>NC_090023.1:30325115-30648031 GCF_037176765.1 Anolis sagrei | reverse complement strand
AGGAGTAAAATTCTCCTTGCATAGCTCTATTCTTCTCTCCCTAAAGGTTTTGCTATTAATTATAACTTAAAATAGGGTACAATGAAAATTAGAGCACCCCAATCTGACAATATACTACATCAATTTTTAAAGTTTTTTTAAGAGCATATAGTAAATAATGAAAGAATGCTAACTCTGCCTCCCAGGTTGCTTCTTTATTTGAAGACAATTCCATTTGTAACGTTCTTTTTAGATGGAGGTAACAACAAACTTTATTTATATCTCGCCCCATCTCCCTGTAACATCAACTGCAGAACAAAAATGGCAAAATATCAAACATCTGGGTATCCCCTGGGCAACTTCCTTGCAGTCAGCCAATTCTCTCACACCTGAAGCGACCTGCAGTTTCTCAAGTCGCTCCTGACATAGAAAGAACCCTGCATAACTACTGAAAGATATAAAAAAATATTTTTCAATGGCTGCTGGGACTCTTTCCAAGCCTACTAACATTTTAGTAAAAGCAACATAAGATCTCAGTCATTTTAAACTGGCAATAAGGTGTTATCCCTCCACCTGTAGATCTGCATTGATAGCTCTTGATCTTTGCAGACCTTTGCCCCACCCCAAGCACCAGCACAGGACCCAAAAGTTTTCTTCATATGACAGGTTCTTCTTTCCACTCTTCTCCATTTCTCAACCCCTTTCTCCTTCCCATGCCAGTCTACTTGCATTTTTATACTCCTCTTAAAAATTAAAGACTTGAAAAAATAGTGGTGATCTAGCATCACAAAGCCCAAGAAAGTTACTTTGGAACTGCACTAGAATCAACCTAGAGCCAAAAAGCCAGGAAGACTAGGGGGGATTCCCAAAAAGTAAAGTTTCCAACCTCTGCATTTGCAATCACAGACATGTTGTGACTGAGAATCTACATGTTAATTATAAATGACTTACATACCAAGTATTTTACTATTTTATAGCAGCAAAGCATTTTATAGAAAAACTAGCTTTTGCAAAATATTCATACACTTTACTGACCAGACATTTGATCTGATAAGATAAAACATTTATTGTGGCAGTAGCAATGACAGAAATGAAATCTATACCTGCAGGAAATCCCATTACATTGAATATTCTGTCCAGCTGATCATGATGATATGGATTACTAGTTTTTATATCCTCTTGTCGGCAGTGGAATATTGGTTCCGATGTTAGCAGTTCTGCAAATATACACCCTATCGCCCAAATATCTTTAAAAAAAAGGAGGGATGAAAATCAAATAGGCTTTCTAAAAAGAAAAAAGCGTGGTCTGAAAAATAGCAGCAAATATTATACATTCTACGTTACTATTTTAAAATCAATTTAAATAATGTATTAAATTTAAAGATAAATTAAATAATATAATGAGCCTTCTTTCCTTAGTGCCCCAACTTAGCCCAGACGAAAGGCAACAGAAAGGTAAGAATGGTGTGGAACTAATTCTCACCTAAAATTCCTACTATCATACTAATATAACTTCTTAGTAATGAAGTTCATAACCAAAAAAGACTACAAGACATATACATTTTTACCTTACTATAATTACCATAATCACTCTGCTCAGTATTTATCTGGAATCATAACATTTGTAGTTTCATAATTAATATAGTAAATACTGTATTTACTCGAATCCAATGCTGCCTTTTTTTTTATTTACTAAATTACCTTCCCAAAATTAGGTTGCACCTTAGATTTGTAAATATTGTTTTGGGTTTCAGAGTGCACATTAGATTTGATGGCGCATTAGACTCGAGTAAATGCATACTCTCGATTATAACACACAATTGAAGGTAACCTCAATTTTGAAGGTGCACATAACAAAAAATGAATTTGCCTTCAAATGTAATGCCTAACAGCACAGGCATAACACATCAGGGAGGTAGGCAGCATGAATATGGCCATTTTGAAGGACACACCCCTCAGTCAAGGCGAGGCTGATGAATTCACCAGTCTTGCATGGTACCTAACTGGCCTAATTCACAAGGGCCTTGTAAACGAGCCCAACTGGAACCCCAAAACCTAGTGGAGGGCAGGCGAGAAACTGCCTGAGGGCCACATGGCAGGCAGGATCTGGGGCTAAGCAACAGGAATGACTGGGTCATCAGCTGGGCGCTCCTCCGTCTCCAGGTGCTACTGAGAATAACCTCTTTGTTCCCTCTCCCATCTCCCTGTCCAGCCTCCAGGGTTGCCAGTTCCTCCAGGCCCTTTCATGCAGGTGGGTTTATGTGCATGATTCTAACATGTCATTGAATCTAATGCACACCTCTATTTTGGCAATGTAACTTTGCCAAAAAAGGTGAGCATTAGACGTGAGTAAATATGGTATTTTTGGTAGGGCTTTTTCTTTACCCTTTATAATTTTGGTCTTCCAGAACAGCTATGAAGGTACTGCAGAGCATTCACACAATCCTCCAGATGTTATCCAGCTGCAAGTCCAAGGTGCTCTAACCAGCATAGCCATTTGAGATGAATTGTGGGAGTTGCACTTTAACATTGTAGGAGGACCCAATTATTCCTACCCTGATGCAACAAATAAGCTTTAAGCTTTTCTTTGATGAGATCTACAAGAGTGATGTTATCTTCAAAGAGGCCTAACAAATATAGCTTAGGATCCTTCGCTACTGGTATCCTCAGAGTAGTGGAGAGCTCCTAAAATATCATATTCTTCAAAGACTGACAACCAGCCAGTCCGGTCACAAATGGCCCCAAAGATCACAATCCTTCCATAGTCTCATCCTAGGAATATAAAGCAATGATCTATACCAGGGTTTTTTTCTTTATCATATTTTGTTGCTGTGGACAACCAAGCTTTAACTCAAGATTTAAAACCCTTACGTGCATCAAATATTTATTTCTAGTTGCTCATCAAGGATCTCCACATTTGCAAAGGAGGGAGAAATAAGTAAATGCACGATGCACTTTCATTATAAGTTTTTGGGGATGATTCCATAAAATATGATGATGAACTCTTCAGGCAATTCTTCATCAGTGGAACCAAGAAAATAGTAAGTTCTGGAAATGTCCCACAGTTAAGGTTTGTTAGATGATGATGGCACAATTTATTATCGCTTCAATCTTCTCTTCAACATGAAAACTGATTTTTCTATTTGAAGACTTATGGTCAGTATATTTAAAGGGGTTAAATGGGTATATTTATATACTGAACTATATGCTAATTTTACTAACCAAAAAAACCCTATCAAATAATCAATGGGGTAAAACTGGGGAATAATCTTATCTCATCTCTGTTTCACAATTTATCCCATGATAGCCAACAAACTTTTCAGCGTAACTAAAGCTGATGAAATTGACTGTCCATATACTGCATTATCAATGCTGCTCAAATAATTTGAATTTAGTTATTTGCTTTTTTTAAAAAAAATTACAATTTTGATGAGATTTATTTAAGGTATGTTTTCATTTTTCTGATATTTTCTTAACAACCAGAGCTTTCTTACATATGCAGCAATAGTATCAAGTGTATTGTCAAAGGCTTTCATGGACAGAATCACTGGGTTGTTGTAGGTTTTTCAGGCTGTATGGCCATGTTCTAGACGCATTCTCTCCTGATGTTTTGCCTGCATCTGTGGGTGCTTACATGGTTACAAGTGAGATTGGTGGGGACGAGGAGCAGGGCCTTCTCGGTGGTGGCTCCTCACCTGTGGAATTCACTCCCTGGGGAAATTAGGTCATCGACATCCCTCCTCTCTTTTAGAAGGAAATTAAAAACATGGATATGGGACCAGGCTTTTGGGTAATCTGGCAGATAGACAAAGGACAAGCGACGACCAGAATTGATGGATTTGACAATGTGGAATGAATTTACGGACTCTGAGCTGGCAAACGCTGAGCACTAGATTGGTTTTTATTTATTATGATGTATAATGGATTGATTTAATTGTTTTAATCACTGTTTAATCATATGTTTATTTTTATCTTATTGTTGTGTTGGCATTGAATTGTGCCTTTGTAAGCTGCCCTGAGTCCCCCCTCGGGGGTTGAGAAGGGTGGGGTAGAAGTGCGAGAAATAAATAGAAATAAATACAGCCTGAAAAACCTACAACAACCCAATAGTATCAAGTCATTGATGGTATGATTTCCTTACTTATGTTACAAGTCCAGTAAACTTTCCAGATACTTCTTGAGCCCCTGTTGCTGTGCTAATTCAAATGCATTTCAAACCAATACATGTCATGTTATAAACTCATTTAAGATGCTATATACTTCTTCAGCTGTAGTTAGTACCAATGAGATGGACAGTAAGTCTTTTTTTCTCTCATGCTTCTAATGCTTTCATCTATTTGCAGAAAAAAACTTTGCTGTGTCTTTTGTGTATACTTTAATTACAACATTTAGAACCAAATAATGAAAAACAACACATACTTAATCTTGAATATCATATTTGTATTTTACTCTATGTGAATGGCCTCAAAAAGGATATATTGATATTTAAAAGGCTGATCAATTAAAAATATTTTTACCACCTTGAATGCAAACACTACAAGATCCTGAACTTATGATATAAATGTCATCACTATAATAAAAAAGTTTATATTTGCTCTTTGGCCTATATCCAACATCCCATGCACAATGGTTCTGATACTTGTTCTATCCACACTCACCATTCCAAATCTGCCTAAAGACACAGAAAAAGGCAAATAAAATGATCAAGAAGTCAAAGCAGGGGTTCCCAAACATTTTTGGTTCCTTCAGAAGACTCCCCCTCCCCCTGCTCCCGGCTCATGGAACCCTAACTTTATCCCTGATTTTTTGTAAACATTGTGAATCCACAAAGCTCTTCTTTTACCTGAGTGTTTTGTATAATGTAGCAGGTTTGGAAATAAAGAAAACACATTTTAAATATGATCACAAATGTTTCTTTTGGTACAATAAAATACTGGATCCACATCTATTGTGATTAATGAAATTGTTTCATTTTTGTACTTATAGTGAGTTTGAAATGGGTTATATATTCACTAATATGTAAACTCTGGATAGCATCCAACTTGCTCCTAAATTGTTTCAGGTGTTTAAATTTGATAAATGGGGCTGGCTATAAGGAGCAGACAACCCCCCTGTTGCAGCAGCTCCACTGGCTGCCAGTCTGTTACTGGGATCTATTCAAAGTGTAGATGGTTCAGGTCCAGGCTATTTCGCCGACCACATCCCTTGGTATGAACCTGCCTGGGCCCTGAGATCTTCAGGAGATGCACTTCTCTTCGTCCCACCACCATCTCAAGAGAAGGCCTTTTCAGTGACTACCCCATTACTCTGAAATTCCCTCCCCAAGGAAGCCAGAATGGCCCCCTCTCTGCTATTCTTCTGGTGGCAGGCTAAAGCCTTTTTTATCCAACAATCATTTAAAGATGAAAATGTTTAAGATTTAGTCGGGGGTGCTGTGGTTTTTAACTCTGAATATTTTTTTATGGATTTTAACTAAATTTTTAAATTGCTATTTGTGTTTAATTCTGTTTTATTTTTTGTATAGTTGCATATTTTATATTCTGTGCTAATGCTTTTATGTCAAGCTGGTTTGGGTCCCCTTGGGGAGATAAAGCAAGGTATGTATGTATGTATGTATGTATGTATAAATAAATAAATAAAATCAGTTTAAAATTTGATCAAGATTTTTCACAAAATCCTTGCAATGCTTTTGCAGAACCCTAGGGTTCCATAAAGCACAGTTTGCAAACCTTGGGTTAAAGCACCTAATCTTTCCTACAATTAAAGCTATGGCGTTTTGTGAACAGAGTAGTTTAAAAGAAAGAAAGCACTAAAGAGGGCATGATCGGTGTAGAGGAAGGTACAGAAAGAAAATATTTTTGTTTCTAATATTAACATTGTGTTTTGCTGGATGTTTTACAATTTGCCACCAGATCTAATCTGTCAGTGGTGAAGGATCATGGGAGGTGCAGAACAGAAACATCTAGAGACTCAAGGCTGCCCATTTCTAACACATAATCTCTCACTGAAACTATAGTAATCATTAGAAAAAACACATTTTTTTTTTTAAAAAAAAAGGCTTATAAGAGCCTTTTCATAATTACTTCTAGAGAAATAATTGAAGTACCAAAAACAGAATGAGGAAATTGGGAGATAGACAATTAATTTTGAGTGCAAGACGGGGTGCAATTATGGGGGGCAAAATAAGGGCATGCACAACCTCGCAAATATAAAATCTACATATGAAAATGAAATGTTCCTTCAGTCACCAAAACTTCTATTTTGGTACTAACTTATAATTTCAGTTGAACAATTGGAAATACTGTTTAAGAAAAAAAAACAGTTATCAAGGAACTGCAAACATTTGAGGGTAGAGAGAATTGTTGGGGGGCAATGCAATTCATTTTGCTTCCTCCACAGAGCCATATTTCAAGTGCCATTGAAAAACAGAATGGTCAATTCAGCTCTAGATACAAGTGGCTAAAAACCAAAGGTTTGGCTCCAGATTTGTGAAAGCTGAATTATGCTTAGAGACATCCCTTATCTCATAGTAAAATCTCTGAATTCAACAGAATTTTTGGCATGTGGGAGTATTAAAAGTATTTGTAACCTTCTTCAAAAAGAGTAATAACATCTTGGCAACTAAAGAAGGTCCACCATACCAAAAATCAAAGTGCTTTATTAAAGTTCAAAGAGTCCAGGGCTAAATATGTATAAAGCAAACAAGCAAATTACAATGAAATAAATTTTAAAAAGGCAATGAACACTTTTTACTCACCAATAGCTTTGGTATAATGTCTTGCTCCAAGCAATAATTCTGGAGCGCGATACCAGAATGTTACAACTACTGGATCCAAATCAGCTAAAGGCTTCAAAGGTGAATTAAATAGTCGGGCAAAGCCCATGTCAGCTGAAAAAAGAGGAGGGAAAGGAACTTTAAATATTAGGATATAGGATGCTTCCTATGAATTGAATGAGCTCAAATGTAACGCAGTGGTAGAATTTAAAGGGTAACTTTAAAGAGCTCCTGTTGAGCCCATTTTAATGCATTGTACAGGAAGCAGAACCGTATTAGAACATAGTTAACATGAACTCTCAATCAGAATTCACCAGTGTTCTGAATTAAAGCTGATTAGCCATTAAAAGAGTCCAACTCACTGAAAAATAGAACAAAATTTTAAAAATATAAATGGAAAAACAAAGCAGCTGAATATTTGGCTGAATTTTTTTCCAATTCTTACAAGCCAAATAGATAATGTGGACAAAACAAAATACAGTTCTTAGGAACCCAAGCAATATGACAGTTGCTATATGTTCATTTCAGTGAACCCAGGAAATTGATATGATGATGTATTCACTAAAAACCCTTATCAATTATACCTGAAATTTCATTCAGGACAAAAAGGGAAAAATTCCCAATTTTCAGATGCTCCCCATTGCCCCAATAGTTTCCAGATACTTGTAAGAATTTACCATATTAAACTCCAAGTGTGTTTGCACCTGTACTCTTAAACAACAACAGGCTACCAGAACTAAAACATTCCACTTTTATTGCTATTTAACAACATAGGTGCAAACAATGCCTTGTATTCTACAAATTCGAGTAGGCCTGAAAGTGTGAAGCTGCAGCTGTAGGGCATATAAGAACTGAGTCAGCTTTAAAAATATGAGGCTATGTTTTTAAAAGGACAGGTTCTTGACCTCACATTTTCACCACAGATAAACTCCGTTCAATTTGCTCTACAAACTGGATGTTTCTTTAACATAAATCTATTTAACACTTTATTATGCTTCATTTTAAAAGTGGAAAAACAATAAAATTTAGCTGATGGAGAAAAAACAAACATGCTGATACAGTCTCTGTGGCTCGGGTAGTTCCAAACCTGGGTTTGGAAAAAAGTGAGCAGTGGAAGTCTGTTTTGTCTGATCGTCAAAATAAAATTAAAAGTCTTCAGTTTATCACAGTGATGGCTGATATTCACTGTGGCTGGTGGGGCAGTAGGCAGAGTATCTAAATGTAGAACCAGCAACAATTCTAATTTGGTATGCAACTTTCTGATTCGTAAGTTCTAAGTTTCATCCCACTACTGTTCAAAAGGCTGTGCTAGAATCCACTCCTACTTTATTATACTTTGGGAAACAATCTTGCCATTATTGGCACTGGATGGCTCAGGATTGGCTCTTTTATATCCAACCATTTCATATTCAACCATTTTGGGGAGCAATATTTCCCCAGAATATTGTCAAAAGCTAATTCTTGCAAAGAGAGCAGGCAGTCAATTTCCAAGTATATATGGATAAGCTACCACAAGAAGCACCAGTGGCCTAACCTTTTGCTATTTGTATTCTGCTGAGAAGAGGATTCCATTCCACCTGGGTTTGGCACCACATCTACGAATCTTTAAGCAGTCATTAAGTGCTCTATATCGAATGAATTCAATTCCTTTTGAACTGAATGATCAAACAGTCATTGACTTCAAAGAGGAAACAGTGCAGGGCCAGCAAGAAGTACAAACCTCTGCTTTTAACAAACTGTTCAGCCACATGTAATTAAAATTGTGACTATGCAATTTTATGTAATTTATCAAGCAAGTCATTTCAGAACATTAGTTAAAAGGAATAGAAAAGGGGGAAAAACTTGACTTCTAGGTAATCTAGCTTTTAAAATCTATGATGTACATTAGATTCCTCCTGATGCATACACGTATGTTCTTAGGACACGGGTGTGTTTCAATGGCATATTGGGGCACCATACCCCAATAGTGGAATTTATGATTACATTAGACTTAAATTTAGAATCTTTTTACAATAAATGAAATTTTAGCATTAAAAGAAAATTTCACAATAGAAAGTTGTCTAGTGTTAATGGATTCTTCCCATTTCGAAACATTTTGTTTTGTTTAACTCATCTGACTGATGTTACTGACCATTTCTTCTGTGCTTCCTTTAGCTGAAGATGTGGTCTATTCAAACAATAATGCTGTCACTAACATTCATTTTTATTGTTTAATTTTTTTTATTCTGTTCTTATGCAAAATTAGATCTTTAGTGAAAGGGAGGGCAATTTGGGTTAACCCTTTTTCTCAACCCCTGCACACTATTTTATCTTTTGTCCACCTTTGACAGATTCTATTTCTCTTCCTTTGATGAAATTTCACCTGTAATCCAGCAAGAGTTAACAGTATTAACCTAGCAATGAAACCTTAAGAACATTCTGTCTTAAATGCTACACTGGGACTTATCAAAGATATAAACATACCAATTTTTACTCTTCCTCGCTCAGGACCTTCACCCATAACTAAAATATTAGCAGGTTTCTGTGGAAAAAAAATAAATATACAATACATATACCAAGATAAACCTAAACATTTTCCCTGAAATCAGCAGCTTTATCTTTCCAATTTTAAACCAGAGTGCAGTGGCTTATAGTGATAGTGCATATTAATTATTAGTTTGTTTTAAGGCCATACAAGCAGCCGAATATATTTCCTTGTCAATTTCAAATTCCCCTTCTTAAAAAGCTTCCATACAAAAATTCCTGTCAGTTAAATAATTACTAAAAGTTTCAATCCAGAGTGGGAAGATATTATTTTTCCCTGCCTCTCCAACCTCCTACATGAGCCAAGCACAGATAGTAATCTACCACATACTTTAGGTGTTTTTACAGAAATACTGAATGTAGATAAGACTGAATTTGACACAAAATGGGATGTTTTCTTTTGAAATGAGGCCAAACCTTTACTCTAAAGTTCAGTCTGAACATATAAATCATTCTACCATTATAACCATTACACTATACCTTTTAAATCACAAAACATGATTTGGGCATTAAGGCTCACTGCATATATATCTATCCCTCTTATCCAATATATTTTTTATCTCTCCTTTGTACACACAACATAGTTTCCTCATCAGCAACAACTTTTGGATTTTTTATAAGTGAGAAACAAAGAGACTGTACAATTACTTCCAAGTGTTGTACAGCTACACCAAACTTTATTGCTATTTTCTGAAAAGTTTATGAACATACAGAAAATGATAATTAATTACAGTATTTAAGCAGAGTAAAACATAACCAGCATAGACTTTAGTTTCAGAAACCAACTTTAAGAAGAAATTACTTTGGAGAAAAGATGCCACCAATACAACACTTCCAAGTAACCTATCATATGAGTATGGACTGTATATCCCCGTCAAAATATTATCACAACAGTGAAGGTGACTACTTTAAACTATCATAAAGTGCTAGATAAAGTACATCAAAGAGGCTTTGATGCGTGAATGAAAATATCTTTGATAGGAACAGATGTAATATGTTATCATTACAAGAAGAGCATAAGTGTGAAAGAACTAAACAACAACAAATCTGATAAAGCATATGCATGATTCTGAACAGGTTGAAAGAAGGCTAAAATCCTATTTCAGTAAGATGTGCACTTCTGGCTAGAAGAGAGCTAAAACTGGCGAATGGCATCATTAAGCCATTAAACACTAACAATAACAGGTATGATATATTGTGAACGAATTTGGGCAGAATATGCAGCAATGCCTTTCTTGTCTAAAAAGGATCATATCATGCAATCAAACACTGCAGAAAAAGTCTACAAAATCACTATTACACAAAAAGATGGGTATCCAACTTCTATTTATTGCCAAATACACGTGTGCTGCTAACACTCAATATATGATTCTGTGAGTCTGAAATTCTCATGTGTTATTATTTAACCCAGGCATGGGCAAACTTTGGCCCTCCAGGTGTTTTGGACTTCAACTGCCACAAATCCTAACATTTGGAGGGCCAATGTTTGTCCTTGTCTGCTCTAACCCCTTTCCGCCACCTTTCCTATTTCTGAATGTATTTTTAAAAGCTTCCATGAGCAATAAATTTCTTCATCATTTCAAAATAGAGATAAGAATTCGTATTAATCTTCTAAATGAGTATTTAAAATTGTAACTTGTCTTTACTTTGCTTTGTTTTAGTGTCAAATGCTAAAGATTCAGTCAAAAACCAATTAGATCAAAATTCTATCATTTTCAATATCATGTAACTGTATTAATTGTGCATTTTTACAACTTCTTGTTTCTATCTAATTCTGTTCAAGATTATTTCTTGCTGCTGTTCTGGCATTGTGACCTGGTCTTGGCTTACATACAGTTGCTGAATTGGAATAAATATGTATCACTTGGGAGATTTGAAAGCCACCTTGAGTCTCCCAATGGGGTGAGAAAGGCAGGGTATAAATGAAGCAAATAAATATATCAATTAAGTCATCAACCTGCATCATGAAACATTAATAAGTTGGTAATGTAACAAAAACAGAATTGTTTTTGCAAGGTATTTCACTAAGGTTTCCCATTAGTGTTCCAATGAACCTATTGTTAGCCAGTAAATACTTAACCCAATTCTATCACATGCAAAAAATTCATTTCAGTATCTCCAAATAAACACAGCCCCTGTACATATTCTTCACAAATGGGAACAAGCTTTACTGAGTGTAACATATCACTTGGTAGATTTGAAAGCAAGCACTGTTTCTAAAATAAAATCCAGGCTTAAAAGACGGATTTTATAAGCAATTTAATAAATCAGGACAAATCAATTATGGGATCAGCTACTTACTTTTCCTTTCCTAATGGCTAGCTCAAACATGATGCGACTCATTACGCATATTCCCACCCTGCAAAGCATAATATCACATCATGGCATGACTTACAGTGAGAACTGAATAATGGAGCTATACCAAGAACTCACAAGTGCTCAGATTTTCCATTTAATTGGACATAAATTAAGATATATATTTCAACTGTGATATGTCAAGAGACTATAAAAATATTTACATCAGATCCAAATGACATGAAAACATTTTGAGCATTAAGATTTGAATGTTAAATTACTGGAATGCAACAATTATCACACCTTAACAAAAATCACAGTTAAAAAAAACTTTTCAAATATAACACCAGAACTGTATGTCTGCTTATTTGACATCAACAGCTGAAATTTTTCAGAATTTCAGTCCTCCATCTCCAACACAAGGAATACAATGTCACTATGATGATTTCAAATGAATTTGTGTGATACTGTTTCCACAATATGTCATATCTGTATACTATGAAAGGCTGGCACATCACTAAAGATAGAAATAAGAGCCTTTTGCTGATTTTGTATTACACAAGGGGGTGTTTCCCTTCTGATCCTCTCAGGAAGACATTCTACCTTCTGATTGTTTTGTCATTTAAAGTGCACTGTTAATGTATTTCATAATTGCTCTTGCATAGCTAATTTATCACCTAGGACTATTAAATCTTGTTGTATCTTATCAGTTCACATGTTTTCCAGAAGATCCGATTTATTTTCCAATTTTCATCCCATCTTATCTGACTTCAGCAATCAATTTCAAACCTGTTACAGATAAAACATGTTTTCATTTTTCCAATTTAACTGTCAATGCAGTATACTTATTGCTGACCAAAACTTTCAAATCAGATCTACAGTCAGACTATGGATCTTGTTCTTCAGAATAATAGAGATTTTAATAACCCCTTGTTGTGAAGACATTTTCACTGATGTGGAACAGAACTGTTTATAATGTTCTCCATGTACTCGTTCTATATAAAGAAGAGACAGGTGCAATTGAAGCTATTTAACTGTTAAATTAAATTATTAATGCATGAAGATACAATGTTTAAAAAAGAATTAACCTATCATACAGTTGATTGTCATGGCACAACTTCTAGTTGCTTTAAGTGCCTAGGTGAAAAAATGGCGGAGGTCAGTGGTGGCTGTCCCTGAGAGCAAGCTGATACTTTCCTCTCTCTGCAGAAAGAGCCTTGACTTATCCACGGGTCATATCAAAATCCATAATTTTGGCCCCCAATCCTGCCTTTGACTTATACATGGAACTACCTGGTCAATACTAAAAAGTTTTTGTGACTCTTGGCCTCCTCAAATAGTAAAATATTGTATATTTGTGGCAAACAACAAAAATGCAGCTCATCCACAAAATACCCTTAAGAACGAAGTGGTTTCGGAACAAAGTTCCATCCCACTCCTTTTTCTTCTTAAACACCTTTCCCATATCTCCCACTCTGTGGCTAAAGAATGAGAAATAACACAAAGAACATTATCACATTATCACAAAGAACATTATCACACAGGGCTTCTAAAATGTGTTCTGCTGTCAGAAACCTGTCTTGCTTGAGACTGGAGTATGTCTGCCTATTGAAAGTTCTCTGAGAACTCAAAGCATGTTTATCTTACTGCAGCTACAGTGTTGTAGCTCTCTCAATCCATGCAATTCACATCTTCGCACATGTTCTCCCTTTTGTTTGTTTGTTTTCCTGCAAGAATTGCGGAATTCAGAGAGGTCACAATTTATAAGACTGGCCATTCACTCTCTTAGAAGTTTGAAGCTGACCACATTTGTACGTTCAAGGGTTTTCAAAATAAATAGGAATTTCTTTAGAGGGGTTTAAATTAAATTGTTAATCCCAACTAGAAGAGATCCAATTAATCCACCCTACATAGCTATTAATTTACCAAGTTCCCTTTTACTTAATGGATCGACACCATTTGGGACTAAAACCGATTTTAGGCTATTAATGGATAACACTTTGTCTTCTCACTTCAGAATGCTTTCGTGGAAATAATAAACCCTGCAGTTTAGAAATCCTACTCCAATGGATTCACTCATGCATACACACGCACACATATAATAATCTTGAATAACCATGTAGTTCGGAGACAAGTGCTTTTGCTCAGGAAAACTTCTACCTTCTCTGGGACATTTTCATATTTTTAAAACAATTCCAAAAATGAGTTATTCAATTCATTCATACAACTTAAGGCAACACAGAATAATAAAATAGCATACAGTCTAGCATGCAAGACTGTCACTTTGATATGGGATTACAGTTCACAGGAAATAGGTCACATGAATTCACTCCGCAATTACATTTCACTGGACTAAGCAAATGCTAAGGAAAGTATTTTCCCATGCCAGACTAATACTTTAATTTAAATAAGCATAAATAAACCATAAGAAGTAGTTTCTGGTCAGCTCATCAGAAAATACAGCCTTGGCCTCAAAAAGCAGCTTGAATAGTTAATGTATTTACTGAGAATCTGCAGACTTACATTCCAGGAAAATTAATTTTTCACCCGTGTTTAAGCAGCTACTTCAAAAAGCATTCAAAAACCACAAATAGTCGATTTTCTCAATCTAACACATTACATATGTAATTTTTTTCAGTACATAAAAGACTGACCAGAAGGCTGGATTGATTAATGGTCTAAAATTAATATTTTACGACAATAACATGCAATCCTTTATTGGGCTGCAGAGAGGAGCACTAGAAATGTGGTAGTGCTCCAGGAAAGGGCTTCATGCATCTCATGGACAATAGAGTGGTCATCTCTACTCTGCAGTGTGACAGCTGAACAAATATGGTTGAAATAAGACTTAAATGTGAATTGCTTTTAGGTCTGAATTGGTTTCTAAAGGAAGTTCTAAAAATATATAGTTCTAGCAATTTTTACATATTTGTTTACACTTTAGATTTCCGAATCCACCCTAAACAGTTGCAGTTAAACCAGTCTAGCCACTGCGTTCACTTTTGCTAGAATTCACAGATGAGAATAATTTTCTCTTCTTTCCCATGTGATATTAAAAGCAGAACTAGGATGTCAAGGGCTTCTTCCACATAGCTGTAAAAAATCCCATATTATCTGCTTTGAACCAGAATATATGGTAGTGTTGTCAGATAACCCAGTTCCAAGCAGATATTGTGGTTTATCTGTCTTGATGTTCTGGGTTATATGGCTGTGTGAAAGGGTCCTATGAATCCAAAAGACTAAGGAACCACACAAAATCCTTTCCTCTCTTTCATTATGTCATAATTAAGAAACAAGCCTCCTTCCGTGGCGGATTAAGTATGAATGATTTTTTAAAAAATGAAAGCCCTTTAGACTTGCTTTATTAGATGTAAGAGAATGTACTTTCTAAAGAGCAGGAGAGGGGAAGATGTGCTGTACTATGTATTTTATTGTATCCGAAATCATTATTTTTGTATAGCATCTTAAAGTCTTGTTTCCCTGCTTTGAAAACAGGACCCTTTTAAGTACTGTACTGCAGGGTTGAACAAGAATGTCTTGATTATTGACAAGCAATCCTATATTTTGTAAAATAATAACTAAATACATGGTTCAGAATCTAAATGAAGCTTAATGTTACCTCTGATAAGTAATTAAGATGAGAAAAGTACAAGCATGAAAATACAAATGGCCCTGATTAGAATAGGTGAAGATATTTTTTGGAAATTATGGGTGTGTCATGGATTTTGTAATATAATGATTAATCTCACTTGGTTTTACTGATGATCCACAAATGTAGAAATACTACAGTGCATTTTAGGGAATAGACCAATCTTGTGGTCACACTACTTGGGAAATGTAAGAAGCACTGTTTTGTTCTCTGCCAATGCCTACAAAGAAGCATTTTTTTAAACAAACAAGCCATCAATCGATCCAATTAGAGTATGAGGAGAAATCCAATAAAATCTTATCAGATAATTAACAAAGAATTTCCTCTTATTGAAAAAAGAAATAACAAGAGCGCCATATTTCATAAATATATATACAGAGCAGGTTTGATCTGAATTCTGCCTTCTGTAGACACAAGGATTCACTCAAAACAGATACTTCTGCTCAATTTTCAAGAATTCATGCTCTCCTTTTACACCAACCTTTGGCTTTTCAGGGTTTTGGATTTCAACTCTCAAGTGCCTCAGCCAGCTTGTCCAAATGCCAGGAATTCTGGGAGCTGAAGTCCAAAGCACCTGGAGGACCAAAGGTTGGACAACATTGCTCTATACCATTTCTCACATCACTCAGAAGGGTTTCCCATGTCACTCAAAAAACCAAGAAAGGGCTGCAATAATAAAATTACGTAGTTCAGTTTTACCGAGCCATTCTAAGTGATTTTTTTTTCAAAAATCTAGCCAGATGTGCCAAGCACAAAAAGGATACACCATATAAAACTGTGCACCATCATGCTGAGGCCTACCAGCTGAGGAAAGACTTCCCTCCATCCAACTTTTGCACCTGTGGCCCTTGAGGGAGTAAACAGCAGCCAATACCTCCTGAACTTAATTCTTTCTTCCACTATCATCCTCTTTTTCTTCTGTGTCCTATCTTTTTAGACTGTAAGACTGGAGGCAAGTGACTTTCAAATTAACAACTGTAAACTGTTAATATAAAATACTATGCACACTGATGGTGCTATATAAATAAAATATGATAATCCTTTAACACAGGCACATAGTCAGAACCAGCTGAAAGACTACAGCAGAAGAGGAGATGGTTGTTGACCAAGGGCACTGAGACATGTTCTACAAACCAAAAATCAACAAGGGCACCCCAGTTTGCAAAATCATATGCAGAGCAGGTTGGGTGCCTTCTTTAGACAGTAGGGTCCATTCTGAAAATATGCAACTTGGTACATAATTAGTTCATTCATACGCATTTCTAAGCTACTGGCTCGCAATAAACTAAGTCTTACAAGCAAACTAGCTAGGGTCATCTCAAACCCAAAGCTATGCTTGATACTACTGATGAAATGAATAACTAGAGAAAACATACATATGTTTACAAAACCTCTGTTCTTTCGCTCAGTCCAATCTTTGCCATATGGAAGATGGAGTATAGATGAACTGAGACTTCCAACATCCTTAAGTAGAAGCAGCTGCTAATCATAGATCATGTTCAATACTGATCGAAGCTCTTCAGTGTAAAAGCACAAATACATTTACCAATCTCTTAAATCCCCCAGTTTGAGCTTTTTTCAAACTTGAGTATATTCCTGGAAGAAACTCTCTCCTTTCTCTGTTATTCTTGAATACTGAAGGTCAAAACAACCGCTGTGCTAGTAAACAAAACGTAGCCTCGAGTTTGAAAGCCATGTGCTAACATTTCCAAGAACAGTGTGTCAAAACAGCACATTAGGTTATTTCATGTTCATAACAGTTCATTCAAAGCACCAACAAATGATGTTTATGCTTACTTCTTTTATGTAAAATGCTCTTCTGCCGCCTTTCTAAGCACTCTAAGCAATTTACAAGGTGAGAGCGAGTCAAATGCATAGTGCTAATCCAATTGTTAATCCCAATTAGAGCAGATCCATGGAATGAATGGGATTTATGTAAGTTTATTTATCATCTAGCAATAGAATAAATGAACCTTCTCTTATTGCAGCTCACAATTACATTTATACCAGAGGGTCTAAGGCAGTCTTAACAGTCAGACACAGAAGAGAGCACAGAAGTCTCGTGATCTATGGAGATCTTCAACACAAGGATGCTAAGTGTGTGCCCCAATATTTTAAAAACTAGCATTTGTGAAAAGAGAGCTCCCACTGAGCAAGCAGATGAAAGACAAATAAACTATGATGAAATAAGTTTTCAAAGACTATTATCCAAGATGAAAGCGACAAACGTGTTAGTTGCTGTTTTGAAAATTGTAACTCAAATGCATTGTGGAAAAACAAAACACCATTGCCAATACCAGATTACTTTTATAATAAACTGTTTTTGCTATAAATTATATGTTATAGCACTGTTTTAGAAATGAAGACAAAATATTTTAGAATTAACTGCTGATAACATTATTGCCACCCAATCCTAACCATTACAATTGCTGTTACAAACACATAAACAGTCAGCATGACTTGGCAACAAGAAAGCTTTATAATAAAAGTAGAAGCAATCCTCAGATTTATCTTCAATGCCTATGATATGGAAGGTGAATGATGAATAGAGAAAGAGTCCTGGATAACCAACTGTCCCAACCAACCACTAAACCAAGGCTTTACTTCAATTCTTATGATGCAAATAAAGGTTGGAAGAAAAAAAAACCTGGTTGTTTGTTCACATTGCTGATGCAATGTTTTGGGTGGCTTTCATAGACAATTACACAAATTTATGGATGAGGGTCTATGAATGACCATTGAGCATGATCTGAAGTCTGATCTCTAGATTCTAAAGGCAAGTATTAAGGATACTTTAGTAAGTATCCCTGCTAGTGCTATCAAATTTAATACAACATAGGGCTACTGTATATTTCATAGTTGTATAAAAGAGGCAATTTCAGCTGATATTGTTTGTCATACAACTATTAAAGGTACAGGAACCTTCCCATTTCCCATAGAAATTCTAACCTGTTTCATGCTCTATTTATAAGAGTGATCTTGCAAGCAAATACTGATTTTAGCAATGGTCTAGAAATATATTTGATCTGTCCAGAAAGACAATGTTGTGTTCTTTAAAAGTATGCATCTAAAATAAGATTGCGAAGAAGTATTCCTTAAGCTACTGCGAGAAGCACTCACAGTTAATTTTTCCTGCTGTAATCTTGTCCTGTTTTATTAAACAACATAACAAGAGCTGTTGGGAAAAGTCATTTCCCTTGCCAGGTAATTGAAAAACTTAGTGCAAAATACAGCATTTATTTACCAGTTATTTGTAGTTATAATGAAAAGGAAGCCATTAGTACCTCAGTATGAAATATCCTGTGTGAAACACCACCACTGGACATAAACCTTATACCTATTTCTAATCCCCACTGTAGATCTACTTACCAAATCCCTGTGTAACACCCAGTTAGCATGTAGGTAATGAATACCATCTAGGATCTGATATAATAGAGATTTCACCATTCCCCGAGGTAACTGAACTGGCTTCTTGTTTGCCTTAGAAGCTCTGTGAAACTTTATTATGTGCTGAAAAACAGAAAAACAAACATAATAAGCAAGGGTTCAAATATCCTGATAGAATGTACCGTGCAACCTATATCCTCCATTGAATTCATTAGCCAATATGACATTTCTTGGGTTTTAATGGGAGAATTAGGTTACTGTCCTATTACAAGAATTAATCACAAACCTTTTCATTATGTTTTGCATTCATACTTGGTGCTCCAGTGATTCATGCTATTTTACCTTCATATTATCTTTTCTTCTTATGTTTAATTTATATATACCCCAAGCTACCACGTGTCTAATATTACCATCTTCTTCCCACTAGAACCCACTGTGAAATATAGTTGGGTTAAAGTGGAGAAGAAGAAGGCAAAACTGCATGTGTAGTTTAATTTCCCTATTCACAATAAAGCACAAAAACACACCGAAAATGTTAGATATACATCTGATACAGTTCTCAACCTTTTCCCAATTGCTGGCATTGCCAACACTTGTATAGTTACACCAGTATAGTAGTGCATCAGGAGGATACCAGTCTTCATGTGGGGGGGGGGGGGGGAATCTTATCCCAGTTTCTAGTCTGTTTCACTACAGACATTGGGTATTTATCCAGTTAAAATTAGCAACCATTTCCTGTGAAGTTGCAGAAGTCTGAAGGAAAACACATAACAAGAGCTAAGGTGTAACTTCAAGCCATCTTGACAACCTGACTTAATGGATAAACTTTAAAGGCCTGTTAGTGACCCCTATTCACCAATGATCACACACTCTTGAACATTTTCAGATAGTTTATATATTGTCAAAAGATGCAACACCTCCCACTATGATCTGTGGAACTGTTGAGGCTTAATATTTTATGTTGAACCTTAAGTCCCCACTAATGTAAAAACAGAGCAGAAAGATGTGATTGCATGAAACGCATTGTAGTCACTTTTAATAGCCTTCGCTTTCCTCAAGGCCTTTGTGAGGAAGGGCACAGGACAAAATGTTCAGAGATAACATGAGACTACTATCTTTCTGTTATGCTCAATTGTCAGCTACTATGTGACTGTGGACAGGAAGAAATCTAAATCAGGCATTTCCAAGTACAAGCCAGTAATAACTCAATAAAATAAAGCTCCATGAAGCACCAGGTCAGTGCTCCGAGTGGCCAATTCAACAGAGAGAGGTATAGAGGGAATAACAGCTACATTTGTGGAGTCTGCTTGCATTCTACTTTTCAAAAGAAAAAAAAAAAAGGAAGAGGACTATCTCAACCTCCCTGGGAAGTCAATTCCATAGTTTAAGTAAGAACAGCAACCAAGAAGGTCTTCTTACTTCATAACCACCAAGCAAACCTCCAAAAGTATTGGAACTTAGAAAAATCTCTGCTCTGTGTATTAGGAAGCAAATGGGGCTAAAGAGAGAAGAAAGAACTGGCAAAAATCATTTTCTTTCTCCCTTTCCTCAACACAATCAGAACTCTGCTGAAGAGATTTTTGGACCAAGATCACTAATACAGAGTAGAAAACAAGTTTTAATACATTATGCATTCAAAGGAGACTGATTTTAACATTTTGTACTATTTATCTGATAGTGAATACTCAGGGCAGATTTCCCCAAAGCAACTGCCATGTTTGAAGCACACATTTGAAGCTGCCCTAAATCAAGGACAAATGTGTATTTCAAAGAATGATTAGTAAAAGAACATGTAACATTGAGAAGGGGATAGTCACCTGAGTCATCCTCTTTCATTTCAATGGGGTTGGGGGGGGGGGGGGGGGCTGTGTTGCACACCACCTCATCTACTTCCAACCAATGCCCATAGCTGATCACTGAATAATAAAAAGATTTCCTTACCCAGAGGTCATGTTCTGCATAATCAAAGAGAAGCCACACTTTTCTGTCTGCATGCGACAGAAATACTTTTTGCAGAGAAATTACATTTGGATGCTTGAGCTCCCGTAGCAGCTATAAAACAAACATCATCAATTAGGAAGTTGTCCATACAAGTGAGAGATTAGACTTGACACTTCTTTTTATAATTTTAAGTCCTATAAATAAGATTGTTCCTCGGGATTTATTTTGAAGCTGTTAATCCATAAGGAGAAGAGAAAAAAAAAA
The DNA here is from genome assembly GCF_037176765.1 of Anolis sagrei. NCBI lineage: Eukaryota > Metazoa > Chordata > Lepidosauria > Squamata > Anolidae > Anolis > Anolis sagrei. Next base: position 30,627,218 of record NC_090023.1, on the reverse strand, counting down.
GAAGCATGGGATTCATTTTAATTAAGGCAAGGCTTATGTCTTAAACCAGACTACAATTTGGTGAACTGTAGGTACGTAATTAGGATGCAGAAGGCATGACTAAGTTTATATAATTATTATGAAAGTAAGTTTCATAACAAAGAGAGGTCTAACAAGTAAGTTCGACAGTAAAAATAAAAACAAAAAGCTGAACTTCATGCACCAAATAAAAGGTGGCTTACAAAAATAAAGCATAACAATGTGTCTCTTTTTAAAAGATAGTAACTACAGTATGGGCATTCAAAAATCTGACTAGTTGTACTGCATCTCACACTTTAGTAAGCAAAGTACTGTTAGAATCAAATTCAGCTACTTTTCAACCAAACTTGCTCACAAAGAACATGCATATGAAATGCTAATAGTTTTCTATGTCAAAAGTCAATTGTATAGTTTCCAGATATATTTAATTTATTATTACCATATGTATCCTCACATCAGAAACATTAATTTGCTCCTAAGAAAAGGTGTATCGGTTTGGAGGCTGTAATTTAATAAGAATAATATTTATGTCTTTTAGTCCATCTCAAAGATAAAATTGCCTACTGAGTGTCTTAAAAGTTGATCTTTATGAGGTATAAATAGACATGACTTTATTCTTAAATAGTGTAGAAGAGGCAGAGGTAAACATCTTTCCTCAATTTTGCTATAGGGCTGATCCTTTAAACAACTGTAAATGGGAAATGGTTTCCATATTTTCGTAACATTTAGTTTTGCCCAAGTCTAAACACCAAAAATTATTTACCATGAAACACATATACTTCAAAACACACAAGACACTTCAAAATTAAGAGTAACTTACATTTTTATGCAGCTTTTAGTAATAGGAAATATTTTATGCAGTATTACCCTTATAGTAGCTATGTTTCTTTCATCACTATTGCAAAGAAGAAGACAACGATGACTTTGCAGAATGGCGGGTAGTTTTCATTGTGAAAACTGCACACGTGGGATGGGGGGAGTATTCTGCCAGAATTCTGACCCATTCATAGTTTCTATCTCAAAAATAGTTAAAATGATGATGATGATGATGAGGGTCGCATAAGGCCCGGGGGGCCGAATGCGACCCTCCAAGGTCATTTACCTGGCCCTCGCTTAAGGTCAACCTAAGTCTGTAATGACTTAAGTTGCACACAACAACAACAATCCTATCTCATCAGCCAAAAGCAGGCCCACACTTTCCATTTAAATAATAATAAATTTATATTTGTTAAAATTATTTTTCATTTTAATTATTGTATTGTTTTTAAGTGTTTTTTGCACTACAAATAAGATATGCAGTGTGCATAGGAATTCATTCATGTTTTTTTCAAATTATAATCCGGCCCTCCAACAGTTTCAGGGACTGTGACCTGGCCCTCTGTTTAAAATGTTTGTGGACCCCTGCTCTAGGTCCTCGAGTTTTAAGGGAATATGTTTGCTGTTTCTTTGTAAGTTTCAGACTCAATGTGTTTGCTCGCCATTTTTAATTTTTAATTGGCCATATCTGTTTCTTGGTTTCCATGAGGGTCATGGAACCATCCCCTGGGGATATCAAGGGCCCACCGTACTTTTACAAAGTCAAACTGAAATCGCTGGTTCAGAAATACATTTATGCTTTCCATTTCACAATTAAATCCCTCAGGACAGATTTCAAAACTATTTAGAGTCTAAATCTTGTTATGTGCTTTGCTTACTGAGCTTCCTTTGGAAATCTCACTTTATGGTCCAAATGCAGACCCCTGTAAAATTTGACATCCATTATTATGACTTGCTACAACCCTTGAGATAAGGACAGTTACTGTTAAGATTTGTTTCAACCAAGAAGTTATTCCTCTTGGGCAACATTTTTGCATTTAAATTTAAGACTATTTATTACAGCTCAAACAAGATTTAATTTCTGAAAAATCAAGTGAATCAATAACTGAAGTTACACTAGCTAAGTAATTTTACCACAGGGATTAATTATAATAATAAAATGACTTACTGCTATTTCCCTGCACGCAGACATAGAAATTCCAGTACCTTCTATTTGCTTTAGAGCATAATCTTTATCATCTTTCCTGTGAAACAAGAAAAGATAACAAATATTGCATTATTAAAAAAAAATTAAGTGCACTATTTACAATCACAGACAATTAAACATTTGGAGTGAAGATCAATACCAAACATGTATATGAGAATGCATTTGTTGGCTTTGTAAAATGCTATTGCTGAATCCATATCCAAGATGTATCCAACTGAGTAAACTATAACACTTTAACAGCAGAACATTTATTAGTTTAATATCTCACCTACTGCATCAACACAGAAATGAAGATACGAATCACAGCTTGAAACCTACCACTAGAGATCCCTGTAACTCTTGGACTCTTCCCGAAGCTCCTGCTTATTTTGTTAAAAGGGAAAATTTGGGAATCTGTGTCTCTTTTAAAGTAACATTCCCCCCTCTCTCACACACAAAGATCTAATGGGAAGTTGCAAAATCTCTTAGACATTTCCACTTTTCAATGGGGAAGGAGCTGCTTATGAAATTCAGGAGGAGTAGCTAATACCTAGAAGACAAGATCATAATTCAAAATGACTTTAACAGATGAAAGAGCTCAGCCAAAATTAACAAATGAATGTCAACTAAGAGAAATGTACGGTACTAACTCAGGCAGAAAAAATGTAGAAATATGGAATGGGTGACACCTAACTTGACAAGATTATATAAGAAAAGCATTTAGGAGTCTTAGCAGACAATTTTTCTATTGTAGAACATGGCCCAAAAGAAACAGCACAGGCTGAATCGACATGAAAGCTGTGCTACCACTTGCAACTGTTTTAATTGAAAATTAAAATCAACATGGAAAGTCACATCAGACTTCCCTTATGCGATTGTAGATTCAACCACAATAAACTTAGATGATAGAGAGGCATTCCTCTAGCTCTCCAAGCCTCTTTGAATGCCAAATCCTGAATTTCAGCACCAAGGCTAGGGAATCCATCCTAAAGTACAGTAATGTATTCATCAATTTACATCAGTGGTTCCTAGCCTGTGGTCCATGGACCACCAGTGGTCCAGAAGAACTAAAATATGGTCCGCAGCCTCACCATTACTACACTGTTGCAACTAGAGCAACTGGTCTCTCAAAACCCGCTTATAGTGCTGTGGCTTATTACATATGATTTTCTGTAGGTGAGCAGATAGTGATTACTGGATGACATATGTTCTGTATCAGAAGCTAGAGCTGATGTGATCTATCCAATGCAATTTTCTGAATCAGCACCCCAAATAACCAAACCGAATCTAAAGCTGACCCAAAACTGATTTGTAACCTTTTTGGTACTAATGTTGGAAGAGTGGTCCCTGGTCAAAACAAAAAGGTTGGGAACCACTGATTTACATGGTTTTACACTAAAGGACCCACTACCATACATTATTATTATTATTATTATTATTATTATTATTATTATTATTATTCCTTGTCCACCTATTCAAACGGCTCGAGTTAGGTTACAACATTGCTAAAACACACATCTAAAAACATTCTTCAAAATACACATATTAAAACATATTTTCACAAAATACATATTGAAATACACAGAACAAAAATAATACATAAGATGCAAGTTTAAAATTTGTCAATAAAACTGTCTAGGTAGGCCTATCAGGACAGATATGTCTTCACTTGTGTCTTAAATTGTGATAGCCGATCTAGCTGTCAGAGCTCTTCTGGCAGGTCATTCCACAGTCTTGGGGCAGCTGATGAAAAGGTCTTTTGAGTGATGGTTGCCAGTCAGGTTCTGGCAGGCTGGAGCAGATGCCTCACAGAGGACCTCGGTGTGCGGGGCAAATTATACAGAAGGAGGTGATCCTGTAGATAACCTGAACCCAAACCATGTAGGGCTCTAAAGGTCAAAACCAACACTTTATACTTTGCCCGGAAACTAACTGGCAGCCAGCGGAGTGACTTTAGGATAGGGGTGGTATGTTCACTCCTGGATGTTCCCGTAACCAATCTGGCTGCCGTGTTTTGAACCACATTGAGTTTCCGAACTTGGTACAAAGGTAACCAATGGAGAGCACATTTCAGAACTACAAACTTGAGGTTACCAGCACATGCACTACCATCTTAAGGTCCTCCAAATCTAGGAAGGGACACAGCTGGTGAATCAGTCATAGCTATTAATAAGCACTCCTGACCGTCGCATCTATGTGGGCTGACATTTGGAGAGACAGATCCAGGAATATGTTATATGTATCCCTGTTATTCTCCAAGTATTTCTTTCTACCAAGTTATTCTAATGCATGAAAGAATTTATGAATTTCTTTGCCAAGTTAATGTCTGACTTTGAAATTAACTTGTTTTACAGCATATCTGTTGATGAGTATTGCATATCACTTCAAAATTCAAACCATTAGTGTCCTATTTGCTCTTTATAGATTTATCTCACTGTGAAATTTTATTGGTGGACAAATACATAAATAGCATCAAATCGGGACATTCCTCAATCATATTGTGCTGAAAAGGCTAAAGAGAAGTAAACCTTAAATGGCATACTTAAAAATTACATTATGTTTCAGCTACATGGCAGTTACAGTGTTCAACAATATAGTTTACTGCTTTAGTATATAAAGAGAAAGAAAAGAAATAGTCTTATGACACCTTTATGACTAATTAGTTTGTTTCTGTAGATCACATTTAAGCTTCCATGTCAAAATGAACTGACCAGAAATGCTACAGCACAACCTTTTCTTTCCATTTGTGTGCACATTTTTCCTATAAGCAAAAATAGCTACAACAAATTTATTCACGTTTGCCATTGGGGGAGTATATTTTTGTCTAAGCCAATATATGTCTTGGGACAAAAAATGCCCTATGCCCTTTCCAACAAATAATAGTATATCAAAAGCAGAAGTGCCATATTCTGGTTCATAGCAGGTAGCCCTTTAAGGGGGCAGTAACATTTTCACTGGGGTCAGAAAATACCTACAATAAAGGGAGTATAGGGGTTTTTTTCTTAATTTTGTTTTACTTTGACTCCACCTCATGTTTCTTGGTTTGAGATGTTTGGTGAGAACACATTTGATTGTACACATCCAAACCCTTCTTTGCACATGGGCCTCACAACTCACGGCAAATAGAACTGGGATCAGAAAATACTACTCCACCTTCAGAAAATACAAGGACTTTTATCATACTGCAAGAAGGTTAAAGGAACAACTGGGTGCTAGTTGTGTTTGGATCTCTTGGACAGGAAAAGGAAGACTGTAAAATTATTGGCAATACCGCATGCAGCACATATTGGTGCTAACTACTTGAAGTATTAACATCTTCCAAAATCAAGCAGTAATTAAGAACAAATTGGCAGAAGATAGCCTATGCATAAACTTACCCACTATAAACAAATATGTGATGCTTTAAACCTGTGAAAGACGGTTTAAAATGTTGGCAGCTGTTTTGTTAGCATTGGAAGCATGTTAAACCATGAGAAATATTAGACAAGAACCTCTGCTTATTTTCCAAATTCATTAAAATACCCATATCCTGCCTTGTATCATGAGATCTACAGATGGCATAAAAGTACATTTTAAACTATTAAAACAAATTAAAATTTCAAGTGATAAAATAATTTTGATGAATTAGAACATACTGAATAAAGAATTTCAAGTCATGCCCTAAATCCTTTAATAAAAATATATGTTCTAACTTGGCATCAGTATCAAACCAAAACTGGTGTCAATCAAGCCTCCAATGAGATAATATTAGACTGTAATCCCCATTACCCTTCACTGGATAAGCTGATTGTGCTGATGGGAGTTAGTGTCCAGAAACAGCTGAAGCACTAAAAATTGTTCTCTTGCAATAAAACGCCCATTTATCTCTTCATGAGAAAGGACATGCTTAACTGACGCCCACTGAAAGAAGTGCAAATGAATGTTTTAATAATAATAATTAATAATAATAATAATAATAATAATAATAATTTATTTCTAACCTGCCCTCCCTCCTCAAGGGGACTCAGGGCAGCTGAGAACCAAAGAAATGAACCATTTAAGAGTGTTACATGAAAGGAACACAGCAGCTTGGATCTAGACATTATCTCTTCCTCTCCCATTTTTAACCCAATAACAGCTCTTGTCAGCAGAAAGAGAGAAGGGGATTTTCCCATACTATCATTTAGGGTCACACCAAGCCTTCAGCAGTTTTCAGACACCAATTGCCTTATTGGAAAAAAACCCATTACAACCAAAAACTCATTTCTTAATGAAGATCTTGAATAAGAAATAACTCCGCACATTTTACTGTAGTACAAATATTTTATGTTTAGAATGATTAGGTCTGTTTTCTAAGAAGAACTGGATTTGACATATACAGTTCACTATTGCAAGTAAACATAACCCAAAGGGCAGTGGGTAGCAAGAACAGTGAGATCCATTAGCTAAGCATAATAAAAAGAAGCTTCTGCATTGTGAGCTAAGTAACAACTTGTGGAACATTTTTAAGTCAACAACTGTATCTGTTTAAAGTATATGATCAATGAGAGCACCTGTGCAGGAGAAAAGCTCTGCCTTTTTTCCTGCAATATATAAGGATCTGGAATCAGATTTTGTATGAAGTGAATTGCAGAAGACTTTCAACTCTAAATTTAGACAACAACATGGAATACTTTATACCAAAAAGACAGTTATTTTTTTAAAGTTTTCTAGCAACTTTTGAGCTAGAAAGATACAGGACAATCTGAGAAGACAAAGGTTTACTGGTCCCTATCCACTAGAAACTTTAGGGCAAACTGACCCCTGATCTACCTGTTGTGTAAGAGTAGTTACTGCAGAGCCAGGAGTCCAAAAAGACACCAAATAAAACTCTGTTGCCATTTTTATCCTGTCCTTCCTCCAATGGCTCAAAGGAGTACATCCATTTTCCCCTTTTCTAACTCAGCTACAACTCTAAAAAGTAAACTTGCCAGAAATAATGATTAGAGCACTTATTCAGTAAACTTTTAACTTATTTCTGCATGCTCACAATTAACACACTAGCTACTGTACCATACTGGCTGTGTTAGTTGTTGTCTTCAAGGAGATGTTACCACAAAAACAAACATATTTTCAGAAAGTGTGATATAAAGATATATGAGTTTTTTTTAAATCTAATACCTCAACCATAAATGTACTACCTATCATATAAAGAGGCATTTGCTAGTTTTAGAATGTAGAATCGTTATAAGCCATCGCTAATTAAAGGTGTTCTCTCAGGATGTGGTCATATAACTTGTTACTTTTTCCACCAGACTTCAAAGTGCATTTTCCTTCACACTGCCTTATAGATGAAGCAAATGTTGCTGTTTCGAAACTGTTATCAAGAGATTATCAGAAACACGAAAGTTTCACAGCTTGCATTTGACAGAGCAATAAACCCACAAAAGTATCACAATAATCATTTTTATTCAGAATTTATAAAATTAAATGTAAGGCAAAATTCAATTCCCTTGGAAATTTGTTGCTCTGAAGAAGTCACAAATTTAGAAATGATCCCTTACTTCATACATTTAATTTATACTAAGTTATGAAACATAATACTGCATATACTCATGGGTAAGTCTAGATATTTTAATAAAAAATTGCCCCCAAAATCTGAGTGTGTTGACAGGAGTTAAAAGAGAACCATCCCCTTCTCTGAGTAGAGTGGTGAAAGGAAAGAGTACCATCCACCTCAGGAGAACCTAGAAGAAGCAATTACTCTTTCTATTATCTCTACTATGGCACCACTTCTGGCCGTTTCAAATGCCAGAAAAATAGTAGTGTCAGTATTTTTCACTGGTCCTTTCCCCTCTATGCAGAATGACCATTTACTTATCTATGGATCATATGCTGCTGCTCTGGAGAACCGCTGTTACTCAGCACTTGGCCTGAGTAATACTCAGAGCCAAGGTGCTATGGAAAGGATGATCAGGAAAACTGCCAAGGCATAAATGATTTTCAAAAACACCCATCCCATGGTGCCTTGGCACCAGATGCCCTTTGGAACACATGTTGGCAGAATATAGTGGGCCATATGTAAAACCAGCCTTTAGCAAATGAATACTGTGTGACTATCACCTCCACTAATAGCAGCAGGAGTGTATGCATGCATTAGGAATACAAAGGATAGATACAAATGTTACTATCTGTGATAAGACGGGATTCTAGACACACTGAGTCACCCTACTGAACAAATAGTCAACTGCTGCAAGATTTCTGGCATTTTGGGACTTCTCTGCCAATTCAAATTGTTTGAACAAAGGTTTTGCACAATGGGATGGGGAGTCTCAACATGCAAAATACACCTCTTGTTTTCTAATATTAGTACTTAAAACAAAGGACATTTAATGTTTATTGGGGAAAATGTTTTTGCATAAAACCAATGGGTATGTTTTTTGTTGCACTATTATGTTTTTCACAAATAAAATCCAAAACGTATAAAAGCTCATAATCTCATCCAACTGCAAGCAATTTTTGAAGTTATTTGCTCTTGCATGCAAGGATAAGCAAATATTTACATCCCTAATGTAAAACCCATGGTTAGTTTTGAATGCTGCTGTTCTGCACGGTTGCAGCTTCCTATCCTTGTCCTACAACAGAGAAGAATAGCATTATTTGCCTTCTCCTCCAGTACTGGTATATTTGTGCTGCCTTTGCTACCTGCCACAATTTTCTGCTATGCCCAGTTATGGTGGTAGGAAAATACCTCCCTTCTGTTGTTAGTATTCCACTTCCATTTTGTGGCTCTCCCAAGACATGAGCACCAAGATTGTCCAACATCTTGTGCTTTGGGTCCGTTGCAAGAATTTTATGAAATTAGATAAATCTGGCAAGAATTTGATTTGCCAACCTCCCTCCCAATCCCCTTCCCTTTTGTGTCATGTTTTAGATTGCATGTGAGCCAGTAGAGAATGATTTTAAATATTTGATAGCAGCTCTGGGAGCTTTTTCTTGGCTGAAGACTAAAAATGCTTTAGAATTATAAAGTATGTGATTGAAATCAATGTTCAGCCTCTCCTCTTGGTGATTTAAATAAATCCATCATAGAGAAGTGCTCTGAAGAATATACAACTGTTAAGATGAACTGTGGATAAACAGTTTCAAGAGACAATTGAAGCTGTCATTATAATTTAATCAATAATGAAAATCTTGGTATAGATCAAATACTAAATGAGTAAAGTGTGAACTGCCAGTTGTTTAACTTCCTGGAATACTCAAAAGCTTTCAAGCTAAGTTGACATGAGATTTTAAATTGCTGGCAATGGTGAAGAAAACATAAATTAAGTTATACATTGTAATTCTTAGAAGGAATTGGATGTTTACAACTAGGCATCATCTTCATTATGATAATCTTACACTAAAAATAATTGAGTACAGGAAAAAAAACGGAAAAAGGGGGTGAGGGGAGATAGTCACTGTAGATCAAATTTGTAATGATTTGTACTCTGGATTTCATTTTGGCAACTGAATGTCTGATTTGATAATTGTACTGGCAATTCTCCTTTTTAGGGGACTATCCTCCAGTTCATATGTCTGCCCCTCATTCTGTCTATCCCTGAAACTGACCAAAGTGTGGTTTGTTAGGGAAGAAAGGTTTTCCTGCCCTCTTCTCTCTTCCTATGTTTTATGCACAGTTCAAATCAGACAACCCCAGAGTGTCCATAAATTTCCAAAAGGAAAGTATAAATAAATTATGGTATATAAATCTGTATTTTTTTTTACTTTGGGAATGGGTTAGCAAAAGAAATTAAAAATCTAGTTCAACACCTGTCTCACAACTAGACAGCTACATTTATTCAAAACTTTATCATAATAACAGTTAAGAATGTAGCATGCCATTGTTCACTGTATTCCAGACACCTGAACAACTAATTCCATGGATATGTTTTAAAATGTGGGAGATCAAATGGGCCTTTCCCTTCAGAGCAATAACGGTTTCTTAGCATTATATTCTGGAACTGTCCTGTAAGACAAAAGTAGAATGTCCTAACTCCCAGACCTTCAAAGCAATGATGATAAAACTCAGTTCTTCAGTTGTTTTGGATTTCAGTTCCCACAAACCCATTAACTTGCCATAAACAAAGCCTATGGTGGCAGAATTCCAAAATATCTAGAAAACCAAAGATTGAGAACCCTACTTTAAAGTGGCTCAGAAAAGTATCATGACTGATAATCCATAACAGCAGGAAAATCCAGGACAACCAACCGTCATACTCCTATTCAGAGCAGCCAAGATATTTTTCACATAAAAACAGATCAGGAAGGAAAATTCACTTTTACATTAATTGCTAATATAATTTATGTAGAAAAGAAACCAAAGTGGGAAAATAATCACATTTAGAGATAATTTTTAGATCTTGGAAAACCATCCGCTTTGAAAAATCATGGTATTTATTAAAAGTAGCCTAGCAGTGACTGTGACAGGTGACCTTGAACTACATAAAGGTGACATAACTGATCATTCTTCCTGTTAGTCCACTTGGTTTCTGTGCTTCTTTCTGTATAAAAGGATACAAGAAAAGTGCTCCTCCATAGGATTCATAGAATAATAGAGGTGGAAAAGACGACATGGGCCATCTAGTCCCACCTCCTGTCATGTAGGAAAGCACAAAGTACCCCTGACATATTTCCATCCAGCCTCCAAGGAAGGAGCTTCCACCACACTCTGAGACAGAGGGTCCCACTACTGATCAGCTCTTACAGTCAGGAAGTTCCTTCCAATGTTCAGGTGAAATCTCCCTGATGGAAGATCAAAATTCTCAGTTCTTCCTCTGTTTTATCTACTTACAAACACGAGGATCTACTTTCTCTACCCCATTGCTGTTAACCCTGACTAAGAACAATCAGCAAAGATTCAAGTAGGTTTATTTTCTACCCTCACAAGATCCATAGTAGTCTTGCATCCAAGCACTTATCAGCTTCAAGCCTACTTAGCCTCAAATATCTAGCAACACTGGTTACAGTTAGGGTGGCACGGTGATTCAAAGTTTATTTCAATTGCGTATGCATATACATTGCATAAATAAACCTTTGTGATTGAATCCAGCTGATGTCTTTGAACCCACAAAAGGTTCTATCAGGGGAGGAAGTGATTTCCAGACTCAACCCCTTCATTTGTCCACTTTCCCAACCTGTTTTGATAGATGGATGGATCCTTTGCAGCAGCTTTATCTTGGCTGGCTATATAGTTACATCTAAACCATATATACATGTAAAAGTTTAGAAATTTTGTTAAAAAAAATCAACCCAAAAATCCTGTGTCAATTTATCCACAGTACTGTGTCATCAAAAAAGGAACCACCTCTTCTACAACTAGAGTAGCAAAAGGCAAGAGCTTAGTCCATCCAAAGATAATCTAAAAAAAGCACCAATCTACTCTGACACTGCTTTTGACCTTTTTGAATGCCTTGGGAGGGAAATGGCAGAAGGGTTGGCTGGTCCCCTTGATTTTTTCCCCTCATACACTTGGCTTGTCCATGGATCATATCAAAACCCATAATTTTGGCTCCCAAATTTCTCCTTGACTTAGATAAGGTTGACTTATACATGTGTAACTCTGGTGCTAATTTTTTCTGAATGTCTCCCGTTTTATAATTCAAAACAATACCAGGCTTATAACACTAGGATAATGATCTGTTGAATGTGCATAATTTAAAACACTTTGTTTTTGAGTCACTTTCATTTTCTACTTTCCTTATTTTTAGAATTGTGAGTATTCACATTCCCTAAATCAGGACTTCCTTTGCTTTTTGAAAATATTAGATCTGATGTATAACAAGCAGAATCTGCCACTGGAAAATCTTGGTCCGTATTCATTTCTAAAGAAGCAAAGAGGTGACAGATGTGAGTTGAAAAAGGAGGGGAACTTGTCTTTCTGGGAACTTGAACCACATTGCATCCAGGTTCTGTGGGGAATGATAGAGTGCTAATAAAGATAATTACTTGTTGTGAATATGAATTTAAAAAATAAGATTAAATCCGCTTACTAAAGGTCACTAGCCTTCAAAATGTTTATTAGCCTACTATGAGGGTATCAGCCTATATACAGCAGAAGACAGCTACATCTTTTGCTGCTTGCATAGGAATAGAGGGAGGAGAAACTGGGTAAACTTATATACAATCATAGAATCATAGAGTTGGAAGAGACCTTGTGGGCCATTCAAAGTACCTCCAACAGATGGCTATCCAGCCTTTTGTTTAAAAGCCTCCACCACAGTCTGGGGCAGGGAGTTCCACTACTGAACAGCTGTCACAGTTAGGAAGTTCTTCCTAATGTTCAGATGGAATCTCCTTTCGTGTAGTTTGAAGCCACTGTTCCGCGTCCTCATCTCCAGGGCTGCAGAAAACAAGCTTGCTCCTTCCTCCCTATGACTTCCCCTCACATATTTATACACGGACCTCATCAAGTCTCCTCTCAGTCTTCTCTTCTGAAGGCTAAACATGTCCAATTCTTTAAGCTGCTCCTCATAGGGCTTGTTCTCCAGACCCTTGATAATTTTAGTCGCCCTCCTCTGGACACATTCCAGCTTGTCAACATCTCACTTCAACTGCGGTACCCAGAATTGGACACAGTATTCCAGGTATGGTCTAACCAAGGCAGAATAGAGGGGTACCATGACTTCCCTGGATCCAGACACTATATTCCTTATTTATGCAGGCCAAAATCCCATCAGCTTTTTTTGCCATCACATGAGATTGTTGGCTCATGCTTAACTTGTTGTCCATGATGACTCCAAGATCTTTTTCACACGTACTGCTGTCAAGCCAGGCACACACACACCCCAATTTTGTATCTTTGCATTTCCATTTTTTTCTCCTTAGTAGAGAGTCTTGCATTTGTCCCTATTGAACTTCATTTTGTTAGTTTGGCCAAGAATCTCTCTAATCTGTTAAGATCATTTTGATTTCTGCTCCTGTCTTCTGGGGTATTTGCTATCCCTCCCAATTTGGTGTCGTCTGCAAACTTGATGATCATGCTTTCATCTAAGTCATTAATAATGATGTTGAACAGGACCTGGCCCAGGATGCAAACCTGCAGCAATATATTGTTCCCCTTTAAATCTATATAAAATGTTTAAGGCTTTCATTAAATCATGACAAATAATAAAAAGCAATTTTATGAATAATGCTGAATCACTCTAAAAAAAACCCTATTATCTGCTTAGAAATCAATACCTGAAATCACAAAGTCATTAAGGTACAATGTACATACTAACTGGAGTTGAAAACTGAATCAAAACATTTTACTTATCGCCATTACTTGCAGACTTCAAATAAAAGGCAGACCTTGTGAGCTTTTAGACATACAGCAATTGAACCTGAGAAGTTAATAGCAGAGGCAATACCTCTTTTATCTAAAGATTGATAAAATTGCGTAACTATAAGATATGACATACTATTTCCAAGATCTAATTTGAAGTACATCTGTACAATCAACTTAAACCTCCAAGATATATTGTTAAAATATTGTGAAGCAGTTAGTATATTAACTTTTATCAGGCAATGCAAAATGCATTAGGTATTAAAAACTGGTAATTGTGGCTAGAAATTCTTCTCTATTAGGTTTATTTCCCAAATTATTTTTGTGGAAAATTCTTATTCTGATTCCATGTTTTCACCAACAACAATGGGGAAATCTGATATATATCGGGGGGGGGGGGGACCAAATACTATTGGGACAAAAAGAGAGCTTCCAAGGAAGGTGGCAAATCATGGAAATCCAACGTTGTTTGGCAAAAAGTCTGGGTTTTGTGTGGCGTAAAACTGAGAGAGGATTCTTGCAACAGATTACACAACAGGATTTCTACAGACTGATATATGCTGGCTGTTACCTGAAGGAGTTTGAATAATGAAATATTGTGTGCTGTGTAAGATGAGAAATGCTGGTGGGGTGGGGTGGGACACAAGGAAGAAAATCGGAGTTACCCAAGGAGGCCAAGTATGAACTCAAGAATGTACTAATGGTAAGACAAGAGGCATTGTTAATAGTTAACTACACAGACAACTACTGTTAGAAGATAAATAGGAGAAGACAGGGCATGTTCTGGAGATACTTTAAATAGCTTTCATCTTATTATTAGGGTGACCTCACTATCCACCCTTTCACAGACACTTGCAGGAAGAAAAACAATTCTGAATTGCAATACTGTTGGAAGTCAGAGAGAGAAACAGTCAGTTGATGGTAACTATTAAATCCAGCATTGAAGCGCAATAAAAGATAAATTCAGATTAAAGCCAAGAGAGTGAAAAAACACTGTGGATGCATTGCCAACAGCTTTACCAAAGATGGCAAGGGAGGGGCACCATTAGTAATTAAGCATGTAGTAGCAAGGAAGATTGTAGAGAAGGAAAACTAGTAGGTAGGGAGAGAAAAAGGAACACAAAAATAGATAATAGAAAGGTAACATGTATAGACAGTGTATAGCCGAGGTATAATATAGACTGGAAGAACAAAAGATCAGAATACACATTTCTGCCTAAGGAAGTTCCACAAATTACTGCAAAGCAGAGTTTTACATACAAATGCACCAGGTTTTATCCTTGCCACATCCACAGAAAAGATTCAGCCCCACCTCTGCTACCTTGGCTGAAAAAATTCAGACAGTAAGATACGGAGAGGCCTCTCTCTATCATCAAGACCTTTTCAGAAGAAATTGATGAAATAATATCACTTGTAATAAGGGAGCTTTTACATTTTCTAAAGATTGTGTCATAAACAAGCTTTGAACTGCAAAAGCTCACATGCAGAATGTTGTTATGCTGATGTGGAACAGAGAAATATCTCTACCTATATTTTATATTATTTCCTCACCACAACTCAAGATAAGGAGTGGTAAAGATTTGATAATCAAAACTTTTTTTTATCTTTATTTGCTTTTTGGTCTTTCATATCCCCCAATCCTCTCTTATTCCTTCCAACTTTTTGAAACACTTTAAGTGCTATTAATAACAAAAGCTTTATTTCTTGACCGCCTCTCCTCACGGCTCGAGACAAGTTACAGCATTACTGTAACTTATAAGCAAACACAAAATGATTTGAAAACACTTTGTAAAATACACATATTAAAACATATCACCATAATGATGATGGGATTTTAAAAGCTTGCACACAATGTCGTGCTCGGGGGGAGGGGGGGGATGTTGGGAGCCTTATATGGATTTTGGAGAATGTTATCGTAATATACTTTGTTATTATTGCTTTATTGCTTGTTTGGATGTTTTATATTGTTTGTATGTTTTATATTACTTAGTTGTATTGTTTAATTTATTATTGTATTTTTATAGCACTGAATATTTGCCTTTTATGTTGTAAGCCACTTTGAATTCCCACAGGGAGATAGGGTGGGATGTAGATAAAGTTTTACTTACTTAGCATTGTGGGCTGCTCTAGTAATTATGCTGGTTAAGACTGATAAGCAAGAACGTGCAGCAACATCTTGTTGGAAATTATAACCTTCTTCAAGCCTCCTCTAATAATTTGTTTATAATCCTGTTGCTTACTTATTATTATATATATGTTCTGTTATGCTGCTTTCTTTCCTTGCTATATGTTTTTCTTGAAAGATTGTGGAGGAGCTGCAAACCATGTGATTCGCTCTGACATATCTGTAACTGACTGATAAGTTATGTACCTATACATAATAATAATACTTTATTTATATTCTGCCCTACTCCCGGAGGGACTCAGGGTGGTTTCCAAACACAAAAGGCAAACATTCAATGCCCGAATACAACAATACACCCATAGTAATGAAATTTGGTGACCCAACAAATAAAAATAAATTATGACTTAACAACTAAAATTTTTAAAAAGCAACCTGTTGTATCAGACAAAAAGCAAAACATCAATCATCGAACAGAAGCATCAATTTGCATTTTATGATGCATGATGAACCCATGAAGGCTGTGAGTAAACCAATAGAAAGGTTATTTTTACCAAAGTCTACTTTATTTTGTCTCTTGAGTGCATAATATAAAACAAGCTGTTTTATGGGAGAGTAGATATATTTTTGGGCACTGAAAAACACTTCCAAAGAATGGATATTTTTATGCACTGACATATTGTGTTTCCTAACAGTCCAGAGACAACAAGTTACTCAGTCTAACAACTGAAGCAAATTGCCTTGCATAATTACATTTGGTTGTCTACCACTAGAAAAGATTATACTCAGACAGGTTTTTGGGTCATCTCAAAAAGACCAAATGGACCAAATGGCATTCTCTAGATCAGCAGTTCTCAACCTGGGGATAGGGACCCCTAGGGGATCTCACGGGGGTGTCAGATGGGTCACCAAAGACCTTCAGAAAACACAGTATTTTCTGTTGGTCATGGGGGTTCTGTGTCGGAAGTTTGGATCAATTCTATCGTTGGTGGAGTTCAGAATGGTCTTTGATTGCAGGTGAACTATAAATCCCAGCAACTACAACTCCCAAATGTCAAGATATATTTTCCACCAAACTCCACCAGTGTTCACATTTGGGCATATTGAGGATTCGTGCCAAGTTTGGTCCAGATCCATCATTGTTTGAGTCTACAGTGCTCTCTGGATGTTGGTGACCTACAACTCCACAACTCAAGGTCAATGCCCACCAAACCCTTTCAGTATTTTCTGTTAGTCATGGGAGTTCTGTGTGCCATATTTGGTTTGATTCCATCGTTCATGGAGTTCAGAATGCCCTTTGATTGTAGGTTAAGTATAAATCCTAGCAACTACAACTTCCAAATGACAAAATCAATCCCGGCCAACCCCACCAGTATTCTGTCAGGGGTGCTTTGACTGCGATTTTCCTGCTTCTTGGCAGGGGGTTGGACTGGATGACCCACAAAATCTCTTCCAACTCTATGATTCTATGGAGGGCCCAAGTTGCCCCATGCCTGGTATAGATATATCCTAGTGCTGTCCTCCCCACTTCATCTCATAGTAACATGGTATCAGCCTTACTATGGTTTGCTCACACGGAGAGAGCCACAAGTGTGTGCGTGGGCATAAGGCAGGCCCTTTCTCTCCCTCATTCCCTTCTGTTATGTCAGAGCAGCCAAAGTGTCTCAGTTAAGCCGATTACATCAAGTAGATGGGTGTTTAGTTTTCATGTGACATCTTAAAGTTGGGATGGGCAACTTGCTGGCCTCCAGATGTTTTAGAAAAGCATGACATTTTACAGATCATAACCATTTAGCGCAGTGGTTCTCAACCTTCCTAATGCCACAACCCCTCATGTTGTGGTGACCCCCAACCCATAAAATTATTTTCGTTGCTACTTCCTAACTGTAATTTTGCTACTGTTATGAATTGTAATATAAATATCTGATACGCAGGATGCATTTTCATTCACTGGATCAAATTTGGCACAAATACCTGATATGTAGCATGACCTCCTTGGATCTAGACACTATACTCCGATTTATGGTGGCCAAAATCCCATTGGATTTTTAAGCTGCCACAAAACATTGTTGGCTCATTTTTAACTTGTCCATGAGAACTTCAAGATTTTTTTCATATGTGCTGCTGTCGACCCAGGCATCATCACCCAGTCTGTATCTTTGCATTTCATTTTTTCTGCCTAAGACATGGTCATCATGCCTCCCCTTTTGCTAACAGACATGACCAAAAAGCCCTTTTTATTCTTTTTAATGTTGCTTCCACATCCACTCATTCACTGTCACTCGGTTCTTCTTCATTAGTTTGAGGGGACTGTTGGTGATGCACACAATGATTTCTTGGATCTGCCCTAGAAGGTATTGTAAAGTGGGGGGTATGGTGTGTCCCTATGCTTTGCCATGGTTTTTATACTGGCATTTATTTTTACCACTATTTTTCTTAGAGTTATGGTTTCCATGTGATTGGGCAATGAATCAATTTCTTGTTTACTTCTGAACTCTAAAGAAGATCTCCAAGGTGCTAAATAACATTTCAGTACAAAGTGGTATTTTACTATTTACTATGATACTAAAATATTTTTTTAAAAATAAAGCAAAAGATTAGGGATAAAAAATAGAATTTCCTCTATTGTTATCTTTCCCACCATCTATGTCAAAACCATCCAAGGTGCAAACACTTCAGCTTGTATGACAATGCCCATCATTGGAGAAATGACCAAAACATATACACAAAAGACTACAATAATAAATATATAGTCACTTTTTTGATTGGATGTCTAATAATAATAGTAATATAGTGGGAGTTTAAGGTTGCAGTTATTGCTGAGAATTGTCAGCAAATAATCTGTCCTAATAAAAATGACAATTATTTTTTTTTAAAAAAAACCAGCAAAAACCCAGAGAACTACAAATGTCTTAACCTCCACAACAGCTGAGCTATCTATTTCATTTTTTTCCTGCCAAAGTGGAGTATCTTGCATTTGTCACTGTTGAACTTCATTTTGTTAATTTTGGCCCATCTCTCTAATCTGTTGAGATTGTTTTGAATTCTGCTCCTGTCTTCTGGGGTATTGACTATCCCTCCCAATTTGGTGTCGTCTGCAAACTTGATGATCTAACCTTTCATCTAAGTCAATAACCGCCAATCTTTCAGTCAGCAAGTTAAGCAGCTCAGCTCAGGCAAACCTTTACCTTTATCATCTTCTATGGGCACTTTCAGACAGGCCCCATAGTATCTCAGTATCAGATTCGAGGTTTTCCGTTTTTCCCAAATTACCTGGCTGCGGGGACTCAAATAATCCAGTTTAAAGCAGAAAGCTGGGCTCAGATCCTGGGATATAAGACCTCTCTGGGAGGGCTCTAAAATACATTATTCTCAGCCCGAGGGCGACTCAGGGCGGTTTACAAAACGACACAATTCGATGCCCACAATAACATAAAAGCAGTTGAAATATTTAACATAACATAACACAACATAACCTATGAACCATCACGGAGATTAAGATCCTTCGGGGAGGCCCTGCTTTCTGTCCTGCCATTGTCACAGGCACGATTGGTGGGGACGACAGACAGGGCCTTCTCGGTGATTGCTCCCCGGCTATGGAACTCCCTTCCTGGTGAGATCAGGTCGCCCCCCTCTCTCCTGTCCTTTAGAAGGATGGTAAAAACTTGGCTGTGGGACCAAGCTTTCGGGACAGGGCAATAAAGTGGCAATAGGAAAGATGACCAGGAAAATTAGATTTGATGTGGACGACTAGGACTGTTTTAAATGGTGTACTTTAAAATTTTGATAAATGTTTTTAATGTTTATGTATGTATATAAGAATTTGTGTCCCGGCAGTGAATGTTTGCCATATATATGCTGTGCCCCACCCTGAGTCCCCTTGGGGGTGAGAAGGGCAGAATATAAATGTTTTAAATAAATAAATAAAATTCAGTAAATAATAAAACTGATAAAAACATAGATCCTCTGCATCTCATTACCAAAATAATTCTCCAATTGCATTGTCCAGTCGTTCCGAGATCAGGGTTTGTCTGCTACACTGCATTTGAGAAAGCCTGCTCAAAAAAACAGGTTTTAACTTTTTTGCGAAATATTAAGAGGGTGGGGGCAGATCTAATGTCCCTAGGGAGGGCGTTCCACAGCCGAGGGACCACCGCTGAAAAGGCCCTGTCTCTCGTCCCCGCCAAACGAATCTGTGAACTAAGCAGCTCACCAGTAACTTTCTTGTCTCTACTTGAAGTTCCACACTTTACACCGGCCCGCATTTTACACTGGCATACGTTCTACCTCAATGTGCTTTATGACAGTATTTCCTGCCCAGTTGACTGTATTTTTGCACTTTCCTGCACTCCTGTAAAAATGTATTGCACTCATTGAATCTGTACCTCAGTTATGTTTCTTGCAGCCGTATTGTTTTTGATATTGCTTTCAATTGTGTCGCTATTTGTTTTATTTGATGTTTTGAATGGTTAAATTGTTTTACATGTGTGTTTCAATTGTAATCTTGGGCGTGTCCCTTTAAGCTGCCCCGAGTCCCCTAGGGGAGATGGTTGGCAGAGTATAAAAATAAAGTTATTATTATATTACTAGCTGTCCCCTGCCACGCGTTGCTGTTGCCCAGTCTGGTGATCTGGAAAATAAAGTAATGGTTTCTAATATATGTAATGTCTTTCTGCTTGTGGGTAAACAGTATTTCTTGCTGTTTCTTTGTCAGTGTTGAAGTGGAGAGTATCTGATTTGCCCATTCTGGAACATGCAACATATTATTGTCCTTCTTTAGGGGTCCCTTTCACATCTAGGATATTATATCTCTCTGTGTGTGAATCATATATATCTATATCTATGGCTGAATGTCTCTTTGTCAGGAGGGCTTTGATTAGATTTTCTTGCCCTGGTGAAGAGAGTTAGTCTGGATGGCCTTAAGTATTTTCTGTTGGTCATGGGGGTTCTGTGTGGGAAATTTGCCCCAATTCTGTCGTTTGTGGGGTTCAGAATGCTCTTAATTGTAGGTGAACTATTTATTTAGAAGTTTTATATTTATTTATTTATTTATTTAGAAGTTTTACATACCGGTCTTCTCACCTCCAAGGAGGGACTCAGTCTGGTTCACAACATGTTTTCATATACAGTAATATACAAAACAGCATAGTGCATCACCATTACACATTAAAATATAAGTACAATAAAAACTATAAATCCCGGCAACGACAGCTCCCAAATGTCAAGGTCTATTTCCCCCAAACTCCACCAGTGTTCACATTTGGGCATATGGAGTATTTGTGGCAAGTTTGATCTAGATCCTTCATTGTTTGAGTCCACAGTGCTCTCTGGATGTAGGTGAACTAAAAACCCCAAACTCACGGTCTATGCCCACCAACCCCTTCCAGAATTTTCTGCTGGTTGTGGGAGTCCTGTGTGTCATCTTTGGTTCAATTCCATCATTGGTGGGGTTCAGAATGCTCTTTGATTGTAGGTGAACTGTAAATCCCAAGAACTACAAATCCCAAATGACAAAACCCATGCTTTTTGAGTGATGGCCACTCCTTGGGGTAGTAGATGTATTGTGTCCAAATTTGGTGCCAATCCGTGCAGTGGTTTTTGAGTTCTGTTAACCCCACAAACGAACATTATATTTTTATTTATACAGATATGTATAAGAAGGCAGGACTGAGAGCAGGGCCTCCCCAGAGGATCTTAGATTCCTGGATGGTTCATAAGGAGAGCTATGTTCAGACGGATAAGCTAGGCCCAACTCCATTTGCTTTGTATTTAATTAAGGCCCCTTCCACATTTTTTGCTTTGAACCGGAATATATGGGAGTGTGGACTCAGGACCCATTCCTAACAGCCTCAGGCCCTTTCCTTTTCCCCCTCAGCCGCATAAGCGGCTGAGGGGGAAAAGGAAGGGGCCTGAGGCTGTTAGGAATGGTGGGAGTTGAAGTCCAAAACACCTGGAAAGTCCAATTTGGCTGAGGAGAAAAGGAAAGGTCCTGAGTCTGTTAGGAATGGTGGGAGTTGGAGTCCAAAACACCTGGAGGTCCCAAATTGGCTGAGGGGGGAAAGGAAGAGGCCTGAGGCTGTTAGGAATGATGGGAGTTGGAGTCCAAGGCACCTGGAGGGCCCAAATTGGCCCATGCCTGTCTCTAGATGGAAACAAGGCGGCCATGGGATGGCCATCCAGGCCTCCACCCCGGGAAGAAGGCTGCTGGCCCGACTCACTCACTCACCCGTCCTTCCGCTTGGCCTTGTAGACGTGCCCGTAGGTGCCCCTGCCCACCTTGCAGCCCTCGTACTCGAAGAGGTCCTCCACTCGCTCGCGCTCCCCGGTCAGCTTCACCTTGAAGTCATAGTCCATCTTCATTCAGAGGCCTGGACTCCTGGCCTTCGCCTCAGGAACCGGGGAGGAGGAGGAGGAGGAGGAAGAGGAGGAGGCCCCGCGACGCGGACCATCCAGGTGAGAGGAAGGGAGGGAGGGAGGAAAGGGCGGCGGCGTTGCTAGGAAGGAAAAAAGGCCCAAGGGTGCGGAGGCTGAGGGGGCCGCGGCCTCTTTCCTCCTCCTCTTTAGTCCTCCTCCTCCTCTTCCTTCTCCTCCTCCTCCTTCTTGTTCCCTCAGCCGGCTGAAGAGAGACCCCCAAGCGCCACAAGAGCCGGTATCTCGCTCCTCGGAATACGGCACTGCCGCAAAAGGAGAGCGCTGTCGTAAAGTCGCCCCTCCCCTCTCCTCACTCCTTCGGCACCACGTGGAAGCCGACCGGCCTTTTAGGCCACGCCCCTCCAGTGAAGCACTTTCCCCAGCATGCACCACGCGGAGAGAAAGATGCAAAGTGGAGTTTGCTTGGTCCCTTCCACACAGAATACCAAGGCAGAAGATCTCACAATATCTGCTTTGAACTGGGATATCAGAGTCCACACTGCCATATATTCCAGTTCAAAGCAGAAAATGTGGGATTTTATTCAACTGTGTGGAAGGGGGCTTAGTCCACACAGCCCTATATCACAGAATATCAAGGCAAAAAAATCTCCTAATGGTCTGCAGCCCCTCCCACAGCAAAAAGTTAGGTAAAATTGCATACCTGTAAGGGCAACGAAACCAAAATATTTTCCAAAAGTCTACATAGGCACCACCAAATGCAGCATTGCCCAGACACGCATCAAGGAACATGAAAGGCACTGCAGACTACTTCAACCAGAGAAGTCAGCCATAGCAGAGCACCTGATGAACCAACCTGGACACAGCATATTATTTGAGAACACAGAAATGCTGGACCACACCAACAACCAAAATGTCAGGCTACACAGAGAAGCCATTGAAATCCACAAGCAAGTGGACAATTTCAACAGAAAGGAGGAAACCATAAAGATGAACAAAATCTGGCTAAGAGTATTAAAAAACTCAAAAATTACAACAGCAAAACAACAGAGAGGAAACAATCAAGCACATCAATTCACTCTCAACAAGAGATTCCCCCCAGGCGCTTCCAGGCCATTGAATGCTAATCAAGGTGATCAGCTGAAACATTACCCTGGTCATTCCACAGATATATAAACCCATTTTCCCTACTTCCAACAGACCTCACTACCTCTGAGGATGCTTGCCATAGATGCAGGCGAAACGTCAGGAGAAAAATTGCCTCCAGAACATGGCCATATAGCCCGGAAAAACCTACAACAACCCAGTATTTCCCAAAAGGCAGAAGCCCCCTTTCCAGTAGGGAGGGCAAGGATGGACACCACAAAAGTTGAATCCTTTAAACTGCAAAAAAAACCTATTTATTATTGCGTGGCCATAGCAATAACGACAAACAAGCATACAGGGATGCAATCAAAGGGTTTGTCGCAACCCCAATGGGGCTGTAGAGCATTTATAGTAAATATAATATACATTTTCATTGGTTCCCAAAGACAAATCATTTCATTGGTCTAAGCTAGCTATGCAGTTGTTCATTATTTGTTTATGATTTTGATTGACATTATAGCACACGTGGGATCCTAACAATGGCACAACTATATCATAAATATGGTCCATTGTTCTCTGACCATGACTGTACCTTATCTGTTAGCCTGTTGCAAACATGGCTTCAGAGTGACTGGGAAACTTGGGGGTTCTAACTAGCCAACAGCTAGCTGGATTTGTCCAGATATACTGTTATCCTTGAATACTAACTTCTTTGGAGCATTGATTTCTCAAACAATCAGCATTTTCTGTGAATATAGGCCTACTGCAGAAATAGGCCAATATGGCAGTAAATCATGACATATGGGCATTGGGGAAATCTCTGAAAAATCCCTTTTTAAAACCACGTCTCCTCCATACCAACACACATACACACATTTACAGAAAACCCACACACAGAGATAGATATCTACATAAAAACTCCAACCATCACCCAAGTCATCTCAAGAACAGAGAAGCATCCTGAGCTCTGAAGATCACCTGGGAAGGAACCCCACTGGAGCATTGCAGCACACCCAAATACCTGGGAGTCACTCTGGACCGTGCTCTTACCTACAAGAAGCATTGCCTGAACATCAAGCAAAAAGTGGATGCTAGAAACAATATCATACCAAAGCTGACTGGCACAACCTGGGGGTCACAACCAGATACAGTGAAGACATCTGCCCTTGCGCTGTGCTACTCTGCTGCTGAGTATGCATGCCCAGTGTGGAACACATCTCACCACACTAAAACAGTGGATGTGGCTCTTAATGAGACATGCCGCATTATCACGGGGTGTCTGCGCCCTACACCACTGGAGAAATTACACTGTCTAGCCGGTATCGCATCACCTGACATCCGCCGGGAAGTGGCAGCCAATAGTGAAAGGACCAAGGCAGAGACATCTCCAGCTCATCCCCTGTTTGGATATCAGCCAGCACGTCAACGATTTAAATCCAGACATAGTTTTCTAAGATCTACAGAGACACTCGCTGGAACACCTCAGCAAGCGAGAGTCCAAAAGTGGCAGGCTCAAACCCAGAACCTCAACCAATGGCTGATACCAAATGAGAGACTCCCCCCTGGTCACACAGAGGACTGGGCGACTTGGAAGGTGCTGAACAGACTGCGCTCTGGCACCACAAGATGCAGAGCCAACCTTCAGAAATGGGGCTACAAAGTGGAATCCTCGACATGCAAGTGTGGAGAGGAGCAAACAACTGACCACCTGCTGCAATGCACCCTGAGCCCAGCCACATGCACAATGGAGGACCTTCTTGCAGCAACACCAGAAGCGCTCCAAGTGGCCAGATACTGATCAAAGGACATTTAATCAACTACCAAACTCACACATTTTGTATTTTCTCTGTTTGTTTGCTTTGTTCTGTTAGAAATGTAATATAATTGACTGGCTGCCCTGACACGAGAAATAAATACACAAGTCAAAAAAGAAGCACCAATTAAAGCCTTGGCAGACAGTGCAAAAAGAATCTGCGAACCCCACCTCCTTCAAGATGAACTGAACCACCTCAACTGTGCTCTCCAGGCCAATGGATACTCCACCTCAGACATCAGAAGAGCTGCAAGACCGAGAACAAGCCACGAGAGTAAAGATGAAGATCCACCCAGAGGAAAAGTGTTCTTGTCATACATCAAGGGAACCACTGACCGCATAGGGTTGGCTTTGAGCCCATCTTTAAATGTCTTCCAACATTCCTTTTTCTGTTCTTGAGTTCGGAATACAGCAACTGCTTTGGGTGGTCAGGCATCCAGACAACATGGCCAGTCCAGCGGAGTTGATGGCGGAGGGCCATCACTTCAATGCTTGTGATCTTTGCTTCTTCCTGCACGCTGACATTTGTCCGCTTGCCTTCCCAAGAGATTTGCAGGATTTTCCAGAGGTAGCACTGATGGTATCGTTCCAGGAGTTGCATGTGACATCTGTAGTCAGTCCATGTTTTGCAGGCATATAGCAGGGTTGGGAGGACAATAGCTTTATAAACAAGTACCTTGGTATCCCTATGGATGTCCCGGTCCTCGAACACACTCTGCTTCATGCAGAAAAATGCTGCACTCTCAGAGCTCAGGCGGTGTTGAATTTCAGTGTCAGTGTTGACTTTTGTGGAGTGGTGGCTGCCAAGGTAGCGGAAATGATCAACATTTTCTAAGTTACGCCATTGGAGAGGTATTGACTGGTGACTGCTGGAAGAGCACTTTGGTTTTCTCGATGTTCAATGACAAGCCGAGCTTCTCTTGAGATACTATAGGGCCTGTCTGAAAGGACCCATAGCTGTTAATTAGGTTAAAAGTACATTTTTTTCTTTATCTTGTAAATTCTTTTAATGTAGTGGAAAATCAAAAATTCAAAAAAGAAAAAAGATTGGAAGATGTCTTTGCAATAATAGATGCTGATTAGAAAATTGCAAACCATTTTTTATGTCTTGATGTTTTAATGTAGTGAAAGTTAAAAGATTGCAACATGTTTCTTTATTTTCTGGATTCTTTCAATGGAGTGAAAACTTATTTTTAAAAGGAAAAAAATACAAAAGGTTGGAAGTTGTTGCCGTAGAATTGATGTATCAACAAGAGATGATGACAAGGAGGTTGTAAGTCATTTTTTAAAAAGAAAGAAAATCTGGATTGTTTTTAATGTGGTGAAAGGTTATAATTATTTGTTACAAGGAAAACGTTTAGAGGTTGCAAGTAATATTTTCCTTTGTTTTCTAGAGTATTTCACTGTAGTGAAAACTTGTAATTATATTTTACAGGAAAATATTAAAAAGGAAGTTGTGGGTAAGGGTGTCTGGGTAATTTTGGTGCATGTTGGGAACTGTAGTTTGGAGCAGTGAAAGTTGCAGCCATTTAATTATATTAAATATATGCAATTATAGCAGCTGATAACGTTGAAAGTCATATTTCTTCTCCTAGATTTTTATTTAATGTAGTGAAAAGTTGTCATTATTTTTTAAAAGGAAGCTGGAGTTAAGGGTCTCTGGATTGTTTTGGTGCCTGATGGGACCTAGAGTTTGAAGCCTGGCTTGATGACATTCCAGCGGTAGAAGTCAGAGACTGGAGCATGATAGGAACTGAGATCTTTGGGGTTTGTGGCTCCATCCCCATGGAAACACATTCCGGAAGGGTAACAGTGTGGAATGGAACGGAAGTGCAAACTGAGGACAGAGATTGCCTTGAAAGGCCATCTGTTAAATGGAATTGTGGGAGTTGTGGCCCAAAAATTGTGAGAGAAGACGTCGTTTTCCACTTTGGTTCAGATCTTTCAGGTTGAGCATCCCTTATCCAAAATGAAATAGTCCACATTTCAGATTTATTTTTTTTATTTTGGAATACTTAAATATACATAATGCTTATCTCAGAGGTGCAGCCCATGCCCAAATGCGAAATTCATTTATGTTTCATATATAACAGATTCGCATAGCCTGAGAGTAATTTTATATATAATATTTTTGTGCATAAAACACTTGATGTAAAGACAATGAAAAAACAATTTTACTATTTTAAGGTGCATCTACACTGTAGAATTAACTCAATTTGACACCACCTAAACAGCTAAGGTTCAGTGCTATGGAACTATGAAAGTTGAAGCTTAACAAGGCATTTTGCCTTCTTTGCCTAAGAGTACTGGTGCCTCACTAGGCTACAGTTCCAGCAATTGCACAGCATCTATCCATAGCAGTTAAGGTGGTCTGAAACTGCATTCATTCTTCAGTATGAATGCATCCTTAAGTCTCCCTTTTGGGCAGTTTTGGATTTTGAAGTATTTTGGATTTCAAAATTCCAGATGAAAAATTCTCACTCTGTAATATTCGTACAACACAATAAAGATTGGGGCAAGATGACTAAATATATGTTAGCTGTGGCCTGGTTATGGTCTCCCTTCCCTAGGATGGAAAGAACATAAAGAATGGGATATACAAAAATGGTACAAATTTTTAGCAGACCATATACTTCAAGATTACATCATGGATGGGAAAAATAAATATACCAATGGATACCCCAGGGGAAAATGGGAAGGGAAATGGGGAAAACTGAGAGCCAAGGTTAAGGGCAACAGTAAAATATAAGAAATTAAGCCAGACTATCCTTACAATCCAACAAACAGAATGAATGATAAAGGAAATGTATAACTGTTCCCGGAGAGGGGGGGGGGGGGGTGAATGGGAGGCATGAAGAAATAGTGGAAAAGGGATGGAAACAAGTAGGGCACGAGGGTAATTACATATGAAATTCTTTATCTCTTTTTTGTTAAATTGTTAAAATATATGTTCTGTACAATTCGCCTATGTAAACGTCTCAACTTCCTCATGAGGAAAAGTGGCTATGTTATACTTGTTTGTCCCAGGTTAAAAAAATACTATCCATACAACAAGGCTTCTCTGTGTTGTTGGGAAAAATCAAATAGTAAAGCCACACAGGACTAGCTTCCAGCTAAAAAAATCAATGTGTGATGTAAATCCCAGGAGAGCCACATGGGTTTTTAAGGGGGGGGGGGGGAGGGAAATTGTTTACAGACTGACCACTTGTTCAATCATTAAATGTCATAATGTTACATCTTCTTAACCCACATACACTGCAGTAGTATTTGTGCTTTTCATTTAAGATCTTAGTGTGGAGACAATGGCTTACAATAATGTTATTTCACTTTCATTGAAAACTCTGGCCTAAATTCAGTTGTTGGTCCAGGCAGAGTAGCTCTATCGACTAAATGAAAATTGTACCAGGGTGAATTGATCAAGTTAGCATTGCTTTAATGGATTTACTGTAGTTAGTTAGGCCACTAACATTTGTACTGGTGCCTTTATTCATCATATCCCCTTTTAAATTAGATTGCATACCTTTTTAAAAAGGCTTCACATTGTTTATTATGACATATATATTAATAATACTATAATAGTTTTTTGCAGCCTCTCCCCTTCTTTTTCTGTGGTCACTTAGGGCCCTATATCCCAGAATATCAAGGCATAAAATACCACAATATCTGCTTTGAACTGGGTTATCTGAGTCCACACTCACATAACGTGGGATTTTCTCATTTGATATTCTGGGATATAGGGCTGTGTGGAAGGGCCCTTAGGCAACCATTTCATTGCTTCTGTGTTTTGAAACAGGTAGCTCACAGAAAAGTCATGATTATAGGTGGGAAATACTACATGTTTTATTCCAAGACTTAATCAGTTTTAAGATGCACACTAATTTCAGTACCAACAACAAAATAGCTATGGTGGACCCCATTTTTAGCAATGTTTATATGAGGGGAAAGCGTGTCTCGGAACTGAATATATACAGTAAATGAGTCATGTGAACTGGCTATATTTCTCATTGGATAATTACTAAATAATAGCCTGGTTTTGTGCAAAATCATGTGTCCACAACCTCTCAACATAATTTGTGAGAATTGACTATTCCTTTTAGGGAGATATGCTGGCTGTTTTTGTTAATATTTATATAACCATGTGGTATAAAAGAAGAGCAAGCAATGCCTATAAAATACTATGCTTTTGAATGTAAGAGGAGTTATTTGAACCTGACAGAAAATATTATTCCACCATCCAAAATGGAAATTCTGCCATGTAGAACAGTTACCACGAAAGGGGTGCAGGATAATTATATTTTCTGTAACAATCTCATTATAACACATTATCATAATTGCCTTCTTAATTAGTTTTGGTAAATTGGTACATGTTAAGGGTTTTCTGAATTTAAGTGTCTTTCTGATCAATGTATCGGACCCATGTTTGATATCTGCTGCCCCCTTTAGTCAACTTGTATGAATTTTCCAAACATGGGGTGATGGTGGCACCCGACTCCCAATTAATTGAACATAGCAAAAAAAAAAAAAAATCAAAACAATAATACTTTAAATAAAAATAAAATATTTTTAATAATATAGGCAGTCCCCGATTTACAAACATCCAACTTACAAACAACTCACAGTTAAGAGAGGTGGTGAGACAACACAGAGTGATAAAAATCTACTCCTAGGAAGGGAAATTGAGTTATCGTGGGGGAAAGGTGTCTCCACTATCACTAATCCTTGTTTCCACAGCAAGCCAAATTTTTCAAAATCCAATTATCAGAGGGACAGAAAGTGAGGTGAAATCTTCTGAATAGGGGCACAGACAAAGTAAACACCATAGTTAATCCTTCCCTATGCTATCCAAAATGTGTGTGTACCTGCTATGACTTACAGTTAAATTCAACTTTAGAACAAACCTAGATAGATTCTATCTTGTTCATATCTTAGGGACTGCCTGTACAGTAAAACTGTGTTATGTTAAGATAAGTTTGTTTTATTTCTCTTTATTTATAATTAACCACATGAAGACTGTGGAGTGACATAACAGAAGAGATCTAACCGCTAAATCAGTTGTCAGAACTGTGTTGTTAACTGTGTTGTGCTCTACCTCGAGGAGAGACAGGTAAGAAATAATAATAATAATAATAATAATAATAATAATAATAAACCCTATTTTAGACTCAATCACACCACTAGCTCTATTTCAGATAACATATCACTGAATAAATGACTCCGTTTTCATGAGGGACTATTTCACTTGCTTGCACAAAAAAGAAGTGTAGAAGCTGAGCAAATTGAGTCCAATGGCAGAGCACTGACTCCATGCAATATGTAGTGGAGGGGCAATTGCTGAGAATTACAGCGGCAGGATTTTGCTTGTAAAGTATGAAAAGACACAATTATGGCAACAACAACAACAAAAGTAATACAGGTTGAGAATTCTGTCTGAAATAATGAAATTCAAAATACTACAAAATCGTCAGTGTGGGTGGCTGAGATAGTGCTTTGTTTATTCAGTGTATAAACTTTGTTTCATGCTCAAAATCATTACAAATATTGAGTATAAAATTCAGACATACGTGTCTAAAACAGACATGGGCAAACTTCGGCCGTCCAGGTGTTTTGTACTACAACTCCCACAATTCCTAAATTGTGGTAGTTGAAGTCCAAAACACATGGAGCACCGAAGTTTGCCCATGACTGGTATATTGTCTTGAAAGAGGTGGCACCTCGATTCTGTGTTTTCCATGTTTTATTTCCTTCGGCCTGTTTGTATTTGCCTAAGGTCTGAACTTTGTCTTTTTTTTTCTGTCTTTTTAAACATTTTGTACAGCATACACTATACTGTCTGCCTCTACATGAAGTTGTCCTGCATGTCATATATAATATACAATTATATAACTATATTGTATTATTAGTAGTATTATATTGCATTACATTATAATTAGCAATATTATATGTACACACAATATATTAGCAATATGCCCTCATAATGCACTTTAATACTGACTTAGGATTGACTGCGTTCCCTCATTTTTCTCTGAAAAATCCTATCCCAGTTATATTTTACCTTGTTCACATCAGCATATTTTCAATTTTAATCTATTACACGTGGCCTGGCCATTTTTAAAATGTTGTTTAAATTGATTGTTTATTATTTTTGTTCATGTGATTTATATGATTTGTATTTTATTGATTGTTTTATTGATGTTGTGTTTATTGATGTTTTGTTTTATGTATTTTGGGATTGGCCTCATGTAAGCCGCACCGAGTCCCTTGGGGAGAATGGTAGCAGGGTACAAATAAAGATTCTTCTTCTTATTATTATTATTACTAGCTGTATCCGCCACGCGTTGCTGTGGCCAAACTTCCCTCTTTCTCTTCTTCTTTCACTCCTTTCTTCACTCCCTCTTTCCTTCCTTCCTTCCCGTCTTTCCTTCTCTCTTTCCTTCTTTCCCCTCTTTTCTTTCTCTTCTGCTGTCTCTCTTTTCTTCTTTCTCTCTTTCCCTCCTTCTTTCATTCTCTCCCTTTCTCTACATCTTCCCCCCTCCTTTGCTCCCTCTTTCCTTCCTTCTTTCCCTTTTTTCTTTCCTTCTCTCCTTCCTTTCTTCTCTAACTTTCATTCCTTCCCCCTTTTTCTTTCCCTCCCTCTTTCTCTCCTTTCTTCCTTGTCTATCTCTTTCCTTCCTTCTCTCTTTGCTTCTATACTTCCTTCTTCCTTTCCTTCCCTCCCTCTTTCTTTCTTTTCTTTCTTTCTTTTTCTCCCCTTCCCTCCCCCTTTCTTCCTTTGTATTGTCATTTAGCTTTTTGGGGCTTTTAAAGTCCCTTCTGCTGTGTTTTTCAGTGTTTTTATGAGTGAAGGACATACATTGGCCTGTTAGGTGTATTGTGTCCAAATTTGGTGTCAATTCCCCCAGTGGTTTTTGAGTTCTGTTAATCTCACAAACGAACATTACATTTTTATTTATATAGATTATTATTAACATAGTACAATATTAGTATATATATTACTATATTGTACTATACCACTAGACTACAATATTATTAGTAACATTGCAATTATAATATAAATTATTATATTATATATTATTATATTGTTATAAATATTCCAAAATCTGAAATAATTCCGATAGTCCTTCTTTAAGGGTCTCTTTCAAATCTATGATACTATATCTGTGTGTGTGAGAGAATCACATCTATCTATCTATATTTATGACTGGATGGCTCTTTGTCAGGAGGGCTCTGATTACATTTTCTTGCCCTGGTGAAGAGAGTTGGACTGGATGGCCTTAAGTATTTTCTGTTGGTCATGGGGGAAGTTTGCCCCATTTCTGTCGTTGGTGGGTTTCAGAATGCTCTTTAATTGTAGTGAACTATAAATCCCAGTAACTACAAATCCCAAATGTCAAGGTCTATTTCCTCCAAACTCCATCTGTGTTCATATGTAGGTATATGGAATTTTTGTGTCAAGTTTGGTCCAGATCCATCATTGTTTGAGTCCACAGTGATCTCTGGATGTAGGTGAACTACAACTCCAAAACCAAAGGACACTGCCCACCAAACCCTTCCAGTATTTTCTGTTGGTCAAGGGAGTTCTGTGTGCCCAGTTTGGTTCAATTCCATCATTGGTGGAGTTCAGAATGCTCTTTGATTGTAGGTAAACTATAAATCCCAGCAACTACAACTCCCAAAGGACAAAATCATAATTTTTTGAGTGATGGTCACTCCTTGTGTTGTGACACATTTTGTTGCCAAATTTGGTGTGATTTCGTTCATTGGTTCTTTTGTTTTTAAGGCACTCATTATGCACAGAGCATTTATATATATATAGATTATTAACATAGTACAATATTAGTATATATATTACCATATTGTACTATACCACTACACTACAATATTATTAGTAATATTGCAATTATAATATAAAATTATTATATTATATATTATTATATTGTTATAAATATTCCAAAATCTGAAATAATTCCGATCCCAAGCGAGTCAGATAAGGGATGTTTAACCTGTATTTCACAACTGGTTTCAGGGAACTGCGCCCATCACTCCTTTTATAAAAGCTACTAGCTGTCCCCTGCCAGGCGTTGCTGTGGCCCAGTCTGGTGATCTGGAAAATAAAGTATTGAGAAAGTGTTGGTTTCTAATATATGTAATTCCTTTATGCTTGTGAGTAAACAGTATTTCTTGCTGTTTCTTTGTTAATGTTGATGTGGAGAGTGTCTGGTTTGCCTACTCTGGAACATGCAACATAATCATAGTCTTTCTTTAAGGGTCTCTTTCAAATCTATGATACTATATCTGTGTGTGTGAGAGAGAGAATCATATCTATCTATCTATATGTATGACTGGATGGCTCTTTGTCAGGAGGACTCTGATTACATTTTCTTGCCCTGGTGAAGAGAGTTGGACTGGATGGCCTTAAGTATTTTCTGTTGGTCATGGGGGTTTTGTGTGGGAAATTTGCCCCATTTCTGTCGTTTGTGGGTTTCAGTATGCTCTTTAATTGTAGTGAACTATAAATCCCAGTAATTACAAACCCCAAATGTTAAGGTCTATTTCCTCCAAACTCCATCTGTGTTCATATGTAGGTATATGGAATATTTGTGTAAAGTTTGGTCCAGATCCATCATTGTTTGAGTCCACAGTGATCTCTGGATGTAGGTGAACTACAACTCCAAAACCAAAGGACATTGCCCACCAAACCCTTCCAGTATTTTCTGTTGGTAATGGGAGCCCTGTGTGCTAAGTTTGGCCCAATTCCATCATTGGTGGAGTTCAGAATGCTCTTTGATTGTAGGTAAACTATAAATCCCAGCACCGACAATTCCCAAAGGACAAAATCATTTTTTTGAGTGGAGGACATAAATTGGACTGTTAGAGGAGTCTTGTGTCCAAATTTGGTGTCAATTCCCCCAGTGGTTTTTGAGTTCTGATGGTAGCACGAACTAACATTACATTTTTATTTATACAGATCTTTGAAAAATGCAATCTACACTGTAGAATTAATGCAGTTTGATCCTACTTTAAACTGCCATGGCTCAATGCGATGGGATCATGATAAGGTTTAGTCTTCTTTTTCTTTTGCCTTCTCTGCCCAAAGGGTGCAGAGGTGCCTCACCAAACTACAACTCCCGGGATCCCTTAGCATTGAGCCATGGCAGCGGAAAAACTTGAGACTCAATGGAGCGGCTCTTTGCGCCTGCGTGTTCCGAGGCGGAACTGTAAACCGGAGCACCGGAACTCGACGAACAGGGACAGCGGTTGCACCTACAATGGGATGTGAGTTCCTCGCTGGCCGCCGCGGAAGGGAGCGAAGTTTCCCCGAAGGCGGCTCTCGCTAAAGAAACCCGGCTGCCGGAGGGAAGGGTCATTGTAGCCTCCCGAGGGGAGGAGGAGGAAGGCGGCCTGCCTCTTGGCCTCCCTCTTGAAGCAGAGCAACCGGAGCAACCGCCGCCTGCCCGCTGGCTCGCTCGCGCACCTGCTCCGGCCTAGTTGAGCGGTTACGGGTGGAGGACGGCGATTGGACGCGCTCCGCCTTTCCCGCCGGGGGGTTGGCTCGGGGTGGTGTCAATCATTCATTCCTCCCCGCCCCCCTGGAGACGCCAATGTGGCCTGAGCTGGAGGGAGCAGGTCAGCGCCTCCAGACAAGGCTCAGGTAAAAGGGAGAGGAAAGGGACCCCTCTCACCGCCCTGATTTTAATGCAGTGCAACTCCTGACACGATAGATAAATAAAGTAACCGCCCTGGCTCAGTGCTACCGACTCCTGGGAGTTGTAGTATTGAAAGGCCTTTTGTTTTCTCTGCCAAAGACTAGTAGCCACTTCAAAATCCACTTTAAAATCCGGTTTCTGCCTCCTGTAGAAGTCTGGGGTTTGTAGTTTAGTGAGACTGTTAAAGGGTCCTCCCTAAACTACAAGCCCCAGAATTCTGCAGGAGGCGGAAACCGGATTTAAAGTGATTTTTTCTCTCCAGTTTATTTATTTGTCGTGTCAGGGCAACCAGTCAAATTATATTACATTTCTAACATAACAAAGCAAACAAACAGACAAAATACAAAATGTGTGAGTTTGGTAGTTGATTAAATGTCCTTTGACCAGTATCTGGCCCCTTGGAGTGCTTCTGGTGTTGCTGTAAAAAGGTCCTCCATTGTGCATGTGGCTGGGCTCAGGGTGCATTGCAGCAGGTGGTCAGTGGTTTGCTCTTCTCCACACTCGCATGTCCTGGATTCCACTTTGTAGCCCCATTTCTGAAGGTTGGCTCTGCATCTCGTGGTGCCAGAACGCGGTCTGTTCAGCGCCTTCCAAGTCGCCCAGTCCTCAGTGTGCCCAGGGGGGAGTCTCTCATTTGGTATCAGCCATTGGTTGAGGTGCTGGGTTTGAACCTGCCACTTTTAGACTCTCGCTTGCTGAGGTGTTCCAGCGAGTGTCTCTGTAGATCTTAGAAAACTATTTCTAGATTTAAGTCGTTGACGTGCTGGCTGATACCCAAACAGGGGATGAGCTGGGGATGTCTCTGCCTTGGTCCTTTCACTATTGGCTACTACTTCCCGGCGGATGTCAGGTGGTGCAATACCGGCTAGGCAGTGTAATTTCTCCCGTGGTGTAGGGCGCAGACACCCCGTGATAGTGCGGCATGTCTCATTAAGAGCCACATCCACTGTTTTAGTGTGGTGAGATGTGTTCCACACTGGGCATGCATACTCAGCAGCAGAGTAGCACAGCGCAAGGGCAGATGTCTTCACTGCATCTAGTTGTGATCCCCAGGTTGTGCCAGTCAGCTTTCGTATGATATTGTTTCTAGCACCCACTTTTTGCTTGATGTTCAGGCAATGCTTCTTGTAGGTAAGAGCACGGTCCAGAGTGACTCCCAGGTATTTGGGTGCGCTGCAATGCTCCAGTGGGATTCCTTCCCAGGTGATGTTCAAAGCTCGGGATGCTTCTCTGTTTTTGAGATGAAAGGCACATGTCTGTGTTTTGGATGGGTTGGGGATCAGCTGGTTTTCCCTGTAATAGGCAGTAAGATGAAACCATTGGCTACAACCCCCCCCCCCCCAAAGGATTCCATAGATCCAGGGAAGTCATGCTACCCCTCTATTATCCCCTATGAACGCATTCTCCCCTCTGAACCATCAAGAGTGTTAAGATCATCTGGAGAGGCCCTGCTCTCGGTCCCGCCACCTTCGCAGTTGCGTCTCGTGGGGACGAGAGACGGGCTTTTCTGTGGTGGCCCCCCGGCTATGGAATTCCCTCCCGAATGAAATTAGAAGTGCCCCCTCCCTCCTGACCTTTAGGAAGCTAGTGAAAACCTGGCTGTTGAACTAGGCCTTTACAGAATGATGGGTGAGACCAATAATCGATCAAAGTATTGACCACAATACATGGACTGAATAGATGGACTGAGTTGGACATGTTTTTTATCTTGGCGAACGGCTTTTGTGTATTTATTTTATATGTATTGTTAATTTACTGTTGTTATATGTTGTTTTAGATTTTTACTGTTTAGCATTGAATTCTTGCTGTCAGCCAGTCTACGGATGTAGAGAAGATCGGGATATAAAAGTTTTAAATAAATAAATAAATATTCTGTCCTGGTTAGACCACACCTGGAATATCGTGTCCAATTCTGGGCACCACAATTGAAGGGAGATGTTGACAAGCTGGACTATGTCCAGAGGAGGGTGACTAAAATGATCAAGGGTCTTGAGAACAAGTCCTATGAGGAGCAGCTTAAAGAGCTGGGCATGTTTAGCCTGAAGAAGAGAAATCTCAGAGGAGACATGATAGCCATGTATAAATATGTGAGAGGAAGTCATAGGAAGGAGGGAGCAAGCTTGTTTTACGCTGCCCTGGAGACTAGGACACAGAACAATGGCTTCAAACGATAGGAAAGGAGATTCTATCTGAACATTAGGAAGAACTTCCTGACTGTGAGAGCCGTTCAGCAGTGGAACTCTCTGCCCCGGAGTGTGGTGGAGGCTCTTTCTTTGGAAGCTTTTAAACAGAGGCTGGATGGCCATCTGTCGGGGGTTCTTTGAATGCAATTTTCCTGCTTCTTGGCAGGGGGTTGGACTGAATGGCCCATGAGGTCTCTTCCAACTCGATGATTCATAGCATTGCAGTAGAGCTTTCAAAGTGGTGGCAAACTGCATTTATTCTACAGTGTAGTCAGGCATGGGCAAACTTCAGCCCTCCAGGTGTTTTGGACTTCAAATCCCACACTGGCTGCTAGGGATTCTGGGAGTTACATTGCTAAAGTGCTCTAATCTTCTTCCTTCCCATATTACAAAGTGTAAAGTGCATTTTAGTAGCTTTTTGAAAGAGAAGAGGGTGGGGACATTTTTCTTTCTTATAAATAATAATAATACATATACAATAGGAGGAAGTTCCAGATACAAAGAAAACATACATAAAAGTTGCTGTGTATGGTTGTAAGAGCAGGTTGTAAGGTCATTCTCTCGCAGTTTATCGCCATGTTCCTTCTACATTCTCACACAGGATTTCTATAAAATCCCACCTGCCTGTGCAAAGTGGACTGAAAAGACGGAGGATGTCTAAAGTGTCTAAGAAGACTTGCAACATCAGACCTTGTTAGAAATCCTTCACATATCTGCATTTTAAAAGAGTTGAAGAAAAAGGGAGGAAAATAATGTGAGATTTTTTTCGCATATTACTGTTGAGTCTTCATTCATAACAACTTCCACAGCCGCTTCTTTGGCTATTGGTGCCTTAACGTTAATCATATCAGAAGTAAGTAATAGTACTTTAAAGTGATTTCTTTCTTCCTTCATTCTGTGCTCTAGTTTAGGCCCAGTGTATTTCCTTGTTTTTCTTAGCAGTCTGGAAATGGATGATGGCCATAGTATACAGTCAGTCCTCCAACATTCATGTGCTTTACTTTCGTGGATTTGATTGTTCATGGATTTCATAAAAATGTTTTCTCTCAGAATCTCGAGGTCCTCCAGTACAACTCCCCATGTCACGCTGAAAGACCTAGACATTTCTAGAGGGATATACTCACATCTAAAATATCAATTTCTTTATTAGCAGTTTTTCACTTTCACAGGAGTCTAATGCCCTTATCCACAGTGAATGTGAAAGGTTGACTGTAGAATACTTGCCATTGCTTGGTGGACATAAGTTTGTAAAGCCGGTCTGCATAACTGTAAAAAGAGCCTTTAAAAATAAGCTTCAGCTCAGCTAACCTTTCCAGTTTTCTCTTGGAGGACAGCATGTTGGTCAGCCTGTATTTGACAAGCGAGACACGGGGGTCTAAGTGTTGGACCAGGGTTCAAATCACTGCTGGACCATGAAAACCCACTAGGTGACAGTGGGGAAGTCACACTCTTAGCTTTACAGTAAAATAAGGGCTAGCACCTTCTGAATAAAGTCTACCAAGAAAACGTTGTAGAAGGTGCATCTTCAGATTGCCGTAAGTTAGAAATGACTTGAAAGAACACAAAAGCAGTTTTCATTTGAGGAGGTGTAAATCCAAATGAACTTTCCTTTGACTTATTGAACAGATTCATGCATCATTATACCATAAATGCTAGCATAGTGTCTTAGACATATAATATAGGACAGTGATTCCCAACCTTTTTTTGACCAGGAACCACTTTGAACAGGAATCAGTCTCACATTAGTAACAAAAGGATTAGAAGTCAATTTTTGGTCAACTTTAGATTTGGTTTGGTTATTTGGGGTGCCGATTCAGAAAGTTGCATTGGATAGACCACATCAGCTCTAGTTTCTGATACAGAACACGTATGATCCAGTAGTTACCATCTGCTTGCCCACAGAAAACCATATTTAATAAGCCTCAATACTATAACAGAGTTTTGCAAGACCAGTCTCTCTCATTGCGATGGTGAGGCCACGGACCATATTTTAGTTTTTGTGGACCACTGGTGGTACATGGACCACAGGCTGGAAACCACTGATCTAGGATAATGTAAATAATCATTACAAAAGATGCATCTAGACTTCCAGCACTAGAATCTAATGTAAAGCAAAATATACTGCCCAATCCTGCACGTTGTATGTCAGAGGTAGAGCCTTAGCCATGCTAGTAGAAATGAATTGGCTGTTTAGATGATCTTGAACGTAAATAAGCACTAAACCAGGTGGGTAGCAGTTGGAAATTTGATCCATGTAAATTCCTTGGTTTGTCTTTCCTGTTTTGTCAGTCTGGTCTTCCTAGAATGGACTGTTCTAGGTCTTGCTCAGGGGCAGGTGGTGGACAGACCACATCCCAAAGCCATAGTGATGATGGTGAGAGGCAGTGGCAACAGGAGCGCCTTAACAGAGAGGAAGCATATTACCAATTCATTAATGGGCTAAGTGATGAAGATTACAGATTGATGAGAGATCGCAACCTTCTTGGGACTCCAGGTAAGATTTGACTGATGGTACTTAAAAATCTAACATATTCTCTGAATCACATTTTAAATAGTTATATAACTAATATAATACTATTTCTAATTAGTGTTGTTATCCGCCACTTTCCATACTTGGGGAATGAATAGTAAGTTTAGCTCTATTTGTATTGTTATCTTAAAATGGACAGCTTTCTTTTTTCTTATATTTTAACCAAGATAAACTTATATTTCCATAAAATAAATAAAAATATTTGAATTCAATTAAAATTATTTCTTTATTATCCTAAAATTGTTTCATAGAAAGGCATTACAGCAATTCAATGATACTTGCATCTATAGAAGTGTTTTAGAATGTGGAATTTTGCCATCTTACTGCAGTATAGTGTCTTAATTAGGAGCCCCCGGTGGCGCAGTGGGTTAAACCCCTGTGCCGGCAGGACTGAAGACCGACAGGTCACAGGTTCAAATCCGGGGAGAGGCGGATGAGCTCCCTGTATCAGCTCCAGCTCCTCGTGCGGGGACATGAGAGAAGCCTCCCACAAGGATGATAAAACATCAAAATCATCCGGCGTCCCCTGGGCAACGTCCTTGCAGACGGCCAATTCTCTCACAACAGGATTCTCCTGACACGACAAAAAAAAAGTGTCTTAATTTGTCTTTTGTTACTGATAGATGTTTGAGTGTTTGCTGCATTTATGTAATTCCAGGTTTTCACCTATGTTTCTTTTATTCTTTTAAAATCCTCTTTTCTTGATAAGGATTGTTCTGTTTGATTCTGTATATTGGACCAATGAATACACTTGACAATATCTTTAAAATTATTTCAGGAGAAATAACAGCAGATGAGCTACAGCAGCGCTTACAAGGTGCAAAGGAACAATTGTCATCCCGATCTGACCCAGAAAACAGAGATTGGGAAGGAGAAACAGTTGGATGTAAGTTATTATCCTAATGAAACAACATAAGTTACAATCTACTAAAATTAACAAATGATTTTGATTTATTAAATTAATATGTGTGTCTATCAATAGATATTTCTAAGCAGATTTTATTCGTATCAGGAGCGACTTGAGAAACCACAAGTTGCTTCTGGTGTGAGAAAATTGGTAGTCTGCAAGGACGTTGCCTAGAGGATTTCCGAATATTTTACCATCCTGTAGGAGACTTCTCTCATGCCCTCCTCCCATGGAAAGCTGGAGCTGACAAATGGGAGCCCACCCTGCTCCCCAGATTCAAACCGCCGACCTTCAGGTCAGCAGTCCTGCCAGCACAAGGGTTTAATCCATTGCACCACCTGGGGCTCCTCTCAGCAGCTTATTGGTGTTTACAAGAACTTGCTAAGTATGCCACCTTAGTAAAATGAGGTGGTCCAGCATTTGTATAGATGCAGTTAATTGAAATGCTCCTTTATATTCCTTGTTTTAGCTTTTAGATTCTCTATTCAGTGGTAACATAATTCTAATAAGACAGTAATTGAAACCACAAAGGAATCTCCATAGAAGATTT
The DNA here is from genome assembly GCF_037176765.1 of Anolis sagrei. Classification (NCBI taxonomy): domain Eukaryota; kingdom Metazoa; phylum Chordata; class Lepidosauria; order Squamata; family Anolidae; genus Anolis; species Anolis sagrei. The sequence continues at coordinate 30,586,671 of NC_090023.1, read as the reverse complement.
ACATTTAAAACATTTTGGACTTAAAAGATTTGAGATGCCACCTTTTTCCTCCAGTGAATTTCAGTGAGTCATTTTCTCCTTGCTTTTGATGCTAACCAGGTACTACTTTCCCCCCCTTTCCAGTCTGCCTTCACAAAGTTTTTCTGTCTCTGAAGTACAAAATAGATCTGAGTGGTGGCTGTTGGTTTTTATCATGAAGAATGGTTATAGAAATTACATGTAGCTGTTGGATGGTCAAGAAGTATTGATGGCTGGGGAATATGTGTGCTTCAAGTAAGGTCTCACCTTCATAAACAGCAATGCATTTTTGCTGCTTTAAACACTGCAGCATTTCTTCTAATTAGGAGTTTTTCTCTTTAGATTCGAAAATATTTGTGTGTCTCTGGAGGGCAGATATAAGAGCTGTAATTGTAATATATGATCATGTGATGATTGAGGCTAGTGGTTCCAGTTTGAACGTTGACAGTTACAGATATCTGTCTTATCACAGTAAAATTATGATTCTTTACACAATTATTATCTTTATTGGTAGTCAGTAGACACAAAAATCTGCAAATTGAAAGAGGCATGTGATAAAAAGCTATAGGTTTCCCTTGTCTTTAAATCTATTTGTGTCAAACTCTGGAGGGTAGTGCTCATCTCAATTTCTAAGTTGAAGAGCCAGTGTTGCCCTTAGATGCCTCCAAGGTCATGTGGTCAGCATGACTGCATGGAGTGCCGTTACCTTCCTGCTATAGTGATATCTGTTAATCCACTAGCATTTGCATGTTTTCAAACTGCTAGGTTGGTAGAAGCTGGAGCTAACAGCGGGAGTTCACCCTGCTCCCTGGATTCGAACCTCCAACCTTTCGATCAGCAAGTTCAGCAGCTCAATGGTTTAGCCTGCTATGCCACTGGGGGCTCCATACATGTGATAGATACTATTATACATATGATAGAAATGCACAATACACAGTAAAACAACTAAGTATTAAAACACCTAAAATTCAATTGTGTGTTATCTATAAGTAACATTGTTCTGTTATCAATGATTAGCAAGAACTGCCAGATTAGAAACTTAACTAGCTGCACTGTAAACATTTTGTTGGCTCTTTTAAACAAAATAGTTTTTAAAAGAGACTCGGGAGAATACCCTGGGAAAACCTGAATATCGCTTCTTTCCTGGTCCCTTAATAGCAATTGCAGTGAAAGAATGTATGTAAGAGATTCCGCTTCAGTATTGCTACAGAGAAAGGATTGGTTGTTCAATAGAGTTTTATTGTATGTTCTAAAAATAAGTATTTTGTCTGTGTGATTTTGAATTGCTTTCAGATTCACAGACTCTTGGGGAAAGTTCAACCAGCGATTCTCTGCTAGAGTGGCTGAACAGATTCCATCATACTGGAAATTCCACCCGTAGTGGACAGAGCGGGAACCAGACTTGGAGGACTGTAAGCCAGGCAAACCCTAATAATGGCGAATTCCGATTTAGTCTTGAAATAAATATAAACCATGAACATAACAGCGACAATGCCGCTGGAGATGAATTCAGCGGATTGTTACATGGCCATAGTAACAGAGCGCATATTGTAAATAGGCCTGTAATACCAGACAGCCCAGTAGCCAGCCGAACCAGGAGCCGGACGCTGAGAGGTGCTGCAGACAGTGCCGTTGCTTCATCCAGACTTACAAATGTGAGCAGTCCAATGACACAAAATACTGCTGAAACATCCCGGCTCTTCTCAGGCAGACTCAGAAGCAGAAACAGAAACCCAACAGGTTTTGAAGGACGCCGCGCCTTTTTAGATGCTAATGAACACAATATTATCAGACAAAGAAGAACACGCAGAGTTGCATCGGTGCGGCTGCACAGAGGGAGAACTGAAGATCGAATTCGGAGAGGAACAAGACAAAGGCCAGAGGTTTTAAGACTAAGGTCGACTTTTACTAGTCAGTTCCAGTCTCTCTTGGAAGGGAGGCCACACAGGAATGTTGAGCAGATGCATAGAGAGTCTAGTGGGGCAAATGCAGCTCAGTCTCTTCCAGAACAAGGTGAGGCACAGGCACCATCTTTGGGTGTACCTTTGGAAGAGGAAGACTCAACTAGAGCCACAGCTGAACCGAGAAGGCATCCTACTATTACATTAGACCTTCAGGTGAGAAGAATTCGTCCTGGGGAAAATAGGAATCAAGACAGTATTGCTACTAGAACCCGCTCAAGAGCAGGCGTGGCAGACAACTTAGTTACTTTTGAAAGCGACGGTGGAGGGTTTCGTCGGACCGTTTCACGATCTGAACGTGCAGGTATACGAACATATGTTAGCACTATACGGATACCTCTCCGTAGGATATCAGAAAGTGGACTTGGGGAATCTTCAGCGACAGCGCTTAGATCAATTCTGAGGCAAATTATGACAGGGTTTGGAGAGCTAAGCTCTTTAATAGACACAGAATCGGATTCTGACACTCAGAGGAGTAGTCAGAACTTACTAGATATGCAGTCGCAGCTGTCTAACATGCATACTCTAAGTGATATCAATGAATTTACTGCAACTTCAGTTAGGAGCAGACCGGATGAACAAGGTAACAGTGAATGGGATACCGAAATCGATGCTACACAACACGACAGTCAAGGTAACGAACCACAAGATAGCAGACCGTTTCAAGATGCAAGCAGTTTTGTTGAAAATGGAACTCTTCCCATCCTCCGCCTTGTGCCCTACCTTTTGTTACAAGAAGATGGTAATGGCCTCTTGAGGGGATTAACCAAAGAGCAAATTGATAGTCTGCCTACCCGGAATTATGGGAGCGTCAGTGTAGAAGAGGGTGAAACAAGCAAGGCATGTAGTGTGTGCATTAATGAATATGTTGTTGGAAATAAGCTAAGGCAGTTGCCATGTATGCATGAGTTTCATTTTCATTGTATTGATCGCTGGCTTTCTGACAATTCCACTTGCCCAATTTGTCGGCAACCTGCAGTTGCTTAATATTGTGGAAATTTGAGAAAACACCTGGGCTGTTTTTAATACCTTTCAATAAAAAGAAAGGGCTATTTTAAATGTATTAAAAATGAGAGAAAATCTGATGATATTTGGCAATGAATTCATCTCTACTTAAAGTGCAAGGAAAGAGTACATATCCATTTACCATTGTAAGTCTATTTTTCTATATTATTTTGTTACAGAAAGCACTTCTGTAATACAGACATTTAATAGCTTTTGTTCCTTATGATTGAATCTATTGAGGTTTCAGTTTATTTTGTGCGGTGCTCATAAAGCTTTCTGTTATTAGCTGTTGTTGTGTGAGCAGTGCCCTTTTTGTTTTGCAAATGAAGCTGCAAGCCTTGGCACCTGAAAGAAGGTTCTTAAGTTATTTTGAATTGCTTTGTTTCATTACATGGTGTATATTTTATTGGAGCACCCTGCACATTTGGTTTTATTTAAGTATTTTATAGGCAGCTTTTGCATGCTTTATACATGGCTTACTATTAACAGTTTAATTTTTCAACATGTATGAAGTCTGATTTAGAGCAGTTAATGTTTCAGTCCATACAGCCAGGAGGTTAGCATGAAGAACTGTTAATCCACATTTACCAGCTATATCTTTACTTCAGAAATTGCTTGAAAAATATAGAAACCCTGTATTTAGGTTGTTTAATCCAGTTTTATAGGCATTCTGAGGGGTTTGTAGTTCAAAGATGGAAGAATGCCATGTTTGAAGAACTTATCAGCTGCATGCATGATTTACATTTTGGTTTTCTTGCAGTTTAACAATATGTTGTAAAGATTGTCTTTGATGGACCAGGTACAAATGGGATACATATTTCTTTTCAGCTCATAAGGGGATCAAATGTGATAAAATGTTAAGGGAATATGTATACTCGCCATTAAATACCAAAAACATCTGTATACATGGCCTTTTTATGGCATATGTCAAAACCTGACAAAAGAATAAAACTTCAAAACTGGAATAGATGTCTGCTGTTTTTTATATACTGACAAATAAAAGCTAGACATTTCATTTCTACTTGACTTCTTCACACTTGTTTCTAGCTGCAGACTTTTGAGTCATTTTGCTCTTTGAATCTAGGTTACAATAAGTGGTTTAACAACTAGTGTTTGTTTCTCATAAATTTGCATGAACTCTTATGAATACTTTGTTTTGTAAATTTGAACACTTGACATATGTGAAACATGCATTAATAAATTGAAGTTAAACTGCCTTGTGAGGGAAGCTTTGATGTTGACTGTAGAAAATAAATGTAATATTTCTGTCCTCCCTAATTCCCGAGCTTCTAGTGTCTCAAACTTTGGACTTTCAAATGGTTTGGACTCCACTTCCTAGAATTTTTGACTGTTGACTAAGGTGGCTTTTTGGAGTTGAGGTTCAATCATCATCATTGAACTTCAAAGCTTTTGTCATAAACGATTACAAGTGGTCCCAGTAGTAATCAACACACTGAGTTCTGTGCCAAAAGATCTCAGCTGGCATTTGAAAACAATAAACATTGACTTAATTACGATCTGTCAACTGCAAAAGATCACCTTACTTGGATCTGTGTGCATCATTCGAAAATACATCACACAGTCCTAAACGCTTGGGAAGTGTTCGACTTGTGATTTTGTGATACGAAATCCAGCATATATATCTTGTTTGCTGTGACATAATGTGTTTTCACACATATATATTTTGTCGTGTCAGGAGCGACTTGAGAAACTGGAAGTCACTTCTGGTGTGAGGGAATTGGCCGTCTGCGAGGACGTTGCCCAGGGGACGCCTGGATAATTTGATGTTTTTATCATCCTTGTGGGAGGCTTCTCTCATGTCCCCGCATGAGGAGCTGGAATTGATAGAGGGAGCTTATCCACCTCTCCCCGGATTCGAACCTGCAACCTGTCGGTCTTCAGTCCTGCCGGCACAAGGGGTTAACCCACTGCGCCACCGGGGGCTGTCAGTATATAACAACAACAACAACAACTTTATTCTTATACCCTGCCACCATCTCCCTGAAGGGACTCAGTGTGGCTTACATATGGGACAAAATGACCACAAGATATAAAACTAAAACAATCAATTAAAAGAAAAACACCATTAAAATAAAAGCATATATAATACAACAATCCAGATAAAAACACAAACATAAGAGTATAAGACAGCAACACTGAAACTACATCAGACAATGTTCAACAAAAACCAATGATCAGAATTACTAAAATTGGGGTGACCAGGCAATAAAAGGGCCGAACATGGAATAGTGCAAAACAGCGTACCATAAGGCTGGGGAATTTGATGAAAGTGCAGAGAACAGAGTACTATCTGGCAACCTAGGAACTGGGCATTTATAACGAAGGACTAGTCGTTCCCAAATGCTTGCTGGAACATCCAGGTTTTCAGATCCCTCTGAAAGGAGAACAGTGTGGGGGCTTGTCTAATCTCCCTGGGGAGGTGTTCCAAAGTCATAGGGGCCACCACCAAAGAGGCCCTCTATCTTGTCCCCACCAGCCGTACTTGTGAAGGCGTTGGAAGCGAGAGAAGGGCCTTAGAGCCCACACCAGTTCATATGGGGAGATGTGATCACAAAGATAGGCAGGGCCCGAACCATTTAGGGCTTTGTAGGTCAACCTGCACCTTGAATTGGGACCGGAAACTGATCGGCAGCCAGTGGAGCTGCTTTAATAGGGGCATCGTCCAAGACAGCTGGAGGACCAAAGTTTGGAAAGCATTGCTCTAGCTAGTAAGTTATAAATATATGAAATGCATGATCTGCTTTACCTTTGGTTACAGCAAAAAATAGCACAAAGATACTTTCCAAGTTATGGGATCCATAATTCCCAATATGTATACTTTCAGAGCCATAAAAATTCAACTTGAATAACTTCAACTTTTTAATCTGAGGTAAACTTTTCATGAGTCAGAACACTCTAATAGGAATGTTAGGTTCCAAGCAGTTGGGAAATGTATATAAAATGTGAAAACAGTGTATACCGTATAATGTTGAATCTACATACATATCTACTAGCTTTGTTATTGGAAGGTATCTCATAGTGCTTCTTTGGCAATGGTATTTTTATTATGTGCTTCCCTTTTCCAAGGGCTCAACCAGATGGGAAGTGCCAGAAAGAAGGGAAGCCTCATAAGTGAATGGCAGTTCCTGGTATTCTAGTATTTGCTTTTATATGCAATAGAAGCAGAAAAGAAGCCTTGCTGAATCACCAGTTGTACCCTGAGCATCTTGCATATTAAACATTTATATTTCTAGTCAAAATTGGATTTGTGGATTTGTGTACAATGGAGGGAGTAGCGGCCTATAAAAGAGATAATGCTTCCAGTTTCTGATTGCTTATTATGCCTTATTGCCTCCTTACGGTTACGTTACCTCTTTGGCTGCTTATTTTTATCATCACGTATGTATATAGCATCATTACTGCACATGGTTGTTGCAAGTAAAAGAACAACCAAGCTTTTCCCCCGCCCTCAAGGCTTGCAATCAAATGACACTAAAGGAAAAGGGGGTGACAGTGTGGGAGGGGATCAAGTCTTTGCTAAACAAATGTAGCTGAATTAGAGATGCTTTGTGGGAAGGGATCAAGTCCAGCAAACACTACCTATTCCTCACACTGATGCCAAGGTATCTCTAATTCAACTACATTCCTTTAGTTCAAAGACCAGCAAACTTCCTTCTTATAGCAGCCTTTTGGCCTTTGTGCTATATGAATATTATTTACCTTTTTAATCTGTTTTGGTTGGAGAATTGCTGGACTCCTGAACATGTTTAGAGAGTTAGGGGGAAATGTCATAATCTTGAATCAAGTGGGCACAGATAAGACAATTTGCAATAACAAGAGAATAAATACCAAACTAAATTGTGGAAGCAAGCATCAAGTTGGTTTCACAACTTTTGTGTGTGTGTGTCAGGAGTGACTAAGTCGCTTCTGGTGTGAGAGAATTGGCCTTCTGCAAGGACGTTGGCCAGGGGACGCCTGGATGTTTTACCATCCTGTGGAAGGCTTCTCATGTCCCCACATAAGAAGCTGGAGCTGACAGATGGGAGCTCACCTCGCTCCCTGGATTCAAATCTATGTCCTTTTGGTCAGCAGTCTTGCCAGCACAAGGGTTTAACCCTTGTTTAACCTTGTGAAGGCCTCAAACTAAGGCCCAAGGGCGCGATATGGCCCTCAAAGGTCTTTTACCCGGCCCTTGCTCAGGGTCAACCTAAGTCTGAAATGACTTGAAAGCACACAACAACAACAACAACAACCCTATTTCATCAGCCAAAAGCAGACCCACACTTCCCATTGAAATATTAATAAGTTTATATTTGTTAAAATTGTTATTCATTTTAATTATTGTATTGTTTTAAGTGTTTTTTGCACTACAAATAAAATATGTGCAGTGTGCATAGGAATTCATTCATGTTTTTTTAAAAATTATAATCCAGACCTCCAACAGTTTGAGGAACTGTGACCTGGCCCTCTGTTTAAAAAGTTTGAGGACCCCTGGTTTAACCCATTGCACCACCATTGGCTTCACAACTAATAGGAATCTGGAAAAAATGAGATTCAGTGTTACTTTCCTAATAATGCTATCTCTAGATAGCAGTGCACCTATTCTTATTTGAGTTTTCATATGATCATCGTCTTTAGAAAAAAAGGTAGAAGTAAATAAATCCCATAGTTCAAGAAGGCTTTTGAGATATTAGACATGATTTCAGGGAGTGCCCACTGCCAGCACCGGATGCTAGCAATATTAAGGGTTTACTGCACTTTATTATTTATTTATTTATTTATTTACTATATTTGTATACCGCCCTTCTCAGCCCTTAGGCGACTCATTCTGGAATGATTCTGACATTTATAGATCTATTTATCTCTCTTCTTTTCTAAATAAATATACTCTGAACTAAATTCTATCCTACTAGCCATCCCCTGTCATGCTTTGCTGTGGCCCAGTCTGTGTATATGTGTTTGTGTGTGTGTTTATGCATATATATGTGTGTGTATATTTGTGTATATATGTGGTTTTGTGCATGTGTTGTAATGTATTTTTTTTTGTTTTTTTGGCTTTTTAAGTCTCTTCTGCTGTGTTTTTCAGTGTTTTTATGAGTGATGGTCACTCATTGGCCTGATAGATGTATTGTGTCCAAATTTGGTGTCAATTCGTCCAGTATTTTTTGAGTTATGTTAATCCCACAAATGAGCATTACATTTTTATTTATATAGATGTATATTTGGCTTCTTTAGGAGTGAGCAGTCAAGAGCCTGGAATGCAGGAAAAACTGATGTTATTTAAAAGGATTTAAAATACCTTTCTAAAATCTCTTAAAGTACGATTGAACTTTGAACATAAGTCCTGAAAACATGGCTTGTGTTGCCTTTTCCCGCAACAGGTTTTTAAAATGGTCCCTTCTCTATTTTCTTTATGCCTTATTTTTTAGTACAATTGTGGCATATCCCACTCACTTGGATGTGAACTTCCTTGATATTTGTTATTCTTCTGAAATGATAGATTGAATCAGGATTTTTATTCATCTTTTCATAGTTGACCTGAGCCTCTTACCGACACAAACCTTGAAGTCCACGTTTTCAGATAATGTACTCTCTAGAAATGCGACTAGATTATTTCAAAATCTCTAACTTGACCATTGCAGCCTTACCATTTGATTACTTGTATATATCTCCTTCCAGGATCTGTGCAGATAAATACACTCCTTGCAACTATTTGTGACTCGTAATCCATCCCTGAGCTAGATTTATTGGACAGCTTATCTCTTTCACCTTTTGTATGGATGCACTGCAAGTGATTCTCTGAGCAGTTGGGTACAAGGCTTGCTATCTTTAAACTGCCTATCTGAGATGGGTGTGGTAATAGGAATAAGATTTTAAAAGTATAATATTGTACAGATTAAATGGTAACTGTCTTTCTGCTGCTCTAGAGACCAGAGCATTAGGAAGAACTTCCTGGAGAGTGGCATAGGTGGCTTGGTAGTGTGATGAAGTCTCCTCCTCTGAAGGCTTTTCTGCCCTGAGTCCCCCCCCCCCCCGTCCCCCCCCCCCCCCCGTCCCCCCGGACATAGAGCAGTATATAAATAAAGTTTTATTATTATTATTAAGGAGCTGCTTGGTTTGGAATCCTTTTCCTAACAATGCACATCTAGGTGCCTCTAAGAACCAGGACATGAAGGCAACAGCTGTCCTCTTGTATGTTCTCAGCATCTAATATAGATACTCGTTCTGCATGGAATTTTGAGCCTCTATTTGGTTGTCTAGTCATAACCACCGAAAGATTTATCTTCCATGTTGTGAAATGCTGGTTCACAGCACATTCAATAATATAGCTATTATGCCAAAAAAGTGTTCTGTGAAGTAAGCACAAGTGCATGTGCAAAAGAAATTAAATCTAACCATTCATCTGAATCACAGCTGTCAGTGGTGTTTTGTTTTCAACATAGAGGAACTATCCATGGTGCTGAAATTCCCATGGAGGAAAATTCTCTTGGAACTTTGTAGGTGTAAACAATATCTTGAGCACTCACAAAAACAATTAGAAAATACTGCCCTGCTATCTTATAATGAAAGAAAAATGGCATGCTCAATGTCCAGAAGCTTCCCACCAATATGAATCTTCCATAAAACTAGGTACATGCTTGTCATGATTTAGGAAAACAGAAGTGAACTTCTTACCACTTTCACTGGAATGGTACTGAGTGAGGATTGCTCTCAGAACTTCCCCACTCCATCATATATAATGTAAGGTAGGTCTACTATAGATGGACTACATAGCCCATTTCACCCAAAAAGGAAATGAAGGCAGCTCACAATAAACATGATGAGAAATACAATAAAAACATATTCTTAAATATAAAATATATGAACAATACAATTTGAAACTCATCAAGAAAATACAAGATACCCATTCAGTTAAAAACTTCTTCTGCAACAAGTGACATCATTGGCCAACTGCCTTTACTTGACTGTTATAAGTCAACTTAATCCTTGAAGTGTGTATTCCTTACAGGTTTGTTAAACGATTGTAGAGATAAAACATTTGATCAACCACATATATTTTAAAGTAAGGGACCAATCTCGATAAAATAGTGAACAGTAGAGACATCACACTGGCAATGAAGGTCTGCATAGTTAGAGCAATGGTATTCCCCTTACTAACCTATGGTCCAGCTCTATGGATGAGAGAGCTGGACCATAAGGAAGTCTGAGTGAAGGAAGATAGATGCTTTTGAACTGTAGTGCTGGAGGAAAATTCTGAGAGTGCCTTGGACCGCAAGAAGATCCAACCAGTCTATACTGCAGAAAATAAAGCCCAACTGCTCACTGGAGGGAAGGGTATTAGAGGCAAAGATGAAGTACTTTGGCCACATCATGAGGAGACAGGAAAGCTTGGAGAAGACAATGGTGCTGGGGAAAATGGAAGGAAAAAGGAAGAGGGGCCAACAAAGGGCAAGATGGAATCTTGAAACTGTTGTTACTTTGAATGAGCTATGTGTTACTGCTTGTTTTATCCTTCCAACACTAGCCAACAAAAATACGTGTTTGGTGAACATTGCTATATGGAATGCCCTACCTCTGTGTTAGAAATGCAAATGTATTGTTTGCTTCATTTAAAAAACACACACAAGGGAAATTGAAATATCTTGCTCTTTGTCTATACTGACATCTAGTGTCTGATTAAATAAATATGAGCACAGAGCACAAGAACTTCAAACAAAATTCTGGATGTGTACACATGTGAAAGATGTACCCACATGCACCCATACAAATTAAAAACAAGTAAGCAAATTATGACCCTTCTACACAGCCATATTACCCAGAATATCAAGGCAGAAAAACCCACAATATCTGCTTTGAACTGGGTTATCTGAGTCCACACTGCTCTATATTCCAGTTCAAAGCAGATGATGTGGGATTTTAGTCAGCTGTGTGGAAAGAAACTTAGAATCTACTTCCCTTGAGCAGAATTCTGCTTCCTGAATGTATCTAACAATGAATTACTGGTTACCACTTTTGCTAATGTTTGCTCTCATAAGTTGCTCTTGGGGACATGAGGCACTTTCTGAAAAAGCATGGCAGGCAATTCCCCAATCTGACAAAAGTGCTTCTTCAAGCAGAGACCTCCATTGGTTCACTGGTTTGGAGTTCCATTCATGAATGGAAGATTTTTTTTTCCATTTGCAGAAATTCCTTATGCACTTATTATCATGCATAAATGAAATCTTGTCATTGCAAACACTCAATCCAAATATTTTAATTGCCATGCAGGCACACACACACACACACATTCCGGTATTCAGCCATTCATTTAATGTTATTACTTTTAAAGCACCACTTCCTTTACTGTAGTGTACAGGAAAGTACAGTGCTTTACCATTTTTGTTTATATATTATACAAGTGAAGATGTATCAATGATTGTGAATGAATGTATCACAGTTTTGCTGTTTTGTGACAATTGATGATAGAACCAAGAAGGTGGAAGTTTTTGGATACTTGAAGTGTTTTTTCCTTTCACCTCAAGATTCCACTTGAACACTTGGAAGAATTTCCTGACATGAGAACTCTCAGCCTTGGAGTGTCTTGGAAGCTCTTTCTTTGGAGGCTTTTAAGCAGAGGCTGAATGGTCATCTGTCAATGGTATTTTGATTGTGCTTCTCCTGCATAATGGGGGTTGGACCAGATGGCCCATGTAGTCTCTTCCAGCTCTATGATTCTATGATTTAACTTGTCCAAGGTGTCCAAAGTGTTGGACCCTATCCCCAAAGTAGATTGAAAACCTTGGATAGCACATTTAAATGTTTTATTTAAACTCAGAATAGAATAATCACTACATTGGCATGAATCCACCAGAAAAGGCAAGAAATCTTGCAAAGAAAATCACTCCTGCAACTATTAGCCAATTGAAAGAAGTATCTTATAGGCACTTAATAAATAAACAAACAAGTTTTGAAGTTACTCCTATTTCATAAAAATGCAAAATATCTTGCTGTTCAATTCAGTCCAGCCCTTCACTTGATGGGTTAATGTTTTTTTTCACTTAAAAAAAATTGAAATATCTTTCATAATGAGTTTCCACAACTTCCAGCCATTGATTTGAGGGATATATATATATATATATATATATATATATATATATATATGTAATGTTTAGCTGTAATGTTCTTTAATTTGTGTTGTGAATCACCTTGGCACTTGTATGAGAAGAAGATGGTGTGAAGAAATAAAGACAACGATTCGATTGGGGGGGTTAGGAATTGCAATCCACTCTCCCCCCCTCTCCACAGACCCACAAAGTTTTCTGAGTTTTGAACATTACAATGTCAAGTACACATAAGTGATAGTAAATGTCTGAAGAGTTCATTTAAAATTTATAGCAGAATATAACTTATCTTCTGGTTATACCAATTCAAAACTACATGCTGAATGGGTTTCTTCTGTCTTGAAATCAATGAGAAAATAACCTTTTGATTGTAATGACATAGGATTGTTTACCCTCTCTGGGGAATAATCTCAAACTCAAAGGCAAAAGTTGTATTTACTGATATCTTGCAATAGGCATGCTATAGTCTTACATACTGAAGATGCTATCATTTATGCTCTGCTGAGTTTATCATTGATGTTTCAATATGCGGGATCCTTTTCATATCTCCTTTAATGGAAGATACATGATTCTTCTTTTTCAGAAAACAAAATCAATTTTGCTCCCTCAATTCTACTGTGATTTTCCCTTGAAAAGAATAATTTCTACCTGGAGGATTTCATTTTGAAGCAATGTGATCCTTATGAGCAATTGTTCATCATCATGGTGTTCCAGGGTACAGAAATGCTGAGGACTTTATGTGACTCTGCATTGTGCAGCAAGATTTTATTTTTGGAAGTGCTATTGAATCTGTTACCAGATATGCTTTACAAAACAGGGCAGACAAGCTTGCAAATTTATTTAGAAATAAATTCAACACCTCATAGTGCATCTAACAAAGTGGTTTTAGTTCTCCAAAGTTTAAGATATGATATAGTCGCTAGAATTTCTTTTGGTACAACACAAAAGAATCTGTTGTACTTGTTGCCACAGGTTGGGAGTATTACTGTTCAGAAGTATTACTTTCTTGGGGTACAACTTTCAGAATCTCCTAGCCAGTATGGCCAGTAGCTAAGCTGGCTGAGGATTCTGGAAGCTGCAATCAAAAAGAATGTTTCCAAACTGACTTGAAGATTGGAGCTTTATAATTCTGCAGTATCTCACATGACAGCATGGTGCTGAGTGCTTTCAGGTCTTGAAGCCATTTATTATTTTATTTTCATTCTGCATTTAACCGAAATCTGAACTAAATCTAGTTTCTTAATATTACACAAAGATAATAATGAAAGGGATATGAGCTGAAGAAATCTTCCCCATGTAATCCAATATTTCCTTCTTGTCTTATTGGTTGAGGGACTGAAGTTGCTCATAACAAAGTTGTTCCATGGATGGGAGTAAGTATGTCTAATTTAGGTTTGTGGAAAAGATCTAAGGAGAAGTGATGTTCTGCTAGTTTCTGCATGCCTATGTCTGGATGTGTCCTAGCAGAACGACTCATGGTGTAATGACTTTATAATGAGTCATGAGAGTGCTTAGAAAAAGACTCAGGAAATTCAAAGTATTTAGCTTGGCCGAGCTCAGTTCTTCAGGTAATTGAGGCTCTCAGGACAAGTGGGTTGAGCAGGTCAAATCCGGTAAAGCAGGCAAGACCACACACAATGAGCAAGTTCAGGTCAAGCAGGTCATGTCTGGTCAAGGTAATCAAGTCAAAGCAGACAAGATCAGATTACATAAGTAAAATCCAATTCATAAAAATAAGACAGGAGTAGGTACTAGGCAACTGAAAGGCTAATCTTTGGTAACATAAATGAGCCCTGCTGGCTACTGGATTGGGGGAGGAGCAACTCTGGAAGTGTTTCAAAAATCATTTATTTTTCCTATTTTTAAAAACAACAACATATGATTAATCTTTCTTTGAAAAAAAACATTCATAGATAAGATTGCTTTCTGGCCATATGGTCCCTGTAATAGGACAACTGAGCATATTGTCTCATTAGGAAACTAAAACTGAGAGAGATCTTGTTTAGTCTCACAGCATCTGCTGTATGGTTAGTTCCTCATCCTCAGAAGAGCTGACTGGACAGTTAAAGGCCTTTGTATGATTCTGCAGACATCTGTGAGGTCAACTAGAAGGAGATATACTGAAGAAAAGCAGGGCTGATTCAGCCTGTTTGCCCAGGAGAAAGTAGCCGAAGACTTATTTTTGTTGGAATCCTCTTCTTTGCATTGGAAGGATGGTCCTCATGAAGGATAACATTTAGTTTCTGCAAGTGGCAGGAGCTTTTTTTAAAGGAACAATGGGATGTGGTCCATTGTCATCTTACAGCCATGACGGTCAACCCTTGAGATGCTGTTAGACTGTCATGTCCATCAGCCTGAGCTAGCATAGTAGATGGTGGGGAATGCTAGGAGCTGCAGTTCAATATATCCAGAAAGCCACATTTCCATCCACAACATACAGATTGCTAGAAAGAACATGAAATATTCATTTATAGTATTATCAGTATATGCAATTAGGATCCTCTCCAATAGCTTTGTCTCAACTGTTAATCTCAATTAAACTTGTCAAATGGAGTCAGGGTTATCATCTATTGCTAAACATTTTTGGATTATACATTTACTTTCTTTATTACTGTTTTTTTAGCCTATACTTTTAATGTGCTTCTACAATAAACTGTTTGCTTACATTCTGAACTCTTGTGTGGTGCTGTCGTCATATATGTTCCCAGGCCTGGAGTGCAACAGCTCTGAGTTCCTGGGTGAAGTGGAATCCAACTAAGACTTCATTATCTGAATCCTCTTCCTGCCCTATTCATCAGCCAGTAGAAGACCTTTCCTAAATCTTAACGGCTGCCGAGGAAGCAGAAAGGATGGAGCTATATTATGATGTAGGACCTTGGCAACTGGAAGTGAACTTCAAAGGTGCCACAGGCCTCCCACACTTATTCAACATGTCAGGGGCAAAGGCAATGTTAGAAAACAAAAACGTTTGAAAAACAGAACCCAGTCTCCTTTTCAGCTTGTAAATACAGGACTGAACACTAGATTGTGACAGGTTGAAAAGTTGACAAGTTGAGAAAAAGCATACTGAGTAGACTTAGAAGAAGCTTAAAAAAGCAGAGCAAGGGTTAAAAGTGCAGCTTATGGTTATAATTTAGATCTGTTGAAAGAGTGAATCATCAGAGAGTAAGATATTGAAAGTGTAGCCTGTCCCCAAGGTGCTAAGCCTTTCTTGTTCAGCACCATGGACAGAGCTTGTTGTTGTTCATTCGTTCAGTCGTCTCCGACTCTTCGTGACCTCATGGACCAGCCCACGCCAGAGCTCCCTGTCGGCCGTCACCACCCCCAGCTCCTTCAAGGTCAGTCCAGTCATTTCAAGGATGCCATCCATCCATCTTGCCCTTGGTCGGCCCCTCTTCCTTTTGCCTTTCACTTTCCCCAGCATCATTGTCTTCTCTAGGCTTTGCTGTCTCCTCATGATATGGCCAAAGTACTTCAACTTTGTCTCTAGTATCCTTCCTTCCAGTGAGCAGCCGGGCTTTATTTCCTGGAGGATGGACTGGTTGGATCTTCTCGCAGTCCAAGGCACTCTCAGAACTTTCCTCCAACACCACAGCTCAAAAGCATCGATCTTCCTTCGCTCAGCCTTCCCTAAGGTCCAGCTCTCACATCCGTAGGTTACTACAGGGAATACCATGGCTTTGACTAGGCGGATCTTTGTTGCCAGTCTGATGTCTCTATTCTTTACTATTTTATCGAGACTGGGCATTGCTCTCCTCCCAAGAAGTAAGCGTCTTCTGATTTCCTGGCCACAGTCTGCAT
This sequence comes from Anolis sagrei, assembly GCF_037176765.1. Taxonomy (NCBI): domain Eukaryota; kingdom Metazoa; phylum Chordata; class Lepidosauria; order Squamata; family Anolidae; genus Anolis; species Anolis sagrei. Next base: position 30,570,785 of record NC_090023.1, on the reverse strand, counting down.
CTGCAGTAATCTTTGCACCTAGAAATACAAAGTCTGTCACGGCCTCCACATTTTCTCCCTCTATTTTCCAGTTTTCAATCATTCTTGTTGCCATAATCTTGGTTTTTTTGATGTTTACCTGCAACCCAGCTTTTGCGCTTTCTTCTTTCACCTTGATTAGAAGGCTCCTCAGCTCCTCCTCGCTTTCGGCCATCAGACAGAGCTTAGCGTATTTATATTTTAGGCTGAAATCTAGAGCAGATTTGTGTCTCCACCATTTTGCAAAGAAAGATCCCAAACACAAATGATCTTACTATAATATCATCTTCCCTAACCCTTTCCCCTCTAGGTGTGCTGGACTGCAATCTCAGCCATCCCACAGCTACTTGCAGTTTAATCAAATGGAAGGGCATCAGGTTCAGAGAAAGGTTCATGATTTGTGAGTTTGTTTAGCTGTAGATTTTATTGGAATATTTATTTTATTTTGTTTTATTTTATTTACAGTATTTAACTCCAAACAGGTTACAGAAAACACATACAACAAACATTCAATGCTGATTATATATCAATATCTGTATGTATGAATTTTTATCCTTTACAATTTAGCTTGTAAATCGCCTAGAGCATTTTGGATGGAGGGCGATTAATAAGTAATAAAATGATGATGATGATTATACAATTAACAAGGACAGAACAATACAAACAGAGGTAAAGGCAGTTTTCCCCATCTTTCCCATCTTGTCTCCAGTTATGAGGTAGTGCGGGGGGGGGGGGTGCTGTTGCTCCATCTTTCATGCTGAGGAGCTTTCCTCTGATCAATGTCCTTTTAGGAGTGCCTTTTATTAGTTCCCTGCTAAAAATGGTGCCTATTTTGCAACTCACATTTCTGCTTTTGACCTGCTAGGTGGATATGAGTTGGGGCTAACGATGGGTGTTCACTCTGCCTGCGCTTGAACTGTTGACCTTCTGATCAGTAGGATTGTTCTTCAGCGCAGAGGTTTAGCCCGCTGTGCTAAGCCAAGCCCCTTGCTGTGCTAAGCCCATCCCCATTTTTCTAGAATAGGCCACTCTTCAGGGTTGAAATCTCCCATGGCCCCAATTTGACCTCAAGGCTAAGGCTGTAAACACACCCCATTTGCATGCACCTGACCAAGCATTTGGGTCCATTCCTTATTGGATGGTTAGCAAGTTGTCTTACAATGCAGCCAGAGCACTCAATTGAGTGAAAGTCTTAACCACTCAGCTTATTTGTTTACCATCCCTTGTTTTTCAACCTGAGATGTTTTTTAACTGGCAGAAGCTCTGGGTTTGTGGTTGCTTTGATAGGGCAGGATTTTGAATACTCAATATTAAGTGAAGCCTGGCGTAAACAGCAGAGGCCAATCTCTCTGATGCCCATGACACTAGGATTTCACTCAGAATGCTTTTTGTTGTTGTTTATTTATTCAGTCACTTCCGACTCTTTGTGATCTCATGGACCAGCCTATGACTGAGCTCTTTGTCAGACGTGGCCACCCCCAGCTTCTTCAAAGTCAATCCAGTCACTTCAAGGATAACATCCATCCATCTTGCCCTTGGTCAGCCCCTCTTCCTCTTCCCTTCCATAATCTCCAACATCACGGTCTTCTCTAAGCTTTCCTTTCTTCTCATGATGTGGCCAAAGTACTTCATCTTTGCTTCTAATATCCTTTTCTCCAGTGAGCAGTCAGGCATTATTTCCTGGATAATGGACTGGTTGGATCTTCTCGCGGTCCACTCTCAGAATTTTCCTCCAACACCACAGTTCAAAAGTGTCTATCTTCCTTCACTAAGCCATTTTTATGGTCCAGCTCTTGCATCCATAGATTACTATGGTAATACCATTGCTTTAACTATGTGGATCTTTGTTGCCAGTGTGATGTCTCTACTCTTTATTATTTTATCAAGATTGCTCATTGCTCTCCTCTCGAGAAGTAAACATCTTCTGATTTCCTAGTCACAGTCTGCATCTGCTGTAATCTTCACTCTGAGAAATACAAAGTCTGTCACTGCCTCCACATTTTCCCCTCTATTTGCCTTTTATCAATCAGTATGGTTGCTGTCATCTTGGTTTTTTTGATGTCAGAACTTTAGTGTGGACTTAAAAAACTCTTTTGGAAATAGCACATACAAACGGGAGAGATCTTTAAACTTTCATTTTAAAAATAGAGTGGATTGACAGCCCTAATGGGCTCTTTTGGGTATGAAACTCCATGGATTTTTTGAAGCGAATTTGCAAACATCTCTCCAGGTTTGGAAAAAAGCGAATGTAGGGAAAAAGAGGGTCATAAGCTATGAGCTCATACAAAAGCAAGATGAATTCAAGGGCGTTTTCAAGGACATTATGTGCCCAAAAATGAAGATGAAAAAGAGGTGGTTCTGGCTTAAAGGAATGATAATAGTTTGAATTTCAGTGCTAATTTGCGTGTGTACTTTGCTTGTCCTTTAATAAACAATAAGATGAAGGGGTTGCTGTGAATTTTCTGGGCTGTATGGCCACGTTCCAGAAGCATTCCCTCCTGACGTTTAACCTACATCTATAGCAGACTTCCTCAGAGGTTGTGACGTCTGTTGGAAACTAGGCAAGTGGATTTTTGTGAGTGTTCCAGGCTGTATGGCCATGTTGCAGAAGCATTCTCTCCTGACGTTTCTCCTTCATCTATGGCAGGCATCCTCAGAGGTTGTGAGGTCTGTTGGAAACTAGGAAAATTATATATCTGTGGAATGTCCAGGATGGGAGAAAGAACCCTTGTCTGTTTGAAGTAGGTGAATATTTTGTTCATTTTCCATGTTTTTGTTTTCCTTTCTGTTGAAATTGTCCACATGCTAGAGCTAGTTACAGGGAGCAGTCTACCCCCCTGTTTAAGGAGCTCCACTGGCTGCTGTTCATTTTCCAGGCCCAATTCAAGGTGCAGGTTATCACCTACAAAGCCCTGAATGATTTGGGACCTGGCTACCTTCATGACCGCATTTCCTTCTATGAACCTGCATGACCCCTCCGATCCTCAGGGGAGGCTCTTCTCTCGCTTCCCCCACTGTCGCAAGTGAGACTTGTGGGGATGAAGGAAAGGGCTTTCTCTGTGGTGGCCCCTCAGCTTTGGAATTCGCTACCCGGAGAGATCAGGCAAGTACCCACCCTGGCAGCCTTCAGGAAGAGTCTAAAAACCTGGTTGTTTTGGTGTGCCTTTGAGGAACGAATACAATCCCCACACCATGACCAGCTCAGTACAATATGTCCTTCGATGCTCTTTATCTCACCCCTTAGTGATATTCACCCCACTGCTTCTTCCCATCTGAAATCCCCCACCAAGCACTAGTCATCCATCTCACACAGGGTTTTTATATTTTAATTCTACCTCTTGTAACTTGGCCCAGCCCGCTGGGCACATTTTTATTATTTCATTTCACTTCTTGTATTTGATTTTGTATTAACTTGTTTTGTTTATATTTCATTTGATGCTATTATTGCTGTATGGATTTTATTTTGATTTGTTGTAATTGTTGGGCTTGGCCTCATGTTAGCCACCCCGAATCCCCATTGGGGAGATGGGGCAGGGTATAAATAAAGTTTTATTATTATTGTTATTATTATTTACTGAAACAAAAACACAGTATGTCACAGCAAACAAGATATAAATGCTGGATTTTGTCTCACAAAATCACAAGTCGAACACTTCCCAAGCGTCTAGGACTGTGTTGTTGTTGTTGTTGTTGTATCACCATCACCTTTATGGTTATTATATTATTATTTATATATTATTACTATTATGCTGTTATCATCATCATCATCATCATCATCATTGTTACCTCCTCCTCTTAAGTGTCATTATATTATGGTCATTATATTATTATGTATATTATTTATTTATTTATTTACAGTATTTATATTCTGCCCTTCTCACCCCGCAGGGGGCTCCGGGCGGATTACAATGTACATATACATGGCAAACATTCAATCCCATAGACTCAACATAGATAGACAGACACACAGAGGCTATTTAACATTCCAGCTTTTTCATGTGGGTTTTCTGGCCACCAGGCGAGCTGTCGCTTCACCATCTATTTGTGACATTGATTAAGTACTTCCTCATTCTTTGCATGCTTGCTGGAGATTTTTATGATGTCGTAAATTAGCCTCCCTGCATTTTTTTTTTGTCGTGTCAGGAGCGACTTGAGAAAATGCAAGTCACTTCTGGAGTGAGAGAATTGGCCGTCTGCAAGGACATTACCCAGGGGATGCCTGAATGATTTGATGTTTTTATCATCCTTGTGGGAGGCTTCTCTCATGTCCCCGCATGAGAAGCTGGAGCTGATAGAGGGAGCTCATCCGCCTCTCCCTGGATTCGAAGCTGCGACCTATTGGTCTTCAGTCCTGCCAGCACAGGGGTTAACTCACTGCACCACTGGGGGCTCCCCGCATAAGTGGTACCTAAACGTCTTACTTGACAGATGCAGCTGTCTTTCAGGCTGCAAAGGTCGACAGCAAACTACACAATTTGGTCAGAAGCTCACTCTAACCCAGGCTGACTTTGAACTCATGACCTTTTGGTCAATAGTGATCTTAATGCAGCTGACTCCCATTATTATATCACCACCACCTTTATGGTCATTATATTATTATTTATATTATTATTATTATTTTAAAAATAAGAAGATGAGTCCACAGCAAACAAGATCACTCTGCTGGCTGCATTATTATTATTATTATTATTATTATTATTATTATTATTACACTTGTGGATTTCAATGGCCTTTCTATGCAGTCTGACATAATAGTTGTTAAGAGAGGTCCAGCATTTCTGTGTTCTCAAATAATATGTTGTGTCCAGGTTGGTTCATCAAGTGCTTTGCTATGGCTGATTTCTCTGGTTGAAGTTTATGTCACAAGACGAATGTGCTTAGTTTCCTTCCCAAGCTGGAATGTGTCCAGAGGATCAAGGGTCTGGAGAACAAGGCCTATGAGGAGTGGCTTAAGGAGCTGGGCATGTTTAGCCTGAAAAAGAGAAAGCTGAGAGGAGATATGATAGCCATGTATAAATATGTGAGAGGAAGTCACAGGGAGGAGGGAGTAAGCTTGTTTTCTGCTTCCCTGGAGACTAGGGCGCTGAACAATGGCTTCACACTACAAGAGAAGAGATTCCATCTGAACATGAGGAATAACTTCCTGACTGTGAGAGCCGTTCAGCAGTGGAACTCTCTGCCCCGGAGTGTGGTGGAGGCTCCTTCTTTGGAAGCTTTTAAACGGAAGCTGGATGGCCATCTGTCAGGGATGATTTGAATGCAATATTCCTGCTTCTTGGCAGGGGGTTGGACTGGATGGCCCATGAGGTCTCTTCCAACTCTTTGATTCTATGATTCTATGATTTCCCCAAACTCCACATTGTACTTACATTTCCCCAAAACTACATACACAATTTGTATGCCCATCTCATCACATATTTAAAAAGCCACTGCAGCCTGGCTTGTAGGGAGGCTCCTGAGGACATGATGTCCACTGGGGAAGCCCTGAAAAGTGAAATGCTGAGAAACTGGACAGGTTTCCCCATTTCCCGCGCGGCTTCCGCCTCACCTGCTTGGATCAAAGGGGACGAATCGGGTCTCCCTGCACCCTCGTGGGCTCGGGGCGCTTGGGACCAGGCGCGTCGCTTCTGGAGTGGGAGGGAGCGGGAAGGAGGGAGGGAGGGGGGCGGACGGACAGACTCCAAAGCCGGGACTGGACCTGCCGGGAAGAGCCGCTCGCCATGGAGCCGGGCCTGCAGCTAGGTAAACGGGGCTTCAGGTCCCTGGGTGTCCCAGAGAGGTCTCGGACTGTCTTTAGACCAGGTTTGCGCCAATTGGGACCCTCCAGGTGTTTTGGACTTCAACTCCCACCATTCCTAACAGCCTCAGACCCCTTCCTTTTCCCCCTCAGCCGCTTAAGCGGCTGAGGGGGAAAAGGAAAGGGTCTGAGGCTGTTAGGAATGGTGGGAGTTGAAGTCCAAAACACCTGGAGGGTCCCAATTGGCCCAGACCTCCTTTAGACCTAGAACAATCCCCTCTCCCTCCTCCCCTTGTCCTTGCAGACCCAGATTGCGACTGTAAGCAAGCTCGGATGCCAATGCCAGGGCTTTCTCTTCCCTGTAATCCCTTGCAGCTTGAGACCGGCATTGCTGCTTGGCTCTCCTCCACACCAAGGACCTTGGCTCTCCTCCGCGTCCCCTTTCCTTCCCTTCCCGCAGGAGGAACCCCCCTACCCCCCAAGGACCAGATTTGCCCCCTTCATTCCTTCCCCTTTCCCCTTCTTTTGGCGGCTCCTGCAGTCCCGGGGAGGGTGAGGGGAAAGGGAAAGAGAGGCCGGCTAGAGCCGCAGTGGAGGCAGAAACCTCCTCCTCCTCCTCCTCCTCCTCCTCAATCATCCTCCTCCTCGATCTCCTCCTCCGCTGCGCGCTCCCGCCGGATGCGTCCTTGCCTTGCGCGCCCGTGGATGGCGAGGCGGCTGGAGGGGGTGCCTCCCCCTTAAGCCTGTCTCTTTCGGGGCGCCCCTTCCTCCTTCCCCCTCTTTCCTCCTTCCTCCGCCTCGCCGGAGTGATGCCCAACAAGGCTCTGAAGATGTCCTTGCCCAGGAAAACCAAGATCCACTCGGCGGCTGGTAAGAGCAGGGGGCGGTTGGGCCGGGGGAGGAGCGGGTGTGCGTGGATCCCCTTCCCCCGCAATCCCTTCCTTTCCCGGTTCTGCATCCTTGGCATCTGGAGGGCGGGGAAGGGAGCGAGCGGGCCTGCATCCTTCGTGTCTCTTGGAGGGCGGCGTTACGCCCCTCTGGGCCTGGCAGGCTTCGATTGGAAACGGGGAGGGACTCTGGTTCCATCTGCCTGGATCGATCGCGTCCCACTTTGGCTTGGAGTGCTCCGAGGAGGAGGAGGAGAAAGGAGGGCGGAAGGAGGGAAGGAGAGGGCGAATGTAGCTCCTGTACCAACCCACACGACCTCTTCCATCATCTGGAGAGGCCCTGCTCGCGCTCGAGGGAGAGGGCCTTGTCGGTGGTGGCCCCCCAAGGACTTCAGTCATGCCTGAAGTCCTTCCCAAGGCATTGGCATCCAAGGCATTGGCATCCGAGTCGCAATCTGGGTCTGCAAGGAGGAGGAGAGGAGGAAGAGGGGATTGTTCTGGGTCTAAAGCAAGTCTGGGCCAATTGGGACCCTCCAAGTGTTTTGGACTTCAACTCCCACCATTCCTAACAGTCTCAGAACCCTTCCTTTCCCCCCATGCAGTCACTTCCCAAGGACAGTCTTTAGGAAAAGCCTGAAAACGTGACAGTTCCAGTGTGCCTTCCCAGAATAAGGAAAAATTCCCAGCAATATGTCCTCAGAATGCACTTTACTATTGGATTGGGTTGGACTGCGCTCCCTCATTTCTTTTAAAACCCTTATAAGATATATCCTATCTTGATCATGCCCAGCGTTTACCTTGATCATGCCCAGCGTAAAAGCCATAGGCTTTTAAATCCTTGAGTGTTATTGTTTATTGTCTATATGTGATTTATATTAACTACTAGCCGTTCTCTGCCACGCGTTGCTGTGGCCCATGTGAGGGTTCTGTGTGGGATGTTTGGTCCATTTCTATCGTTGGTGGAGTTCAGAATGCTCTGTAATTGTATGTGAACTACAAATCCCAGCAACTACAACTCTCAAATGTCAATATTCTATTTTCCCCAAACTCCACTAGTGTTCACATTAGGGCATATTGAGTATTCGTGTAGAGTTTGGTCCAGATCCATCATTGTTTGAGTTCATAGTGATCTCTGGATGTAGGTGAACTACAACTCCAAAACAAAAGGACATTGCCCACCAAAAAAACCCTTCCAGTATTTTCTGTTGGTCATGGGAGTCCTGTGTGCCAAGTTTGGTTCAAGTACATCCTTGGTGGGGTTCAGAATGTTCTTTGATTGTAGGCGAAATATAAATCCAAGCAACTACAACTTCCAAATGACAAAATCATTTTTTTAGTGAAGGACATACATTGGGTTGTTAGGTGTCGTGTGTCCAAATTTGGTGTCATTTCGTCCAGTGGTTTTTGAGTTCTGTTAATCCCACAAACAAACATTACATTTTTATTTATATAGATTGTGTTGTATTGCTTTTGTTTAATGCATTTTTGTTTGTATTTATGTGTTGTTGGGCTTGGCCTCATGTAAGCTGCTCCGAGTCCCTGGGGGAGATGGTGGCGGGGTATAAATAAAGTTATTATTATTATTATTATTATTATTATTATTATTATTATTAGGCTCCTGCTGCTGGGCTGCCAAGAAAGAGGCCACGTTTGAGCTGCAGGACCATCAACCTGCGCGCCTCTGTGGATGTTGGTGAGGGCATCCTCACCAACATTGGGACCAGGTTTTCCCCTTCTCTGCGACATGCAATCCTGATATTCAGGGCCCTGTATTGTCGAAGACTTTCATGGTCGGAATCACTGGGTTGTTGTAGGTTTTTCTGGCTGTATGGCCATAGGAGTATAGTGTCTAGATCAGTGTTTCTCAACCTGGGGGGGGGGGGGGGGGTCGTGAGGGGGTGTCAGAGGGGTCACCAAAGACTATCAGGAAACACAGTATTTTCCATTGGTCGTGGGGGTTCTGTGTGGGAAGTTTGACCCAATTCTATCCTTGGTAGGGGATCAGAATGCTCTTTGATTGTAGGTGAACTATCAATCCCAGCAACTATAACTCCCAAATGTCAAGATCTATTTTCTCCAAACTCCACCAGTGTTTACATTTGGGCATATTGAGTATTCAAGCCAAGTTTGGTCCAGATCCATCATTGCTTGTCCACAGTGTTCTCGGGATGTAGGTGAACTACAACTCCAAAACTCAAGGTCAATGCCCACCAAGTCCTTCTAGTATTTCCTGTTGGTGATGGGAATTTTGTGTGCCAAGTTTGGTTCAATTCCATTGGTGGTGGAGTTCAGAGTGCTCTTGGATTGTAGGTGAACTATACATCCCAGCAACTACAACTCCCAAATGACAAAATCAATCCCCCCCCTTCAACCCCACTAGTATTCAGATTTGGGCATATCAGATATTTCTGCCAAATTTGGTCCAGTGAATGAAAATACATCCTGCATATCAGATATTTATATGACGATTCATAACAGTAGCAAAATGACAGTTCTGAAGTAGCAACGAAAATAATTTAATGGTTGGGGGTCACCACAACATGAGGAACTGTATTAAGAGGTCACAGCATTAGGAAGGTTGAGAATCACTAGACCCAGGGAAGTCATGCTACCCCTCTATTCTGCCTTGGTTAGACCACATCTGGAATACTGTGTCCAATTCTGGGCACCACAATTCAAGAGAGATATTGACAAGCTGGAATGTGTCCTGAGGAGGGTGACTCAAATGATCAAGGGTCTGGAGAACAAGCCCTATGAGGAGTGGCTCAAAGAGCTGGGCATGTTTAACCTGAAGAAGAGAAGGCTGAGAGAAGACATGATGAGGGCTGTGAGGGGAAGTCATAGGGAGGAGGAGAAGAAGAACTTTATTTTTCTACCCTGCTTCCATCTCCCCGAAGCCATGCCCAGGTAACATACAATTAAAAACAGAACAGCAAATATCAAAACAACATAAGAACAGCATAATCATAAACAATAAAATAAGCATCTTACGCAACAATATAGTCTCATTTTGGGGGGAGGGGACCAGGATAGGTTGTTCAATAAGGTGTATAGAACAAATAGTAGAATAGGAATAGAACAATTATAACAGGATAATTGCAACTTAACTTGAAAATGCAGGAATCAAAATAGCAACTTGAGTTCAGATCATGGTTAGGAGCCATCTATCAGGGAGGAGGGAGCAAGCTTGTTTTCTGCTGCCCTAGAGACTAAGACATGGAACAATGGCTTCAAACTACAAGAAAGGAGATTCCATCTGAACATTAGGAAGAACTTCCTGACTGTGAGAGCTGTTCAGCAGTGGAACTCTCTGCACCGGAATGTGATGGAGGTGCCTTCTTTGGAGGCTTTGGAAATCCAGCATATATATCTCATTTGCTGTCACATAATGTGTCACATACTGTGTTTTTTTGTCAGTGTAATAATAATAATAATAATAATAATAATAATAATAACACAGTCCTAGACACTTGGGAAGTGTCCAACGTGTGATCCAATACCACAGCCAGCAAAGTGATCTTGTCTGCTGTGGACTCATCTTGTTGTGTTTCAAATAATAATAATAATAATAATAATAATAATAATAATAATAATAATTTTTATATATCCCACACTATCTCCCCATAGGGATTCAGGACAGTTTACAACAAATCAGCAAACATTAATGGCTTCAAACTACAGGAAAGGAGATTCCACTTGAACATTAGGAAGAACTTCATAACGGTGAGAGCTGTTCAGCAGTGGAACTCGCTGCTCCAGAGTGTGGTGAAGGCTCCTTCTTTGGAGATTTTTAAGCAGAGGCTGAATGGCCATCTGTCGGGGGTGCTTTGAATGCAATTTTTCTGCTTCCTGGCAGGGGGTTGGACTGGATGGCCCACAAGGTCTCTTCTGAATCTATGATTCTATGTGGCACACTGAGCACTCAATTTGTGCAAGAGCCAAAGATCTGTGAAGTTGTGCATTACTCTGAGGCATAACTGGGTTGTAACTTTTGGTGGTTGTTTCTGTTGTTTTTTTCCTTATGGGTGGCTTCTTGAAGTTTCCAGAAAAATGCAACGTAGCCATCACTGTATCCCACACTTGAGGAACCTAAGCAAAATCAGCCCTTCTAATCCCCAAAGATATTCACCATAATCTTTTATACTTATGCAATTACTTTGGTCTAGAGGAGTTGGAGTTCTACCACTCCATCTGCTCAGTAGAACCACATCTGCAAAATCATTTGTAAAACAGCAGCGTACAAGGCAATATATATGTAGTTCACTGGAACTTACAATTCTGTTTGGTCTGTTTTTATACGGCAGATAGAAAAGCAATTATTAGCCTGAGTGGTTGAATCAATGGGAACTTGGTACACTACAATTTTTCTGACTTTGACTGAATCAATAGTCTCTTCTGGTTAGGACTAACAATTACATTTAGACCAGTATCTGGGTTGCAAGGGTAGGAACTGTACGATTCTCCAGATGCTTTTAAACTGCTGGTTTCAGCATTCCTTGGCATTGGGTTTACTGACTGGCGATTCTAGGAGCTGCAGTTTAAAAAGACCTGAAGGATCACATGGTGCCCACTCTGGTGTATTGTGATTAGCTGAAATTCTTTCTACCCACTTTCCCTGCCTTTAGTTCTATAATTAGTATGCACTTCCTCATGCTCAGATGGAATATCCTTTCTTGCAGTTTGAAGATATTGCTCAGCGTCCTAGTCTCCAGGGCAGCAGAAAACAAGCCTGCTCCCTCCTTTCTATGACTTCCCCTCCCATATTTATCCATGGCCATCATGTCTCCTCTCAGTCTCCTCTTCTGCAGGCTAAACATGTCCAGCTCTTTAAGTCGCTCCTCATAGGATTTGTTCTCCAGACCCACCCTTGATCATTTTCAATTGTGGTGCCCAGAACTGAACACGCTATTCCAGGTGTGGTCTGACCAAGGCAGAATAGAGAGGTAGCATGACTTCCTTGGATCTAGACACTAGATTCCTATTGATGCATGCCAAAATCTCATTGGCTGTTTAAGCTGCTGCATGACATTGTTGGCTCATGTTTAACTTGTCCACAAGGATCCCAAGATCTTTTTCACACGCACTGCAGTTGAGCCAGGCATCCCCCATTCTGTATCTTTGCATTTCATTTTTTTCTGCCTAAGTGGAGTATTTTGCATTTATCCCTGTTGAACTTCATTTTGTTAATTTTGGCCTATCTCTCTAATCTGTTAAGATAATTTTGAATTCATTTTGAATTGGAGTATTGGCTATCCTTCCCAATTTGGTGTCATCTGCAAACTTGATGATCATGCCTTCTAACCCTTCATCTAAGTCATTAATAAAAATGATGAACAGGATCAGGACCAGGACAGAACCTGGCTTATGGCATTCCACACATCACTTCTCATAAGCAGGACAGAGAAAGTGTGTTCCTAGCATGAACTGAATTTGTGAGGTTTGATTCCTCACTTCCCTTGTATTACCCCATCGCCTCATGTGTACATATATATATGTTCTGTGTAGACAGGGGTGGGATACCCAAGGTCTTAGTATAGTGCCCGCCCTGTCTAACCTCAACATTGCAGCATTCCACTCATCACTTCTCATAAGCAGGACATGAAACCCACCTGTACTTTATTTCAGCTGCCTAATTTAGGTCATTTTCTTATTATTACTGTTAAACAATTGGGGGTCAGAAAGTCTGGTTGAGTATTCCTTATCCAAAATGCTTTGAATCAGAAGTGTTTTGGAATTTTGGGGGGATTTTGGAACACCAGTATTTACATATTAGTACTTCTTGTTCTACCAGACTACCATAGAGGCACCAGGTTTTCATATTTTCACAGTACTTACTTTAGTGGACAGTATGTGGTTCACAGAATATGTGAATCCTTCTAAAGGAGTTTTGTACTCCCCAAGCATTATCTGGAGAGCGGGGTGAACTCCTGCTGTTAGACCCAGCTTCTGCCAACCTAGCAGTTCAAAACCATGCAAATGTGAGTAGATCAATAGGTACTGCCATGGCAGGAAATTAACAGCACTCCGTGCAGTCATGCTGGCCTCATGACCTTGGAGGTGTCTATGGACAGTGCCGGCTCTTCGACTTAGAAACGGAGATGAGCACCACTCCCCAGAGTTGGACTTGACTAGACTTAATGTCAGGGGAAACATTTACCTTTACTAAGTTTTCTCCTGACCTCACTATTTAAATCTGGCTGTTAATTGAACCACTGAATTTTGGTGGGAAGCCACAAAAAGCCATTATAGCAAGTAGAAAATGCTCCCACATCCACCAAAATTGTTTGCCCTGCCTTTTGTATCCCAAATTGAAATGGCCACCTTAAAGCAACTAAATTGATTTAAATTTAAATTATTCTGTAAGATGCTGATGTCTCCTTTCCTGTTAAAACCACAGACAGCAAAGGCACACATCTTTTCCTTCCTGGCACTTTTTATGTTCCCCAAAAATACGCTATGTCGATATCAAATTAGGCAGGTACAAAGTGCTTTTTTTGTCTCAAAAACATTATTGGAACCTGCAAAAATTTAGAGGTCAAATGTTCACGCCAATTGTATTGATTCAAATAAAGAAGTGCTGCTGCAAACTTTTGTGATCTCAGTCCAACAGGAGACAGATATTGTTGTACCAGAGCGGCAATTACGGTATCCTTTTTCTAGATTCGCAGAATTAATCTATAAATGTTAGACACAATGATGCAGGGCCATGTATATTTTGGATGAGGGGGGGATTCGCGATCTATTTTTCCCAGCAGGGCTAGTCTTCCATCTCTGTAGGTCTGTATTTGCAAGAGAGAAGTTGTTTTAGGTTGTATCCACACTGCAGAATTAAAGTAGTTTGACACCACATTGTGTGCCATGGTTCAATGCTATAGAGTACCGGAATGTGTACTTTTGCAAAATAGTATCACCGTCAGAGAACCTTGGTTCTACAACAAATTACAAATCCCAGGGTTCCATAAGAAGGAGCCATATAGCAATTAAAGGGGTGTCAAATTATAATTCTATGGTTTATTTTGAACTGTTGCTATAATTCTGCAGTGTGGATTGTCTCTCAGGGCCCATCCAAACAGGGCCTATAACGTGGGAGCTCCCGTGGTTTTACCGCAGGTGCACATACAACGTCTCCGACAAAACTGAATTAATTCAGGACAAAACAGGAAAACTCTGCTTTGTCCCAAATTAATTTGATAGCCCATTAGACCTTTGTGAAAGGCGTGGGTCTCATGGTTTATGGGCTCTGTGTGGAGCCCATAAACCACGTCATGCGATCCCTGTGCCCAATCCACACAGCTTTCTCTAGCTTTTTGGGTTCTATGAGCCCAAAAAACCCAGAGGACACCAACACCCCCAAAAGACTTTGAAAATTAAATAAACTTAGCCAGCTGCCATTAAGGTCCTGCTGGAGTCCTTCTGGTGCAGAGAAATCATGTGCTGGGGGGGGGGGGGGGCAGAAGGAAAAGCACTCCTCACCCATCCCCCTGGTCTTTTCTATGCACTAGGAGGACTCTGGCAGGACCTTAATGGCAGCAGGTAAGTTTGTTTAATTTTTAAGGCCTTTTGGGAAGGGGTTGGGTATCTGGTTGCTCTCCTGGAAGGTACTGGATAGCATCTAGATACCCCCTGAGGAAAGTACACGCTTTTGGGGTGGCATGGAGACTAAACACCACTTCGACCCAGGTTTTTAAAACTCAGTTCAATGTGGACTTTCTTGCTGTCTGGAAGTGCCATCAGTTGTCAGAAGAAGGGGAAAATTTAGGCCACTGTCAAAGTTGGATCTAGGCAGAAATCGGAAAAAAGATTTCCTTTGGTTGAATGGCCATATCCTCAATCCAAAGGCCATGCCAATTGAGAGATTCTGTGAACTGTCATCCACTGTTGGATCTTCACTGCCATATAATGCAATTTGAAACTGCATTATATGGTCAGTGTAGAACCATATAATTGAACTACATTATATGGGTCTTCAAGGGCCCCCTGGTGGCGACAGTGGGTTAAACTGCTGAGCTGCCGAACTTGCTGATCAAAAGGTTGGCGGTTTGAATCCAGGAAGATGGGTGAGCTCCTACTATTAGGCCCAACTTCTGCCAACCTTGCAATTTGAAAACATGCAAGTGTGAGTTGCCTTCTGTGGGAAGGTAAAAGTGCTCCATGCAGTCATGCTGGCCACATGACCTTGGAGGCATCTATGGACAACACCGGCTCTTCAGCTTAGAAATGGAGATGAGCACCACCCCCCAGAGTCAGACATGACTAGACTTAATGTCAGGGAAAACCTTTACCTTTACAGGTCTGCACTGACCATATAATGCATTGTCAAACTGCATAATATGGTAGTATAGATCCAGCCTGTTTTATACCTCTAAAAAGATTATGGACTTTTTTCTATTGTTTTGCTTGCTTGTTCCAAGAGGATAAATTTCTTTTCTTCAAGTCTTCAACTCATATATTTGTCACTCCATATATTCTTTGAGGTACCAGCTGACGAGAAAAAAAATCATTACCCAGCTACAAAATGGGATTATCCATTGTTGGAAGATGGGATTTTTCATCTAGAGACATGCTAGTTGGCAAATAATATGTGAATTCCCATTTGTTGCCGATTGCCACTGGTTTAGTATCAGCAAAACTGCCACTACTGATCCAGAGGTACTTAGGCACATTTTGTTCTGATTTAAATCTGTTGTATGGATCAACAGAACACCCCCACAAAAAGTCCAAGAACTCATTGGCCTGCCAGTTTTTGTTTTTGCCAACTATGTTCCTCAGTCTTTTACAGCAGTTTCTCGCTGAGAAATTAAACAGGTGAGGCAGCTTGTCCGAGCCCATTAACTTCAGCAAAATGCAAAGCTTCCGCTGTTACATCAGCATTTATCATGACACTGTTTCAGGGAACTAGATAAAGGCTGATTAAAAAGATGGCAGCTCTACAATTTGCCATTCTAAATCCACATGTATATAACATTTCCATTTCCTTGTCTGTACACCAAGTATCTCATCAAGGAAGCTCTTGTTCAAAATTTTGAAATAGTCTTTTTGTGGAAATGCTGGCCATACATTTTTGGACTACTGATCATTGACAATAAAGTCTGGAGGCTCCAGTTCTAATGTCTTAGTTCCAGCTTTTGGCAAGTTGCAGACCAGAGTGTTGTGTGGTTTCCATGCTATGTGACCATGTTCTAGCAACATTTTTCTCCTGATATTTTGCCTGCATCTGCGGCTGGCATCTTCTTCTGAAGATGCCAGCCACAGATGCAGGAGAAACATCAGGAGAAAATGCTGCTAGAACATGGCCATATAGCCCAGAAACCACACAACACTCTAGTGATTCCAGCCATGCAAACCTTAGACAATACAACTTGCAGACCATTGCTAGGAAGAGAACAATTAACACTGTATTGTCAAAGGCTTTCGTGGCCGGAATCACTAGGCTGTTGTGTGTTTTCAGGGCTGTACGGCCATGCTCCAGAAGCATTCTCTCCTGACATTTCACCTGCATCTATGGCAGGCATCCTCAGAGGTTGTGAGGTCACAACCTCTGAGGATGCCTGCCATAGATGCAGGTGAAATGTCAGGAGAGAATGCTTCTGGAACATGGCCATATATCCCAGAAAACACACAACAACCCAGTTAACGCTGCTCTTGATTAAGTTAATGGCAGGTAATGCAGAGCAGTAAATCAACAAAAGAATCCAAGGGCATTCTTGTCTGTAAGGGTCTGTGAGCAAGAGAGAAGACAAACCTCTTTTCTCTCTTAGATATGGTCTGTGAGTCAAGTGGGGTCAGACAGTCAGTCTGAGAATCTGAGGATCAAGCAGATCTGTCAATCCAATTGTCAGGATCACAGGAATCTCAAGCAGGAATGAAGCAGTGCCAAGCCAGAACTGAAAGGCAGGCAATTGTTTCCAGGAAGAAATGGATCAGAGTTGTCAGAGTTGTTGGCTGCCCATGATTAAAATGCTCCCTCTTCTGTTTAGCAATGACTAAACAGGAGGAGGGAGCAAGCTTGTTTTCTGCTTCCTTGGAGACTAGGACACGGAACAATGGCTTCAAACTACAAGAAAGGAGATTCCATCTGAACATTAGGAAGAACTTCCTGACTGTGAGAGCCGTTCAGCAGTGGAACTCTCTGCCCCGGAGTGTGGTGGAGGCTCCTTCCTTGGAAGCTTTTAAACAGAGGCTGGATGGCCATCTGTCAGGGGTGATTTGAATGCAATATTCCTGCTTCTTGGCAGGGGGTTGGACTGGATGGCCCATGAGGTCTCTTCCAACTCTTTGACTCTATGACTCTATGACTCTATGACTCTCATAGACTGGCATTGCTCTTCTTGCCAGGTCCCAGAGTTTGGGGTCGCACCTTTTCCTCTGACTGCTGCATCTTTTCCAAAGGTGCCTGTGCTGAATCATCTTCTGGTGATTCCCAGCTCTGTGTCTGCTCAGGCTGCCATTCCTTAGTTCTATGTCTTATGGTACAGAAATGTAACTTTCCCATCAGAGGAAACTAATGTTGTTTGGGGACAGGTTTGCTTGTCCCATATAGGACTTTATAGGCTAATGTTTCATTGAGATAGTTGTGACACATACAAATTATAGACCTGGGAAAAGATGAAATCCATCCACTCCATGCCCAAAGACAAAAGCAATATCTCTATACTTTCCCAATCAATCAACACAATCCAATTGCATGGTGAGCATTTGATTGCATCCTATTATCTTGAGGAAGGGATGAGGCACATGTAATCCCTTCCCACTGTCCTTCACCATTGCCTTTGTTGTCTGGGGCTGATGGGAGTTTGTTGGGCCACATTAGTCGGGCCACAGCTTCTCTACCCTTGACCACTGATAACTGGAGGATCTATAATAATGGCAGGAATCTTGGCATCATTACCACCTTATATAAATAACATGCAAAAGGGAATCTCTTCTGTAAAGTGACCTTTAAGAAGGAAAGCTGTGGTCTCATAATGATGTGCAGGGTATTTTCCATCATTTCAGGCTGGATCTATGCTGCCCTTTATCCCAGGATCTGATCCCAGATTATCTTCTTATCCCAGATTATCAGATCTTGGGATATAGGGCAGTCTAGATCCAGCCACATTCTCACATGGAAAAATCCCAATTTAGAGTAATCTGGAATCATTGCTAAATGGGTTAAGTAATCAAAGCCAGGTGAACCATGAACTAATTCACACAAATTGATCTGCTAAAAATGTAGGCTGCTGGATCTATGATGGATACAGCAATTCATACAGCAGTGTTTATCTGGGATTTGTCATGCTTAAAACAGAACCATACATCCAATGCTGTATCACCTTCCAAATTTGAGGGCATGGAGAGATCTGCAAGTGTGTGTATGTACACTGTGTTGGATTTAGAGCCATTGTATTTCTGAAGGGCAGAGATAAATTATAGGTAGCCAAGATGAAAAAGGCGGAACAAAATGTGTATCACTGCTGTGGTTTGGGGTTCATGGAGGTGAAAAATCAAAAAATAACATCAAAGAAATCTCTGTTCTATTTCCGATGTAAATATCTGTAGAAATAGCTACTGATGGATTATATGGCAGTGGGACAATTAATCCATTTTAGGTTTTAGTCTGAACTTTGAAGGAGCCACCTAAGATTGGTGGAAATCAAACCTGGACTATAACTAACATTTTGAATGCTTCCTTTAAAGTTTGGACTAAAATCTAAAGGTATAGATAGATATATGGATGGATAGATGGATGATAGATAACAACAACAACAACAACAACAACAACAACAACAACTTTATTTTTATACCCTGCCTCCATCTCTCCGAAGGGACTCGGGGTGGCTTACAAAGGGACATGCCCAACAAAACAGGTTAAAATAAGCATAGAAAAACAAGCAATATAAAATATCAATAAACATAAAATCAGACATTATAAAAACAATTAAAAGTAATATCATGGCTGAGCAAATAAAGTGCTAGGTTCGGTTCATAATTACTAAGTGCAATGAAAGTAGAGACAGGGAAGGTGCGATAATCGGAGGGCTAGGTTAGGAGGCAAATATCCTTAGGCTATTAAAGTGTTAGAAGTGCCAGAAAGGGACCCTGTTAAAGTGCAGGAGCTGGATAGGTTGGGAAATTCTGTGGTGAACTGCCAAATCAAAGGCACAACAGAACAGCCAAGTTTTTAATTCCTTACGGAAAATGGAGAGAGTGGGATCTCCCTGGGGAGGGAGTTCCAGAGCTGAGAGGCCACGACAGGGAAGACCCTTTCTGACTGGATGGATCCACTCCTAGTTATCAGAATCAGATTTCTCAGTAGAAAACTAACAGTTCAAGTTGCCACTCCTACTCATGGCTGGAAGAATCATTTTACAAATCTGATGTGCCACCATCAGGTTCTTGGCCATATGACTAATTTATCACTTAGCTATTTTTCAGTATTTTGTTGAATAAAATAACCCTAACAAGTAACCATCAACAACTCTGAGAGGCAAGTAACCATCAACAACTCTGAAAAAAAGGTAAATATATACATTAAAAGAATGTGCTTATTTAGCCTTTAAATGGAAAATGACTCTGCACAGAGAAAGATACAGATGGATCAGAGAGCTTGAAAAAGCCAATTAAAGGATCAAGGACCAGGTTCTGAATGTGAGAGGTAATTATAGGAGCAGAGGAGAGATTAAAATAGAAAAGAGGAGCAGGTATAGCGTGTCCTTAAGAATAGAGCGATTACCTCTAAGTGGTCAGGAGAGAAAGCAAGAGGGCAAAAGTGAGGAGGAGAAGAAAAAAATTGTGGAAGAAAAGAGAAGAAAATAAATAAAACAAGAATGTGATTACAAATCAAACAAACAGTACAAACTAAATTGATTGAATGAAAATAAAATCCTTTTATGGAGAGTGGCAACATTAGTTTAAATCACATTACTGTTGTTATTGATGTTTTGTGCCTGAAATACCTCATTATGCATTTTCTTGCCAAAACATTTTCTTGCGAGATTTATTCAGAAAGGCTTTGCTGTTACTTCTTGAGAGACTGTGACTTGCCCAAGGTCACCTAGTGAGTTTCCATATTTGAGCGTGGATTAAACCAGGGCCTTCTCTGTGGCGGCCCCCCGACTTTGGAATGCCCTCCCAAAAGAGCTTCGTCAGGCCCCTACTCTGGTAGTTTTCAGAAGGAACCTAAAAACTTGGTTGTTCCGATGTGCCTTCGCAGATTAGGAATCCCCATCCCAAGTCCTAGATGCACTTTAGCACAACTAATGTTGCTGCACACCGCACTTTTAATCCTACGTTCCTCCTGCCATCTCAGCACTTTTAACCCTGTACCCCATTGCGCTGGCCGAACCAGTTTTAATAGTGTCTTGATGTATTGTCATTGTGGTTATTTTGTTTAATTGTTTGATTTGCTTTGTTTATTGCTGTGTTATGTTTTCTATTGTATTGTGTTTTGTGGCTTCGGCCCGTGTAAGCCGCATCGAGTCCTTCGGGAGATGCTAGCGGGGTACAAATAAAGTTAATAAATAAATAAATAAATAATAAACCCTGATCTCCCAGATGTCACCATAAGTCATGACTGATTTGAAGGTCCACAAAAATAAAATGTTTTCAATACTGGCTATCCTAGCTAGGTAGGACTGATCGGAACAGAAGCTTAAAACATTGGGAGGGCCACCCATTTCCCATCCCTGCTATGGAATAAATTGTCTTGCCAATGTCCAGTGTTAATGATAATTCTCAACTCAATAAATGTGCTGAAAAACAGTGGTTCTCAGCATTTATCCCTCCAATTATTATTATTATTATTATTATTATTATTATTATTTTGTTATTATTATTATTATTATTATTATTATTATTATAAACATAACAAGATTAGTACACAGCAAACAAGATCACTTTGCTGGTTGTTGTATTGGATCACATGTTGGACACTTCCCAAGTGTCTAGGACTCTGTGATGTATTGGCGAATAATGCGTGCAGATCCCAGTAGGGTGGCTTTTTGCATCTGACAGATGTAATTTTGTCAGTGCAGATTGTGTTTAAGTGCAGGCAAAGGTCTTTAGGCACTGCACCCAGTGTGCTGAGCACCACTAGGACCACCTTTACTATATTTATACCCTGCCCTTCTCACCCCTAGGGACACTCAGGATAGCTTACACACCATGACAAATTATATCCCTCCTACAAACACCAACAATTATGGCCAGTGCTGAGAGGTTCTGTTAGCTGATATCGAACATTTTGGTTTAATTAAAAAGTAACTTTTCCATGCCCTGGTAAGGACAATCCACAGATGGAAGCCTACTCAACCATTGTGGTCTTTTCATATTAGAACCTTTCACAATTGATGCTCAAAGTGAAGGTGCTTGAACAGAGAAAATTAGAAGACAACACTCCACGTGCTAAGATGTTAACATAATGGTCCATATCTTTGGAGAATGTATTATATAACTCCAGAAATTTCCGTGTGAAGTGTTGTTCCTGAAGAAGGCAAACTTTGTTAGTGACCAAAATACATTATGCTTTTGAAAACAAATAAAGCAAGTGACCACCTATTAGCACATTTTGCTACCCAATTTGCTTTGACTTATCAGTTCTCTCCATTGGACAGTTTTCCAGAAAAGAAAGAGACAGCTATAGTTAATGAATGTGACTTTGGTGTTAAACCCTTGGACACTGGGGAGAAAATTATTAGCCAACCATATCTGATCTCTTGAGCAACAGTGTTGTACATAATCTGGCTTTTTATTTCATGTCAAAAGCACTGCATAAATAAATAAGCATAAAACTGAAAAAATAAAGGAGTACAAGTAGCTACATAATTTTAGATAAAAAATGGTATTGTCTGCAGTTTTAAACAGTTCTCCCTCTGTGCATGAGGCAGGACATTGTGGGCAAGTGTATAGGTGTGGAGTTGTTTATTCTGCTCCACGATCACACAAGGAGGAGGATTCTTCTAGGTAGTGCCATTTTGCTAGGTTGTCTTTTGATCTGCCAATTCAACTTCTGAGTATGTTCAGGAACTTCCAAGTTGCCCATTCTTGGTTTGCCCCTCTAGGAAAACCCTCGTGGGGGGGGGGGGGGCATCTAGTTGGAATTGCATGTTTTTGCTGCCCACATGGATATTCTTGCTGTTTCTGGGGGAACATTAAGAGTAGTGGTGGTTCTCATGAAACTTTTCCTTGATTTAAGTTTACTGGGAGGAGGCTGGCAGCCATACAGTAGGTGGCTTTCACAGTGTTCAACCTTACTTCTGTCGCAATTGGCAGCAACTTCCTGTCACACATCTGGGGGGGGGGGGGGCTGGAGGGGTGGGGTGGAGAATGCCAGCTAGCTTATAAAGTCTATCAACAGGTGCAGGTTGATACATAATCTTGTTCCTAAACCACATGGTGAGTTGCTAGTTAAACAGAAATCCAGTTACGGACCATTAATGTTCAAATGGCAACAGGTTTGGACAATGGAAAACAATAGAATGGAAAGATTGCTCTGTCTCCTTCTATGACGCTAATCTTGTGAAATATCAGGGACTATATATAGCTTGTGAATATTCTTATGTGTGGTTAGAAATCAAAGACTGCAGAAATCCTGTTGTCTTCTCAGATCAAAGTGGGAATATGTGACCTTCTAATGTTGCTTAGACCTCAATGCCTATCAGCCTTAACCAGCATATCCAATAGTGAGTGTTGAATATCATATAGTCGAGCAACATATGAAAACTTTCATGTCACCATTCCTGCCTTAAATACCATCCAGGCAGTATGACATAGCTGCACTCTGGCAAGACAATTGTGGTTCGTTCGTTCTATATTTTAAAATTATTTAAAATGGGGTATTTTCTGTGACAAGTGTAATAAAATAATATTTTAAATTAATAAAGGGAATATAGTACACCTGTTGTCAATATCTGATATGTAATAACACGAGAGTGATTATTTTCACAGAGGTCTGTTCTTTGCTGTTGATTCAAGAGTTTGATTTGCCACTACACTGAGCCCTTTAAATTATTTATCACTCTTAAAAGGAATGAATTGACCAAATATTCTTGTTGGGAAATTAGTACAAATCAGTGGTGGTGTATCATTCAATTTAAAATGATCACACACTGATGGATTCATTCTAATTACACTCAATTTGCCCCTGGGCATTCACAAGGTCATGGATTTTGTTTCTAAATAAAGACAGCGAAAGAGCTTGCCAGCCTTTGGAGATGTAGCTATATTTTGGTCCTCTTCCTGCAGTAAATTATATTGTGACTCTTATTGAAATTCAAATTTTAACCACAGTAAGTTAATAAGTGACTACATAAAGAGGAAGGAATGCTAACTGGTTGAAGTGGGAAGCAAAAGGTGCTTTTAACCTGGTGGGATCAGATTATGCATTGCAGTAGTAAGTATACATCAACTTCAAAGCATTTTAGAAAGTTTATATGTTATGGCTAATTCCAAAACTTATAGTACAGCACTTTCTTAAATGTAATTGGTAGAGAACTGCATTATACTGTTGGGTTTCTATCAGTTGAAACCAGATTGCTGTGTGGTATGACGTGTCTGCATCCTCCTGTCACTCTTTAAATATATCCAGGCTGGAAGTCAAAGATTTTGTTCCTGTTCTTTATGATTTGGTTTTGGAAATCCATATAGGTTTTGTTAATCCAAGAATATTTTATTTCAGTTTCCATTATGATTAGAGACTTTTAATATCAGCTCCCTGGATCAGTTTATATATTGTTTATTATTATTATTCATTTAAAGCATTTATATTCCACCCTTCTCACCCTGGAGGGGGCTCAGGGTGGAGCACAACATACAAATGGCAAACATTCAATGCTGGGACATAAATAAATTATAAGTAAAGGCAAAGATTTTCCCCTGACATTAAGTCCAGTCGTGTCCAACTCTAGGGGCTCATGCTCTTCTCCATTTCTAAGCCAAAGAGCCGGCATTGTCCATGGGCACTTCCAAGGTCATGTGGTCGGCATGGCTGCATAGAGCACTGTTACCTTCCCGCCAGAGCGGTACCTAGTGATCTACTTACATTTGCATGTTTTCAAACGGCTAGGTTGGCAGAAGCTGGGGCTAATAGCAGGAGCTCACGTCGCCTCCCAGATTCAAACCTTTTGGTTAGCAAGTTCAGCAGCTCAGCGGTTTAACCCACTGCACCACCGGGGGCTCCTAAATTATATATGTACGTATAAAATAAATTATATACATATATAAACATTAAAAACATTTGTCTCAACATTAAAATCCACTGCTTAAACCATCTCGAGCATCTGCATCGAATCTAATTGGCATGATAAGGATTTCTATTGCTGCTTTATTGCACTATCCCAAAAACTTGGTTTATTTTATCTTAGTACAAAAAAGAAAAAGAAAATATGATCTTTTCAGTCATGCAAATGTGCCCTTTGCCAGGAATCCTACTATGGTCATCTGTCGGGGGTGCTTTGAATGCAATTTTCCTGCTTCTTGGCAGGGGGTTGAACTGGATGGCCCATGAGGTCTCATCCCACTCTATGATTCTATGATTCTACTATTGTCAAGAGGAAAAGGCCCACAGCACATGAGCCATGAGAAAGGTAGGGGCTGGTGGGTTTTGAGAGAGCTTTTTTGTACCAAACCTGAAAAACTGCAATGTTTGATGTATTGTACCAATAGAAGTATATACAGAAAAATTATATTGTTATTTATGAACAAGATATGTTCTGTAGGTTTGTTCTTAAGTTGAATATGAGTCAAAACAGACATATATGTGTGTGTGTGTGTGTGTGTGTGTGAGAGAGAGAGAGAGAGAGAGAGAGAGAGAGAGTGAGCGAAGCTTTGGGTAGCATAGGGTAGAGTTAACACCCCTGTGAAGTTTGTTTTGCTGTCTGTGCCCTTGTTCAGATTTCAACTCACTTTCTGTCCCTGTGATAATTAGAATTTGAAATACTGTATTTGGCTTGTTGTGGAAAGAAGGATTGGTAATAAATCTTCTGCAGAGACAACTTTTCCCCATGATAACTCTTCCAGGA
This sequence comes from Anolis sagrei, assembly GCF_037176765.1. Classification (NCBI taxonomy): domain Eukaryota; kingdom Metazoa; phylum Chordata; class Lepidosauria; order Squamata; family Anolidae; genus Anolis; species Anolis sagrei. Next base: position 30,546,147 of record NC_090023.1, on the reverse strand, counting down.
GTGAATTTCCCTTCCTCACAATAGATTTCTCTCACTTCCCATTGACTCACTCCCACCCTCTTTAATTGGTCTATTTTAAATTTAAATGAGTCTGGCACCAATAACTATTCATTCATAGCTTCTGACCCATGTCAAGGTGATGATCTGTATCCTTAAAAGCATCTAGTAGTTCACTCAAAGAAGAAGTGGGGTCAGCCTCTGACCATTCACATGTTTCCTAATGTGATTCTCTCTAACCATAGTCATGCTGTAAAGGGCTGAAGGGAGTTTCATGCAAATTCTGTATATCCGAAGGGTCAAAAGTTCTTCACCCCTCTTTAAAGAATAAATGGTCAAGCTTACATGACAAAATTAGTGTGCTGGGAATTACCTAAGGGGAGACGTGTAGTTAGTGTCAGCATTTTGCTTCTTTGCTCTCAGTGCAATCTGTATTTCCTGTAGAAGACTGATGATCATGGGATTAACAGTGAATGCAGGATTTTGTGATCTGAGCTGGATGTGAGGTGAAGTGTTTGTAGGATCTGCATGCATCTTTTCAGTATGCCAAAGTCATTTTTTTGCCAATTTGTCATGGATGCTATTCAATGTCTGTGAAAGTTGACATACACAAACATGAGACTGAAAAAGCGACATCTCAGATATTCCAATAGCTACCTTATGCTTAAATGTGCTTGGCTGGCAGCCAATTTATTTCACAGTTCAATTTTTGCTTCATTGTGTTATGTAGGTACAGATAGGAGGGCCAGCTTATCTTTGTTGAAAATAAAAAATGGTGCAGAATCTGTGAGATTAACTTAAAAAACCTAAAATTCTAGCACAAGCATCATCAGATTTTTGGAAAAGGGAAATCTCCGTAACCTTTTTGGAGATTTTATGATCTTTGGAAAGGCACGCCCTTGTTAGAAGTCATAGCCTTTTGAAAAATGATGCAATAACCTCTTGGTAAAAGTACGACCTGTTAGCCATAACCTTTTGGGAAAATGGCATTTACCAACATTCACTCACACACACACACACACACATATACACATGCAGAGTTTCAGAAGTGATCCTTTTAGTTGCCCAGAAACATCTACTCACCCTTAAAATATATTTGCCCTTAAATCATGCTCTCAAGAGACAAAAATAAGCAGACTTATTGAAATATAGTTGGGTTACTCACAGACTTCATGTATTTATCATACATAGAATCATAGAATCATTGAGTTGGAAGAGACATCGTTTGCCATCCAGTCCAACCCCCTGCCAAGAAGCAGGAAAAGTTTAAAAGCCACCAAAGAAGGAGCTTCCACCACACTCTAGGGCAGAGAGTTCCACTGCTGAACAGAAGTGAGGTCAAAGATCCCCTAACAGCCCTAACTGGAAGACCCAGAACTAGACGCTCTGTGCTGGCGTTCTGTTGTTTTGGCTTACAGATTTCTAGCATACAGTGTCTACACCACACTACAGCAAATGTTTCATCCTTGGTTACTGCACCTGACAGGACCTGAGGATGAAACGTCATTCTCTGGCCACGCGTGTGAGTGCTGACACATGTGTCATAGGCTCACCATCACGACTCTAAGCTAAACTGTTTCTACTGTCCTGTTCACATGGTTCGCAACTAAGTGTTAAAGTAAAATTGCATACCAATACACACATATATAGTAAACAATCTATATTATATACATAACAAATAACTAGTGTAGGCTTGATATTGCATCAGACATTGTATTGGACATCCACATTAGATGTTTGCTTTTCTCAGTTTCAAGGGTACTATGGAATTCCTTTATAGTTTTTATGCAGAAAGAAGCTAGTCCATCTCAGACTGATGTAACCTGCCTTGAGCTGTGAGGAGAGGCGGATAATAAATAAAAATATTGTTATTGTTATTGTTATTATTAACATGGCTAAATCTTTGAATCCTACCAATCTTTGATTTATTGGCCTCTTTTTTCTGAACTTGGGTTGCTCTAGAAATGATGACCTATCAAAGCACTCTTTTTCAGTGGGTGACCTCCTTTGGCAATGCTGTACTTACAAGACAATTATTTCCCATTGTCAGCACCACAGTGTCCTTATTCCATAAATGTCATGTGTTGGTTAAGGCTATATGGAGCAGGTATAAATACTTAACGATCAGCACATGCAGCCATTCTAATCTTGAATAAGAGAAAACTCATGACAGAGTCATGAACCCATGATTCTTTGAAAAGACATCCATTGGGAATTTCACTTAAATATTAAAACACAATGTAAGAGCTTATTTAGATGAAGGAAACGTCTAAGATCCCACTTGTGCTGATAATGCTTCTGAAGTTTCAACTTGATGGATATACTATGACACTAGAGCTGACTCCAATGTTAAGCAGGGTGAGATGAGCATCTTAGGCGGCAGGTATTGGGAGACAGGGTAACAATGGCAGCTTCCCCTGCTATTCCTTGGCCATTGCCTTCTCTAGGAAGATAATAGCTGAATGCCACACAGCCTGTCCTTCACCTTCTAAAATATTCTGATCTTCTCAGATGTGTTTCAGGGCCCTGTCCTATTTGTCAGTGTTTGCCATGTTTTTGTCTGGAAAAGCCTTCTTCAAGTAAGGACCTGGGGCTACCAACCAGCAGTCCTATGCAGGAATTCACTCATCTTTGGTTACAGGAGGAGCCTAGACTCTAAAGAGGGATGGCTGAGGAACTATCTTCTCAAGATGAGGAGAACCTGGCAGAAGCAGAGCTACCTCAAAGTCCTCTTACCTCAAAACACCATTGCATACAAGCATTTGAATTATGGAAGAAATGTTTGGTTATAGTAGATGACTTCACAGGAGTGAAAGACTCCCTGTTAAGAAGCTCATATTAGAAGCCTGTAACAGATTGCATATTGTGGGCTGCTAGCAGCACCTGCATAAAGCCGTAGTCTGAGACTGCAGAGAACATTATATTTATACCCTGCTCATCTTACTGAATTCCTGTTGTGTTTTGCTTTGCTAGGCACAGAGTCATAGAACTGAGTCACAAAATCAGTGTTGGAAGGGGTCTCATGGGCCACTGAATCCAATATTTTGCCCAGTGCAGGATCTCCAGCTGAAGCATCCCCAAACAATAGCTGTCGAGACTCTTTTTGAAGCTGTTCAGAGAAGGAGATTCCACCACTTCTCTAGGCAATTGTTTCTATTACTAAACCACTACACTGTCAAGAATTTCCTTCTAATCTTTGATTGAAATCTCCTTGAAATCTAACTTCAAATCATTAGATCTAGTGTTAGGTTATAATCCAGTGGAAATTGAACTTTGTGTTTGGACCTCTGCACTTTGCTTCCTTGACTTTCTGATAGGATTTTATTGTGATTTTGGCTTTTTTCTGTATTCCAACTTTCCTATAGTACTTAATTCCATTAGTTAATGATCTGACAGGGTAAATAAATGGGTCATTTCCTTTAGCTGCTGATGTTTTGCAAGAGTATGATTCAAATAATCTTATTGCTGGAAGATACCATCTAGTCCAGTGGTTCTCAACTTGTGGGTCCCCCGGTGTTTTGGCCTACAACTTTCAGAAACCCCAGCTAGTTTACCAGCTGTTAGGATTTCTGGGAGTTGAAGGCCAAAACATATGGGGACCCACAGATTGAGAACCACTGATCTAGTCCAAACCCCTGTCATACAGGGATACACAGATGAAATGCCATATCCATCCAACCTCTGTTTAATAACCTCATGTTTAGCAAAATAATAATAATAATAATAATAATAAGGATGTAATAGACTTGATTCTGCCTGACAGTGGCCTGTGTATGTATATCTGAACAGGAGTGTCAGATTAAATTTCCAATACACCCATTAATTCTGATGAGTTTAGCTCCTGATCCATTTATCTTTCTGTCACTTAAACATAATTAGTAATGAAAAGTTACAATCATAAGCATGGTTAAGAGTTCAGTGTTGTGTTGCTAAAGGTTACCACTGAAAGCATCACAAACAGATGGTAGTTCTATAATTTCAAGATAGTGTGTGTGTACAGCCTTTGAGTCTCCTACCCCCATGAATTTCACAGACTTTTCTTAGACAAGAAATATTAGTTCCTTTTACCAGTTCCTTCCTCTAAATCTACATAACCTACAGCACCTGGTGTTCCTGGCAGTCTCCCATTCAGATATTAGAGCTGATCAGCCAGGATCTGGTACCTGTAGGATATTTAAGCAAGACTAAATGGCTTATGGAAGTTAATAAATTAGGTGGTTCAATTATCACTTTTTTCTTTGTTCTCAACAAAACTGGCACAGCTGGGGCTATGTCGCATTCATGTCTTTGCATGTATCTGATTCAGAATATAGCCTAAGGAGGGAAACTGTCTCTAGAAAAATCAGCTCCTCTTCTAAGCTCACATATTTTCCCTGGTTTTTTCCCCCATCTGTTGAAATTGTCAACAACAAAAACAGAAGAAATTAGCATCAGACAAAACCAATCAAAATGGAACTTAGGCGCCAGACTACTGCCTGCAATGAGTTAGTCATCTATCATGCTAAAAACCTTCTTACACAATGATTTAGATGTTGGTTGGATGCTGGGTGGGGAAAAAATTCAGATTGGTTTTCTTCAGTCAAGTAAGAAGAAGTAAGGTACTTGCCAGATGTTGCATGGACTAAAAATGTGAATCCCAGTGGATCATTTTGCCTGAGTGGATGGATTTTCATTCTAGTAATTGTGACTCTCTCATGCTTGCTTCTTGTTAGAGAAAAAGAAAGTGCACGATGTGACTCTTTATCAAATAATCAGGTCACTGTGGTGAAAATAAAAAGAAGATACAAAAACAATATATATGTGCATATAGGGAGGGAAGTAAACAATAAGAAGAATATGTTCCAAGGTAAATACATCCCTATTAAGCCTGGTGGTTTTCTATGGTTTTGTTTTTACAGATTCCAGCCAATATGGTAAACCAGGAATGTGCAAACTTTGGTCTTCCAGGTAGTTTGGACTGCAACTCCCACAATTCCTAACAGCCTACTGGAGGACCGAAGTTTGCTCGTGCCTGTGGTAAACCATTTCACTTGGAGGTGAGAGTAACCAGCTCTTTCTCATCTCCCAAATGTAAACATCTATACATGAAGAATGCCATACTGAAACATGTTTTGGATTATTGTTATTATTATTAGTATTTATATGTTACTTTTTCTATTTCACAATAGACTGAAACTAGCTAACATTACAAATCATATCATGTATAAATTAAAACCTACGGCCAGCAAAGAATTTAAAAGGAAGGAAGGTCTGATATACAGATTCTAGTGAAGCATAGTTTATCAGGACCTTGGACAGATCACTAGTGGAAGGCACACAGCATAGATATTCATGGCAGATTATATGCATTAATACACGATTCCTCAGAACTGCACATAGACCACAATTAATCTCACTTGAGAAGAGAATTGATTTTTGGCTTGATTGCTTTCACACATCAATCCTAGAGCACTGCTTAATTAAAATATCCCAATGAGATAAAATGTACATATAATAGCAAAAGTAATAATGTATTGTTGAAGGCTTTCATGGCTGGAATCACTGGGTTGTTGTAGGTTTTTTTTTGGGGGGGGGGGGCTCTATATGGCCATGGTCTAGAGGCATTCTCTCCTGACGTTTCACCTGCATCTATGGCAAGCATCCTCAGAGGTAGTGAGGTCTGTTGGAACTAGGAAAAAGGGTTTATATATCTGTGGAATGACCAGGGTGGGACAAAGGACTCTTTTCCTAGTTCCAACAGACCTCACTACCTCTGAGGATGCTTGCCATCAGGTGAAACGTCAGGAGAGAATGCCTCTAGACCATGGCCATATAGCCCGAAAAAACCTACAACAACTCAAAAGTAATAATGAATACATATAATAGAAAAACACTACACACTACCAACCAATACAAACTGCTATACTCAAATAATAAAATCAATAATGTAAAACATAAAAATGATAGACAAAAATATTGATCAAAGAAAAAAGAGTAAGTGAACTAAAAGTCAACTAAAACTAATTCTAAAAGTTGTTAGATACTAAAATACCACTTTATAGACAATTGCCCATTGTCTGAAAGAACTGTATCATCTCACACACCTCTTTGGAGATTTCTGGCCAAAGTCACAATTTACACCTTTCTGTTATCCCGTTATATTCTTTTTCATTCTCAATACTATTAAACGAATCTTAAATACCCATTGCTTTCTTATTACTCTGCTAAGGAATCTGAAAAAGTGGACTGAGAACCACAAAAGCTTATGCTAAAATAAATCAGTTGTAAAGTTGCTACTAGATCCCACCCTCCTTTTTTTATTTGTAGGCTACCCATCTGTATTTTGAAAAACAAGTTTAAGCAAGCTGGAAAGATCTTCTCATAGGCCAACACTGTAGGGCTGTTAGCTCCACCCTTTATCAAAAGCTACATAAAATCTTATAGGATATTGCCTTTTTCAATAGGTGTTTGTAAAAGATGTGACCATCCATAAATGCTAATCAGGATGGCTGTGGTTATGGATGATCTCCAGTCTGTCTGTCTGTCTCTGTATATTTCTCACTGGGGAATGCTAGCTTTAGGATAAAGTGGCTCTTCTGTCCTTCTAGGCTTCTCATTGGCAAAATGACTGGTAACTGTTTGAACAGAATGCTGGACTAGATAGGACCTTGTTATACTCTTGTGTCTCCCACCATGATGGACACTACACCAGGAGAGAGTCCTTTGTGTCTCATGAATCTAGTAAAACCATTATCTTATTTTCTGGTAGGACGGCATGAGTGTGGGGAGACAGACTCACTTTGTCCAGATTGTCACCTAATTTCCCAATTTATGTTAGCGAATTGACACTAAAATGTGACAAAATGAGAACTTTGAAAAACATGCAGAAATTATCTGGAATCTGGAGGATATTCTACTGTAACTGACAGCACTAATGTGAAATTCTCATTAACTCCAACTGAAAATTGAATTTTTATTTTTTGCTATTGTTGCTATGTGTTTCATAGCATTATACCAGATGATAGGAAGTAAAGAGTTCTTGCTTAGGTTTAACAACTTCATGACAGATGGAAATTTGATAGAAGAAGCCTTTTGCCTGTCTGGACTGAGGAAGCAATGCTACATCTGTTGCATTTTATGCAGCTCTTAAAGGCATGTGATTATTGACGTGTAAAATGTATAATGGTGACAATAACTGGTATGCATCCTTTGTGACCATTACATTTGAAGAACAACTTGGATGAAAGCCCAGATATAGGAATTATTTGATTTAACGGATTGGTAATTCCAAAGCAAATTTGATCGCTATGGAACTAGAACATAGGTTAGAACTAAAAGCAACGTTATATGCTTCAGTTTGTTTTATTTTCATTAGCAGCAGGTCTCTTCCATATGGAAGTTACACCTGTTCAATGTCTCCCTTTCTCACAGCGGTCAAAATTGTAGAAGTTCAGTTCACATATCTAGTTGTTACATTTTTGGAATACAGCTGTCGGAATCTCCTAGTCATCATGGCCAGTAGCCAAGTTGACTTTGGGATTCTGGAAGGTGTAGTCATCTCTCTTCCCTGGAAGTGCTTTTTACACACATACACACACACTTCTACTTTTTGTTTTATTATTTTTTCCAAGCTAAATATCTCTGAAACTATTTATTTATTATTGATATAATAAATCAAGGGGGCCGTGGTTTAACCCACTGAGCAGCTGAACTTGCTGACCAGAAGGTTGGCAGTTCAAATCCATGGGACAGGGTGAGCTCCCACTGTTGGCCCCAGCTTCTGCCAACCTAGCAGTTCGAAAACATGCAAAAGTGAGTAGATCAATAGATACTACCTCAGCAGGAAGGTAAATGGCACTCCATGCAGTCATCCTGACCACTCCGGACAAAACAGCCTCTTTGGTTTAGAAGTGGAGATGAGTACCACCCCACAGAGCTGGAGATGAACACAACCCCTCAGAGCCGGAAGGAGAAACCTTTACCTTTATCTATGTTTTGTTGTTTCTAGGCATTGAAAATTTGCCTTTTGTGTTTTTGTATGCTGGAATCCATCCTGAGTCCCCTAGGGGAGATAGGGAGGAATACACATAAATTAATATTATTATAAACACAGCAAGAATAGTACACAGCAAACAAGATCACTATGCTGGTTGTTGTATTGGATCACACATCAGACACTTCCCAAGTGTCTAGGACTATGTGATGTATCGGTGAATACTGTGTGCAAATACTAGTAGGGTGGCCTTTTGCAGCTGACAGATGGTAATTTTGTCAGCGCTGATTCTGTTTAAGTGCAGGCCAAGGTCTTTAGGCACTGCACCCAGTGTGCCGACCACCACCGGGACCACCTTGACTGGTTTGTGCCAGAATCTTTGCAGTTCGATCTTTAAATCCTCATATCGTGTCAGTTTTTCCAGTTGTTTCTCTTCAATCCTGCTGCCACTGGGATTGCAACATCGACAATCCATACTTTGTTTTTTAACACAATTGTGAGGTCAGGATGCAGAACATATGCAATCCAGTAGTTGCCATCTGCTCGCCCACTGAAAACTATATTTAATAATCTAGAGCTGATGTGGTCTATCCAATGTAGTTTTCTGAATCAGCACCCCAAATAACCCTAGGAACAGACCTAAAACTAAAGACATAAAGGAAAAAAATGTGGGGTTTTTTTGGTTGGGCTGTGTTATTATCCGTGGATTTTGTTAATGTTTGGCACTATAAGAGGGCTTTGCGGAACCAGTCACTCTCATTGCAATGGTGTGGTAATGGTGAGTCTGTGGACCATATTTTAGTTCTTGTGGAGCACTGGTGGTTCACGGATCACAGGTTGGGAACCACTGGTTTAGAGATAGTTCCCTTTTTGATAAGAGTTAAGGTACAGTACTTTCACTAACCCATGGATAAGTCAGTTTTGTAGTCAATGTTTTAACTAAAATTTATAAATGAGTATATACTATAGGTGCTGAATAAAGAGACTATATACAGTGCACTTGACTAATCTTGAAAAATTCTAATATTAGCCTAAAATTGTTTGCTAGTCCCACCAAAAATAGTGCCACTGAATCAAGTATAAATTTCATTCCTTCGGAAACCAGCCTTTAAACACAGCCATAGATACTACTCAAGAGTATTTGCTATTGTTGAATTTGGCAATCCACACTGCTTGAGAAAGTTTATCACCTAGTTGGTCAGCTCTACTTAAATGTTTCACATTCTTTCCAAACCACTGATTTTTTTAAAGGTGAAATGATTTCTCATATTACAGCATTAGCTCAGAAAAACATTCAAGTTTTTCAGGAAGTTATTGATCACTTTTTGTAATGACTCAAAAGAACATAAGGGAATGGCATTTAATTGTTTCTTATTTCCACTTATAGTCTTGTTATATAACAATGTGGCAATCAGACCAAATGCTAAGCATTAATTTATTTTGCAGTGCTGAATAGCATCAATAGATTTGTTTTATTTATCGGGATTCTCTTTTCCTCTCCAAGATCTCTTGTTCTTTGTGCTTAAGTGATGAGTGCTTATAGTTCCTTAGTGCAATTTCAGGTAGTTTTCAAGATCATATTGAAAATAATAAGAGCATTCTAAAGACCAAGGGTGCATCTACACCATAGAATTAATGCAGTTTGAGACCACTTTAATTGCCATGGCTCAATGCTATAGAATCCAGAGAATCATAGTTTTACAAGGTCTTCAGCTTCTTCTGACAAAGAGTATTTGTGCCTCTTCTAACTAACTCTGCAACATGTTTTTCTGTTATCTTGGCCCCTGAATAATTATGGGGAAAGTACAAAACATTGAAGAGATTTTGATATAGTTTATTAAGGTTGCCATTACTATAAAATACATGTCTTGGGAGAATGCCATCAAGCAAATGCATTCAACAGAAGTTGTGGCTATAGCTTAGGCATTAGTTGGCCAAGTACAGTTTCCTTTCATGTGAACAACCTGTCTCTAGGTTGCTGTGAGTTTTCTAGGCTGCATGGCCATGTTCGAGAAGCATTCTCTCCTGACATTTGCCCACATCTATGGCAGGCATCCTCAAAGGTTGTGAGGTCTGTCTCTAGAATGCAAGAATGTGAGCTGTTTTTGGTGATTGTGTTGACGTGAGTACTGTGTGTCATTGGGTAAGTAAGTTTAAAGATGTTGAGGTAGGAACATCTGACTTGCATGACAAACAAAGAGTTGGACGTCATGTGACAGCAACCACCGAGTTTTGCAAGCAAAAGGTTGACAGATTGATTCAGGACGATCGTCGTATCACTCAGAGAGAAATTTCGAGCATAATCGGCATTTCACAAGAACATGTGGGTCACATTATTGCTTTGCTTGGCTATCGGAAGATCTGTGCATGATGGGCACCCAGGATGCTGACGCCTGAAATGAAGGTGCACAGACTTGAAACTTCAGCGACTGGATCTCATCACTGTATGACATCCTCCATACAGTCCAGATTTAGCATCATCTGACTTCCATCTGTTCCCGATAATGAAAGAGGATCTGCGGGGACATCATTATGCTTCTGATGAAGAGAACTATGAGACACTGGTTGCGGAAACAAGAGTGTCGACTTCTTCCGTGACAGCTTCAGAAAATTTGTTCATCGTTGGCAGAAATGTATTCAATTGTCTGGTGAATATGTGGAAAAGTGAATGGTGGTAGTTAAAGAGCACATTCTAAGGATTATTTCTGCATTTGATTTATTAAAATATTCCCATTCAAATCCAAGTAACGAAGGTGGAGGCATTATTTTCATTCAACCATCATACATAACCAATTCCTCAGTCCCTATACCTTCTTGGCTAGTGGTTCTCAACCTGTGGGTCCCCTGATATTTTGGCCTTCAACTCACAGAAATCCTAAGAGCTGGTAAACTGGTTGGGATTTCTGAGAGTTGTAGGCCAAATCACCTGGGGACCCACAGGTTGAGAACCATTGTTCTAAGCAATGAGATATACCAAGTAACCATCACAATTTCCACTTATTGTCAGCTTGCCCTTCTGAATGAAAACCAAGGCAATACAGATGGATTTTGCTGGATTACTTCATGTGAAGTCATGTTACTTTCCTCTTCATTTAGCTTACTTTACAGAATTTCTGGGGATCCTCCCCTTTTCAGACTGTAAAGCCCAGAATCCAGGACTGGGGGATTCCTGAAGTTGTGTGCCAAAGTAACATTTTACTTTTTTTTACCACTTTCCAACTGATGCTCTCTTGTTTCTTTCCATATTTCTGGGCCAGCTTTTCCAGTCTTAAATGTTGGCACCTTCCCCTAGAAAAAGCTAGGAGAACTCTTCCATTTGTTTCATGCTATAAACCATTATGCCACCCAATTTATATTTTGAGAGGCTTTTGTTGTGAGTTATAATGATTTATTTATTTACTTGGCTTAGAATTATGGACTCTTAGACTTCTAGAGTAGGGAAAGGCTTCCATAATCATCTGATTCAAACAAAATCCACACTGGAAGCTGAAGCTATAGAACATCATTGACAGATGGATACATGGCATCTTAGATCGAGGGAAGTAATAGTGTTATTTTATTTTGCTTCGGTCAGATCTCACCTGGAATACTGTGTCCAGTTCTGACCACAATTCAAGAAGGATATTTACAAGCTGGAACATGTCCAGTGGAGGGTGACCAAAAGAGTAAATGGAAACCATGGAGGGAGCAAGCTTGTTTTCTGCTGCCTTGGAGACAAGGATGCAGAACAATGGCTTCAAACCACAAGAAAGGAGATTCCATCTGAACTTGAGGAAGAACTTCCTGACTGTGAGAGCCGTTCAGCAGTGGAACTCTTTACCCTGGAGTGTGGTGGAGGCTCCTTCTTAGGAGGCTTTTAAACAGAGGCTGGATGGCCATCTCTTGAGGGTGCTTTGAATGCAATTTTCCTGCTTCTTGGCAATCCCAAACCTCAGGGACTGGATGGTCCCTGAGGTTTCTTCCAACTCTATGATTCTATGATTCTATCCCCCACGAGGAATGCTTTGGGGTGCTCGGTATGTTCAGCTTTAAAAAAGAGAAGGTTAAAGAATGACATGATAGCGATGTTTAAATATTTGAAAGAACGTTATATGGAAGATGGAGCCATCTTGTTTTCTGCTGCTCCAGAGACTAGGCATGGAGCAATGGATTCAAACTACAGGAAAAGAAATTTAACTTAAACATTTGTAAGAACTTCCTAATGGCAAGAGTTGTTTGACCATGGAATGTGCTGCCTTTGAGTGTTGGAGAGTCTCCTTCTCCATAAGTTTTTAAACAGAGACTGGATGGCCATTGGTAGTTATTTGATTGTGTATTTCTGCATGGCAGGGATTGGACTGGATGGGCCTTGTGGTAACTTCCAACCCTATGATTCTATGATCTCTTTCAACATCCCCTGCAAAAGATAACAATCATCTCTTACCATTAAAAGTTGCTTTGCTGTGAGTTTTCGGGCTGTATAGCCACATTCCAGAAGAATTCTCTCCTGACATTTTGCCCACATCTATGGCAGGCATTCTCAGCGGTTGAGTAGGTCTGTTGGAAAACTAGAAAAGTGAAGTTTATATATCTGTGGAATGTTCAGGGTGGGAGAAAGAACCCTTGTCTGCTTGAGGCAAGGCAGGCAGCCAGGCTTTGAAGCTGCAAGGCCATTAAATACTAATTAAGGTGGCCATTTGTAACACTCATATTTGCCTCAAGCAGACAAGAGTTCTGTCTTTCACTGGACATTCCAAAGATATATAGACCTCACTTGCCTAGTTTCCAAAAGACCCCTCAACCTCTGAGTATGCCTGCCATAGAGGTAGGCAAAACGTTATAGAATCATAGAGTTGGAAGAGACCTCGTGGGCCATTCCTTCCAACCTCCTGCCAAGAAGCAGGCAAATCACATTCAAATCAGGAGATAATGCTTCTGGAACATGGCTATACAGCCCGGAAAACTCACAGCAACCCGGCGATTCCAGCCATGAAAGCCTTCGACAACACATTAAGAAGTTTCTCAGAAAATTTAGCTCATGCCTTGCTGGACTGTTATTATCAGTTTTGGGCAGAATTAAACCTAAACGTTTCTTAACTAATTATTTGTAGCAGTAATAACAAGGGCAGCCTCTGGATCAAACAGGACTAGTAACTGTCCCCTGGCTTCAACCGTAGGTGGCAGTGTGTGCTAGTTTCCAGATTACACATGTGGAAAATCTGAAGCCTAATACTATCCATTTTGTGGGAAAGCCGCTCCTCCAAAATTGGAGCATGGTGTTCATTACTCTCCTGCTGAGTCAACAAGCTGCCCTTCTCCATTCTCTCTGTCTTTCCCTTTTCTTTGCTAACTACATGGTCTGTGAACTGTGAACATGTGCAGGAACTGTTAGACAAGTAATTCATGTGTGTTGACCAAGCTTTCCTGTCCCTGGTTTTAAACAATAGTCTCCGAATGTCCTGGATGCAATCATTTATGGTTTTGTGCCCAGTTTTCTAAGTGAAACAATACTGATGGGGGAGAATAAACAGCTAGAAACCATTCATTAAAGGAAAAGCAAACTTTTAGTTCAATGATTAGACACTCTATTCTTCAGGTTCGATGTATTCTGATTGAATAAATGTAGACTTTTGCGTAAGAAGGATAATATTCTTGAATACCTGCTTGTATAATTTCCTATGACTTAACCCCACTCCTGCCATTTACTGTTTATCTGTATACTGGTGTAATGTTTTAAAATAAACTTTAAATAAATCTAGATGCTGAACACAAAGAGGATTTTTGCTTTATAATGAAAGTCCTTGTTGTGTGCCTTCAAGTCATTTCTGAGTTAGGTTCACTATTCCAGGATTTTCTCAGCATGGTTTCTTCAGAGGGTGACAGAATATGACTTGTTCAAGGTCATCCAGTATGCTTTCATGGCCAGTCCAGAACTTGAATCCTGGTCTCCAGAGTCATAGTCTAGCATTCAACCAACTGTATTGTCGAAGGCTTTCATGGCTGGAATCACTGGGTTGTTGTAAGTTTTTTGGGCTGAATGACCATGTTCCAGAAGCATTCTCTCCTGACATTTCACCTGTATCTATGGCAGGCATCCTCAGAGGTTGTGAGGTCGGACCTCAGAACCTCTGAGGATTCCTGCCATAGATGCAGGTGAAACGTCAGGAGAGAATGTTTCTGGAACATGGCCATACAGCCCCAAAGCTTACATCAGCCTATTCAAATAACTGCACCACAGTGGTTCCAGTTAGCTTTAGATTTTGCTTCCCAGGCTATGTATGTATTAAACTGGCCTTGGAAATTATAGGTGAAGGGAAATTTGGTGTATTATCCCACTTGTTTTAGTTTGAGTCCTTTCATTTCATTTTCCATTTGACTGAATTATGTTCACTTAGTCCTCTGTTGCCTCAAACCTTGGTGTTTTCTCTTAAAATAAATATTAGACCAAGACATTTGTATGTATGTTACCGAGTTCCCAATAGTGCGATGGGTAAACCTGTGTGCCAGCAGGACTGCTGACCGAAAGGTGGCTGGTTCAAATCCGGGGAATGGGATAAGCTCCCATCTGTCAGCTCTAGCTTCCCATGTGGGGACACGAGAGAAGCCTCCCACAGGATGGTGAAACATCTGGGTGTTCCCTGGGTATCGTCTTTGCAGATGGCAAATTCTCTCACACCAGAGGCAACTTGCAGTTTCTCAAGTCATTCCTGACACACACACACACACAAAAGTTCCCCTTCCCAAATAATATACACAGGCCAAGACAAGATAATGAATATACAATGGAAAATTAATACACTAAAATATGAATCTAAGCCTAAGCATGAAATATACAAATACTATGAGCTCTTGGGTTTTCCTAGGATTTGGTTCCACGACCCTGGGGGATATAAAAATATGTTGATGCTAAAGCTATATATGGAGGTGTAGTAAAATGATGTTACTTATATAAAATCACAAGGTTTGCTTTTCGGGTTTCTGAAAAAATACATTTTCAAGTTGTGCATGGTAGAATCCTTGGATGAAGAATCTGTGGATACAGAAAACTTTAACATGCCAAGATAAGAAATCTGTAAAAGGCCTAGGAGATCAAAGAAATAGAACAAATAGAACAATGGAACAAAAATGGTTAATGTCAAACAATTTTTTAAATAAGAGAAACATTCTTTCTCTCTTTAAAAAGAATCGAAAGCACAATCAAAACTTCACAACAAGAATAGGTAAACAAAGGCAATTTAAGGTGTCGGGGTTATTTTTAATTCACCTGGATTTCTAATGAAAACCTAGCAGTCTTTGACAGGCTTTTTGACAAACTTCCTTGCATAAAAGGCTATGTGTATATTTATCACAGGAGGGTTCACTACAAACTAGTTTTAAAGGGCAGGAAAAGAAAAGGGAATGGTGGAGTGGAAATGACCAACAGATGGACTTTATTTGGCTGCTGGGTTCTGCTGTGTAAAAGCCTAGCAATGCTCTTTGAGAATTCACTTATTTTCATTATGATATCACTCATACATTATGCAGTAGTAATGTTAAGAGAACAAACAAATGCACCGTCTTTGCTGAATATCCTCAGTGACTGGATGATGACCCAGTGCTGTAGCAGGCTAAGCCTTAATGTCTACTAGAGATGCCGTATGTTGGTGCTGGTATTTGCTCTGTCCTAGTTCAGAAAAGGGTTGCATGCATTCTACTGACCCCGTTTACTGTATTACTCTAGAACAGGTATGGGCAAACCCAGGCCTGTGGGCCAGATGCAGCCCCTTGGGCTCTTTTCTAAGGCCCTCCTCTCTCACACCATCCCATCCTTCCTTTCTTCTCTCTTTCCTTCCTCCTTTCCCCCCTCCCTCTTTCTCTCTTCTTTCCTCCCTTTTGTCCTTCCTTCCTTCCTTCCTTCCCTCCCTCCTTCCTTACCTTCTCTCTCTTTGTCCTTCCTTGCTTCCCTCTCCCCCATATTCACCTTCCTTCCTTTCCCTTTTGTCTTTCCTTCCTTCTCTCTTTCCTCCCTCCCTTCCTTCCTTTCTCCCTCCTTCCATTCCCTTCCACCCTTTCATTCTTCCTTTTTCTCTCTTTCCTTCCTCCTTCCCTGTCTTCCTTCCATCCTTCCCTTCCACCCTTTTGTCCTTCTCTTCTTCCCTCCCTTTTGTCTTTCCTTTCTTCTCTCTTGCCTTCCACCTTCCCTCTCACCCTCCCTTCCCTCCCTCTTTCTCCTTCCAACCTTCCCTTTCACCCTTTTGACCTTCCTCCTTCCCTTCCTTCCTTCCATTCTTCCCTTCCACTTCTCTCTCCTTTCTCCTTCCATCCTTCGTTTCCTCTCTTTCAACCTTCCTTCATTCTCACTTTCCTTCTACCTTCCCTTCCATTCTTCCCTTCCACTCCTTTATCCTTATTCCCTCCCTTTTATCTTACCTTCCTTCTCTCTTCCCTTCCTCCTTCCCTTCCTCCCTCCCCTCCCTCTTTCTCCTTCCATACTTCCCATCCACCCTTTAGTACTTTCTTCCTCCCTCTTTCTTTCCTCCTTCCTTCCTTCCACCCTTTCATCCTTCTTCCCTTCTTTTCATTTTGTCTTTCCTTCCCTCCCTCTTTCCTCTCTTTTTCCTTCTCTCCCGCTTTTCCTTCCATCCTTCCCTTCCTTCCTTCCTTCCTTCCTTCCTTCCTTCCTTCCTTCCTTCCTTCTCTCTTTCCTTCCTCCTTCCTTTCTATCACGGGGAAGCCAGTTAAGCCAGGCAGCAGCCCCCAAGTTGGAACATTTGCCCATACCTGGTCTACTTCTACTTATATCAAAAAATCAACTCCAAAAACCTGGGTTGATTTATCCACAGGCCAACGTAATTACTATATTTTCAGTCTTATAAAAACAACAAAAATTATGTTTTTTTTAATAGAGTGGTGAAAGGCAAGATGTTAATCCGACTCAGGAGAATCTAAAAGAAACACCAACTTTCTCTACTCTCTCCATGCTTCTTTGAGGGGAAGCACCAAACAGCTGCCTCTGGCACCATAGTTTTCCCACCCAGTCAGTAGTGCCATGGTGGAGAAGACCACACAGGGCACTGTCTCCATCCCTTTTCTGTGCACTCATCAGTTCATTAAAGGAGTGGATTGAGCCCATATTATCACTGTTGCAGCTCCCAGATGGCCACAGAGCTCCTGGCCATTGAAGGCACCCATGATGACATCAGCAGAGGTGCTCAAATGATAAGACACCTCTGCTGATCTCAACATAGGGTGCTTGCAATGGCTGGAAGCCCTTATAGACCGCTGTGGCCATTTGGGAGTAGTGATAAGATGACAGTACAGCAAGGTTGATGTGGTCTCAGCTTGCTTGGACTGTTGATTTTGACCTGCCACTGTGGGTTCAGGATAGTGCATGTGGGTGCCTCCAGGGTCAAGCAATAACATTTCTGATCTGGACTGGCCTCAGGACCCAGTGTAGATGATCCCTGAAAATCATGCAGACTGAAAACTCTTATACTTATTGTGGTCACATTGGAGGAGAAAATTATTGGAGGGGGAGTTCTGTGCTGGAGAAAGGTGGGATATAAATCAAATAACTAAATAAACACACAGTAAAAAAATCTTATATGAGGAGGCAGTAGTCTCACTTGATTTACATAGCTACACCTCTGTTCTTCATGCTTGGATTTAGAAGAGCAGCAGTTCTAGGAGTGGAGAGAATTATACCTCTTTGCTTATAGTATATGTGCATGTATCTGTGTACACAGACCCACCCCTCTTGCAAATCCAGCCCCATTTGTAAATCAAAAGTAGAACAGTTGGAAACATCCATTCTGCAGCTTACCACAGGGATCATTTTAATCATCCTCAAGCTCTGTTAATGCTGCAGAAGCCTTTGTAGGACTGCTGCTGCTTCCATTGTCTTGCTGTGCCCAAAGCGTGCAGAACATGACCGTTTTGATATTGTCACTGCTGGGGGAGACTCATATCATATCTTTTTTGCAGACATCTTTGTGTTTTTGAGTGAAGTTGCAAGAGAATGTTGACGCTCGAAAGGCCAAAGCTTTGGAGAAATATTTAATCTTTTTTTATGAGAACCATGGACCATAGGCCTCAAAGATGTGCCAAGGACGGGTAGCAATAGGTAATTATGAGTAATGATGCTTTTGCTTTCTGACCAATGCCCACCACTCTTGCAAGTCCAATCCAGCTGCACAGAGATATTGTTTATTTCCCAAAAGATGAACCATATATTTGTGTAGCCAGTGAAGTGCCATCTTTATTTATTTAATTTTTTTGGTAAATGAATGGAGAGATTCCAACAGCTCAAAATGATTTCCTTACTAAATGGGTTCAGTAGTGAGGAGAAGGGAATATGTACCAGGCAATCTGTGTGATATCATTACAGAATATTGAACCAGTGAAAATAATGTTCCTGGTCTCAACTAGAAAAGGAGATGGGGAATGAACTACCTCCTAGCAACATCTCATGAAGAATATATGGATAACAGAAGTAGCTTCCTGTGTTGATGGGCATTTGCTGACTCCCTGATCTAGGTAGGCTGTGAAAATGCATGGGCCAGCACCAAAGTAGCTGTAGGTGTGCCAAGCCCTCCTTCAAAACCTTTGTTCTGTTGCTATGTACTGGGAGACATGATACCATGAATGTCATAATCTGTCAATGCATAGACCAGTGGTTCCCAACCTGTGGATCTCCAGATGTTTTGGCCATTGACTCCCAGCTGGCAAACTGGCTGGGATTTCTGGGAGTTGTAGGCCAAAACATCTGGGGACCCACAGGTTGAGAATCACTGGCTTAGATGAATTGCTTTGAGTCTCTATTATGGGAGAAAGGTGAGCAATAAATGAAAGACACTGATTAAATAAATATATGTCAGTGACACATATGTGCAGAACTTTTTTGCAGTTTCTTGCACTCAAGGTGTTTGTGAAAGGGTGTGAGGTAGGCTGCAATAGGCAGCTTGCATTTGCTATAGAAGCTGTTTTTGATGTGTGAAGTGGACTCCATCATGGGATTTTCAAGTAAGATCTGTTCAGAAGGGATTAATCTTTCTCTTCTTCTGAGATTGAGAGAGTGTGACTTGGCCAAGGTTATTCAGTTTCCACAACCGAGTAAGGATTTGAACCCTTGTCTCCAGAGTCTTAATTCAGTGCTCAAACCACTGACTCTCCAAACAAGTTGTAGGCTCCTCGGGGGGGGGGGGGGCAGCCAGAAATGACTTTTATGAAGTGCTGTGGCAAAGAACTATCCAAAGCTATTTATGAGGTGTGAATAAGTACTTTACTAATACCCAGAGACCATTTCTTCTCATATTTATGGGCTGAGTTCTAGCAGTAAAAATAATTTATGGCTCGAGTCCTAGCTGCATCCTAGCTGGATGCAAATAAGAAATGTGGTGGTTGTTCAGCTGGACATGTTTGCACACACTCATTGTAAAAAAGAGAAGGGAGCCCAAAAGAATTTTGGGCTCAGATTCTATTGATTGTTGGAGGAGAATAAAACTCTGCCTGGATACTTTCGCTGGTAGCCTGAATGGGGAAGACCTCCTTCTTCCTTGGCTGCCAGGTGGGAGCTAGCTAGGTCCCTAGCCCAGTTTCATTACCCCAGCCTTTGATCAGTTGCTCAGTGGGTTTTCCAAGTGCTGTCCAGCTGCCAAGTACAGCCAGGGAACAAGGGGCTGCTTTTTCCTTTTCACCCAGACAAGGGGAAAGCCAAACAGCAGCTACCAGGTTGTGCCTGTGTTCTCGGTATTGTCCAAGTCAGTGGCCAAGAGGCAGAACTGCCTGAGGAAGCTGTCTGGTTGTTATTGAGAACCAGAGGAAAGATCTGACACCAGAACATATTGGATACCTCCTTGTGCAACATCCAAAATAGGGCTTGTGCTAGTGGTTAGATTAACTCACCAAAGGAATTTATTTGTTTACCACATTTGTATACCGCCTTTCTCACCCCGGAGGCGACTCAAGGCGGTTCACAGTCGGCAGCAATTCAGTGCCTTAGCAATTATAAAAATACAGTTAAAAACAATTAAAACATTTAAAAAGTGATGTCAAAACAATACAACCTGTAAAAACAAAATCATCGGCGTCTCCTTACTTAAATTGTTCAATTGCATCGTCAGTCATTCCATATTTTCATTTTCGCCTAATTATGCTATTTTTTTTATTTACTCTGCTTATATACCGCTGTTCTCAGCCCGAAGGCGACTCACAGCGGTTTACAACAAATAAGAACAGCAAAAAAATCAACACTACAATGTAAAAACAGTTAACTACCTAACACATTACACAATTAATAAACAATTACTACAATAACCATTCACTATCGTCTCATCATCAGAAAACATGATCCAAATTCGTCATCCATTGTTCCATTCCTATGTTCATTAACCAATACATTAGAGAAAGCTTGCTCTTCAAACCCAGTCTTTACCTTGTCAAGTGTTAGACTCCTGCTTTATTTTGCTCTTGGTTAGGATCACATTTACATTGGAGGAAATCACATTGAACACATCATGAGTTTTTTTAAACAACAAACATATGGGATTTTGCTGGGTTGTTCTTGAACAGGAACCTGCAGCAAAAGGATTTGGTATGACCTTGGGCATGAATCTATATATCTATAGATTTCCCCCATCAAATACATTCATATAAGTATTGGTATTAAGTGTATTATAAGTAATCATAAGCTAGAGATCTAAAACAGTAGATTTGCAAGCCTTTAAAAGCACATCCTAGGAGCACAACATGTATTTCCTAAAGGTCTTCAATACCCTCATTTTTCTTTGGATGGGGTTATTTTTGCTTATTTTCACATTTTTAATTAATTTGATTCTTGCATCTCCTCTAGCCTTCCTTTTGTTGTACCTAGGCTTTCCACCTTTGTGGGATTAGGGGTACAGGCTCCCCATAAAGAGAAGAAACCCCTCCACAAATAACAAAACTCTATTTTTTAACCTGCAAGAACCCTTAACTAGGAACCTGTAGTCCTCCAGGATGATTCTATGATCAACTTTCAGCAGAAATTGACTGCCTTGTAGGACCTAGATTTCCCCTGGAAGACTTTGCATTCCTAGGGAAAAACATATTAATTAAATTTATAAATTGATATTTACCTTGTCAACATTTCAAATTATTTTGGCTGCCTCTTATTTAGTTATTTTAATAAATCCAATCTATTTAATTTCTTTTATGTGGCCTTTTAATTTCCTCCACTGAAATCTTTTTATTTTGGGCCTGTTTTGATGAGGGCATGATGATTTGTGAATAATAGTAGTAGTAGTAATAATAATAATAATAATAGTATTTGCTACCTGCCTCTCTTGAGGCAGAGCACAATATGGTTTCAATAGACACTTATTGAGTGAAATTGTAAATTGAGT
Organism: Anolis sagrei; assembly: GCF_037176765.1. NCBI lineage: Eukaryota > Metazoa > Chordata > Lepidosauria > Squamata > Anolidae > Anolis > Anolis sagrei. The sequence goes on along the minus strand of NC_090023.1, from coordinate 30,524,838 downwards.
AATTTGGTTTTTGCCCACATACAAAAAATCAAAATTATAGTGGTGGCTCTGGTGAGACATTGTGTTATACATGTAGTGATGCCATTATCCTTCAACTTCTCTTGGCATTGCTAATTCCCAAGCATCTGTAGTTGCCTTTCATTTTATTTCAGTAATATTAGTGCAGCTTTACTTTTGCACAACAAACAAAATAAGCATTTATTTTTATTTATTACTTTCATTTACATTTTGCCTTTCTTTTAATGAGTTCATGGTGGTGTGCATCTTTACTTTATCCATTTAGTTTCATGGCTCAGATGGAGCTGTAATTTGGATTATGCAAGACCCAATAATCTGAGCCAGAGATTTCTGAACATTTCATTGTGTTGACATATTTTTAGACATACATTATTTTGTGATATGCTAACTGGAGGTGTGTCGCTTTATAAGAGATATGGACACATGCATACATTGTAATATTGAAACACAACTTATTTTGCAAAAACCTTTTATTTATATTTGTAGAAATATACAATTTATTTCTTATTTCACATAGACTCAAGGTTGCTCATTATGTTTTTGCAACACACCTAATCAATGCAACTGACACACAAATGTGTTGTGACACACAGTTTTGAAAGCTTTGCTCTAAGCATTATGAACACTGCCTATAAAGTATTTACATGAGTAGTTTCCAACAGTAAATGGATGAAGTGTAGAAGCAATAGCTGCAGATATCAATCCATCTCATGAAACACTTTTGTACATCACATTGCAAACCTATTATTGCTATATGCCTTTGTAATAAAACTACCTTTTTAGCTGGCTAGGCCAAAGCCTGCTTGGCAGCAGCTGGCCTCCTGGTTGTTGAGCAGAGAAGGAGGAGGAGTCAGGCTGACTCCTGATTGGGTATAACAATCAGGGGTGGAGTCAGCTTGATGGAGGGAAAGGGAGCTGTCTTATCTGACAGGGGGAAGAAGAGTCTGAGAGACAGAGAGAGAGTGTTGGATTTTTGAGAGCAGGGAACTGACAGAAGTGAGAGAACTTTTAGAGAATCTCTAAGGTTGTGGAATAAGGGGAAGGCAGGAAGCCAGAGCTTTACTGAGTTAGAGAGAAACTAGTAAAGGAGGGCTGTGCTTTAGTGAGCCTTGTAAAGGTTTCACAGATACCTTATTGCCATTTTTCTTGGGTCTGTATCCCAGGGAATACTGTGTCTAATAGTAGAACAGTGGTTTAAAGAGATTCTCAGTTGTAAAAGTTATTCTGTCAGGAGAACTGTTTGTGTTTAAGCAACCAAGTTACTGAAACTGCATCAAGATTTTGTACCACTCATTCCAACGAGTTGCTGTTCATATTAAGTTCAAAATAAACTCTTTATTAGTTTACTCCCAACTGTTGTTCGCCTCAATCCATTCGTTTCCCTCAGAAATCATTCTCTCAATACATTTTTAAACTCCAGTCAGCCATAGAAGTCTAAGAGCTCAAACACCCTTTTATTTAAAATACAATCACACCCTTTTGGTCCCTCAGGCCGGCAATTTTGAGGTGGTGGCAGCTATATTTCTATCAAGTACTTCGATCACTTAGGCTCAGCCTTTTGTTCCACGCTATACACAGAAGGGCAGAGGTGTGATCGTGGTGTCCACCCTCCCCGGATATCCCTTTGATTATATTATATTGGTGGCAGCGGTGGGATTTGTTTGTTCCCCCCTGCCCCAGGTATATTTGATTTTATTATAGCCTTCATCTCCCTTATGACTTATGGTATGACCCTAAGGCAAACCTATAACAGCATTTTTATGCAATTTGTTCAAAAGGTTTTTGTCCTTATCTTCACCTGAGGCTACAAGAGCATGATTTATCTAAAGTCAATCAGTGGGTCTCCATGACCAAGTGGGGATGAACACTTCAAATCTCTTAACCCATCACTCAAACTGTTATACCATGCTGGCTCTCATTGCAAACCTAACTAGGTCAAGTGTTCTACATGTATAGTGATTCTTGCTTAAATATATTTATTACTTATTTATTTATGGTATTTCTATGCCACCTTTCTCAGCCTGAGGGCGACTCAAGGTGGCTTACCGATTGGCAACAATTTGATGCCATGATGGTAATGTATATTACTACAGCTACAAAATGACTAGGAAAAAATGATTGACTTGTGCTATTACGGTGAGTGGATCCCCACACTTGGTATTGTACAAAATATCCAGTAGCTGGCCACTTGGAGTGCCTCTGGTGTTGCTGTGAGAAGGTCCTCCATTTTGTTGCATGTGGCAGGATCCAGGTTGCATTGTACTAGGTGGTCTGTGGTTTGCTCTTCTCTACACTTGCATGTCATGAACTCCACTTTGTAGCCCCATTTCTTCTTAAGGTTGACTCTGCATCTCATGGTGCCAGAGCACAATCCGTTCAGTGCCTTCCAAGTCGCCCAGTCATGGATTGAGCCATGGATTGAGGTCCTGGGTTTTAGCCTGCCACTTTTGGACTCTTGCTTGCTGAGGCATTCCTGCAAGTATTTCTGTAGATCTTAGAAAGCTATTTCTTGATTTAAGGCATTGCTGTGCTGGCTGATATCTGAACAAAGTATGGGCCGGAGATTTCACTCTTTTACCACACATTAAGTTGCCTTTTGCTTTGTAGATGAAATCTTACACATCTGGATAAGTCCAGAGTCATTCTTTGGAGAAGGAGAAACCCCAATGTTTTTCAGGGCTCCAGATGGCCCTGGTTGCTGTTATCAACATTTTCCTATGAGACATTTAAAAAGACCATAAGTGTCACCATGTAATAAAAAGTAGAGGAGATTTGTTCTTCTTTTAGGTTCTTCTGGGATGGATTAAGCTCTTTGTTTCCACCACTTGACTCATAAGAAGGGGACGTTTCCTTTACTGATAAGATATTTTCATTGGCCTGTGGATACATCAGACCATGTTTTTGGGATGTTTTGTTTCATTAAAATTTCTTGACTTTGCATGCAACAGGCAGAGTGTGAAAAAGAGCATTCATACATAATTCTTCACAAACTAAACTCTCAAGAGTGCTGTAGCCATGGCAGGGGTTGGACTAGATTGCCCTTGGAGTGTCATCCAACTCTTAAGAGCCTAAAAAGGGTATGTCTGTGCATGAGGTGGATGGTAATTCTAAATATATGTATCTCATTAAACACTTCAGTCAATACTTTGTGTTTTGCAAACTTTCATATCTAAATGTGAGTGAATTAAAAAGTCAATGACAAGTGTCCTTCCTGCTTTTTCTTATAGGATTGTGCTCTTTTGTCATTATGTCCTAAGAATTTCCTTTCTGAATTTAAATACACTTTTGTCCTGCTTCCTGCTAAAGATCTGCTTTATTGCTTATGCCTTCCAAAATGTCTTAAGTGGTGGTTGAGGAATCAGGAGGCCAGGAATGATTACCGGCCCATTTTGTGGCAAAAGAGTGCCGCTTCAGCAGCCATCTGTCAAATCCAAACTGACAGCGGTCACATTTACCTTCTCTTCCATGTGTGTTTTCCCTTTGGAGGTTAATGTTTTCAAGGGCATGGCTTTTGCTTTTATGAACCGGGGTTAAACCTCCCCATGGGATTGCCACCTGAGCAGAAGTTAATCAACATGGCCTGCCCATGTGCCTTTAATGCCTCCTTCCTGAGGAGGTGATAATGCTATAGTACCACTGGAAATAAAAATCTTGTGTTAATTTGGCAGTCAGAGATCCCTTCTATACTGCCATATAATCCAGATTATTGAAGCAGATAATCCACATTATCTGCTTTGAACTGGATTATATGACATGTAATCCAGTTCAAAACAGAAAATCCAGATTTTATATGGCAGTGTAGAAGGGGCCATAGTTTCACTGTCCCTCCCCTGCCATTCTTATTGCAAGTGTCATGTCCTCCTGTACCACTGCTCTCTGGGATCTGACAGATCTGCTCAAATCAAATAATTTCACTTGAATCTTTTCTTCAGCTTTGTATATTGAATAAACATGGTTTAAAATCATGTGGTCAAGCCTGTAGCCAAGCCTACCCGGGGGGGGGGGGTATTTATGGGGTCAACTCCCCCCCCCCCCCCACAATTTTTCAGGTTGAAAAAACTGGTTTACTCATGAATTTTAACTGGTTGACCAAATCTCTATGCTAAGTCTATGAGAAGCAAGAATTAGAGTTCCTCCAGTGGGTTTCTTGGCTGAGTGGAAATTTGAACTCCTATAGTCTTATTTCATGCTCAAACCGCTATACCATGCAGGTGATGTACTCAAATAAAAGAAAAAAGTGTGTCTGATTTGCATAAAACGTACATATGTTAAATCCTATCTATATATGCACAATTTAAAATAATTATAGGGTTGATTTAAAATTAACCAAAGGCAGCAATTAATTTCCTGGCTGCCCCAGCTGTGCCCAGAATGAAAATCCTGGATAGCAGTTAATCTTGGGCAGGGGTACCAGGAGGGAGGACAGACTTCTGCTTCCACTAATGGAAGATTTTCCCTCTTCAGCTTTAATTGCCACATGCTTCAGTGCAGATCAAGGGGGTGGAGAGTCTAGCTCATGGTGAAGGAAAGATTAACCCTATCTTCCCCAGCTATGGTCCTCTCCAAAAATGATCACCTTATAGCATTAAATCCTCTAAAGATGGTTGACATTCAGTTTTGGGGCTCTCCTGGATTATCAATATTAATCTATCAGTAACATTGCTATTCCCCCACACTGTTATTTTTTCTAGTCTTTTGCTTGTGTGACTCAGTGCTTCTTTGGCAAAGGACTTCTAGAAAATATCATTTTCTAATATTAGGTCATTTGGTGATCAGCTCAATTATTTTCTTCATCATGATTTGCTGGTTGAAGCTTTTGCTTTTTGTAACCCAATTTTTCACGCTGACAGTTTTGAAAGAGACAAATCTCTTAGGGTGCATCTAAATGTAGCATTAATGCAGTTTGATACCAATTTAACTGCTGTGGCTCAAAGCTATGGAATCCTGGAAGTTATAGTTTGCTCAACAATCACCCCTCAACAAAAGATTGCTCCAGGCACTGCCAGGCCATCAAATGCTAATCAAGGTGGTCAGTTGAAACATTCACACCTAGCTCCAGCAGACAAGAGTCCTTTGCCCACCCTGGTCATTCCACAGAATATAAACCCTTTTTCCTAGTTCCAACAAACCTCATAATAGTCCAATATGTCTGATGATTTTAAGAGTCACTTGTAGATGTTTCAAAGGACTATTTGTGGCATCTAAGGTTGTGTCAGAGAAGAGTTCTACACAGTGACCAGGTTACAACAAGGTATCCCAGGTGTAGTTCCTTGTTTCGGTGTTGGTGATGAAAACATCTTCTTCAGGTAATGAATTCTTCTTAATCTTTCAACAGGAGACAAGTCTCTGGTACTACAATTACATGTATGAAAAGAACAACAACATATATAAAATAGATATGCTATGGCACCCCATTGTTATGTTAACATTAAATCAACACATAACTAATACAAGATAGTCAAAGTAATGTTCACATGGTTTACAAATCATTAAGTAATCGCAGGCTCTGCTGAAGGAGATTCTGTTGTGATCAAATGCTCTTAATCCTGGTAGTTATGTATTGATTTAATGTTAACGTAACAATAGGGGTGCTATAGCATATCTATTTATTATGTATTTATTTATTTACTTTACTTGTATACCGCTGTTCTCAGCCCGAAGGCAACTCACAGCGGTTCACAACCAACAAAAACAGCAGAAATTCAATGTCAGATATAAAACAGTTAGCAATCCCGCGCAGCACACAATTAATAAACACTTATTACAATAACTAATCACTATCATCTCATCCACAAAAGCATAATCCAAACTCGTCAACCATTTTCCATTCCTATGTTCATTACCAATTATTGCACTAGTTATTCGAACGCCTGCTCAAACAACCAGGTCTTAACTTTTTTACGGAATACCATTAGAGATGGTGCTAGCCTAATGTCCGTGGGAAGGGCGTTCCACAGCCGAGGGGCCACCACCGAGAAGGCCCTATCTCTCGTCCCCGCCAACCATGCTTGAGAAGCAGGCGGGATCGAGAGTAGGGCCTCCCCGGAAGATCTCAAAGCCCTGGTGGGTTCATAGGCAGAGATGCGGTCAGATAGGTAACTTGGGCCGGAACCGTTTAGGGCTTTAAAGGCCAACGCCAGCACTTTGAATTGAGCCCAGTAGCAAATCGGTAGTCAGTGGAGTTGGTGCAGCAGGGGGGTTGTATGCTCCCTGCGCTCCGCTCCTGTTAGAATAATGGATGTCGAGCATTGGACTAGTTGGAGCTTCCGAGCCATCTTCAAAGGCAACCCCACGTAGAGAGCGTTGCAGTAGTCTAAACGGGATGTAACCAGAGCGTGGACTACCATGGCCAAGTCAGACTTCCCAAGGTACGGGCGCAGCTGGCGCACATATCTATTTTATGTATGTACCAGAGACTTGTCTCCTGTTGAAAGATTAAGAAGAATTCATTACCCGAAGAAGGTGTTTTCATCACCAACACCGAAACAAGGAACTACACCTAAGGGAATAGCCAAACAGTCCTGTAAGAAAATATTACTGAAATGTGATAAATTTTCTGCTCAGATCTTTGAAATCAAAACACACAATGGCTGTTCTTTGTTTCAGACTGTATGTCAAAAATAAAAATAAGTCAAAAACTCAAAGCAAGGAATTATACATTCTGGGCTTTTAGAAGGTCAGGCAGATTTCATGCATCTTTACACCAAATATTTATAAAGATAACCAGAGAGACCTAAGATTATAAATAGAATTTGTTTTGTTTAATGATATTCCCACACCTTATCCCACAATATTATTTCGCTAATACTGTACTTAGATCCTCCAGAGGAGTTGGAAAATTTTCACTCTCTTATTTCAGCAAAACGTGTTACAGATATTCTCACCTCTCTCCTTATCTCTCTGTGTGTGTTTGAGTGGGGTGGTTCCAGACAGCACCAAATTGCGCACTTTCATCAGAGGCAAAAATATCCCAAACCTGAGAAGATGTCCTGATACAGAACTGTTGGTTCCGGGATTTCTACTTCTATTGTCCACACTTGCTGTTTTGTTGCAGGATTTTGCAGCCCCCAAGATGGCCACTGCAGAACTTCCTCTGGAAATTTCTGTGGATCTTTTTTGAAAAAAAACTTAAGATGTAAACATGCAAAGATGCCAATCATTGTATAAGTTTTGTTTCTGAGTTATATAACCTACAGGCCCAACTGTTGTTCTGGGTTATTCATGTCTGTTCAGGATTGCTCTTATTGTGAAAAGATATACAACATTGACTAGGGCGGCACAAATTTGTCCTGGCCAGAGAAAAAGTGCCCTCCACACATTTCATGAAGTTTCTGGCACACAAACAAAGGTTTTGCCTTCTACTCAAATGTCACCTTCTTTTTAGGAACTGTCCAATCAGGAACAGACATTTAAAACCTGGGAACAACCCCAAATAAAAAATCCAATTATTTCCAAGACCAGGGACATACAGACATTCAAAGATGTGGATTTTTGGCTCACAACCGGGGTATTCCTACACCTGAAAATCTCATGGGTTTTTTTTGCAGTTTGTAGTTATTGCTTCTGTGTTTACAGGGAACAGCATTTGGCCACCCTCCTGTTTGCTGGGATAAAGGTAATGTCTGGACGGGCCCTAGGTGAGAGAAAAAGAGTTGTGTCCTGACACCTAAGTCATTTGAACAGTGTGGCATGTTGCATTTCTTCTTCTCAATTTCTTTAAACTTTAAAGTTTAAAACACTGTTCCTTCATCCAACCAGAAATGAAGCCCATCTGGTCATAAACTCTGAAGCCAAACTTGGAAAATATCTGTCACTGAATTATATGGGACATCTTCCTCTAAGAAACTGTAGCTGTATGGAATTTGGTTTGGTGAAGCACCAGCACTTTTTCAAAGAGAAGGTTAAAGATCTTCTAAAACTACAACTCCCAGAATTACATTCCATTGAGCCAGAGCAGTTAAAGTTGTTTCAAACTGCATTAATACTACAGTATGTTGATGCACCCATCAAGGAGCCGAATTGCCTGCAGTGTAAGGAGATATAAGCAAGGGAGTCTTTAGAGACAAAATACTGGAGCGTGTATACGATCTTTGGTTTCTGACCAGAGTGTCTTCCTGGATTTCCATGGAAACTACGGCTGTAGAATGAACTGCTAGATAAAACTAAGATGAATATGTGTGCCCACTTTCCCCGATGGTGCCAGAGCCTTTTTCTATATAAGATCTTTGCAATAATAATGCATATGCTTTGTATACATAAAGTCTTGGGATAATACCAGGAATTAAGATGTTTGATCCAAGCTGAACTTGACTTTGAATTTTGGGCAAGGGTCTGTGTCTCAACTAAGGGCAATGGGGAGCAGTTCTGCCATGAGCTCTTTTAAGCCAAGGAGAAGACTTTTTTTAAAAAAACACAGTAAATAAATCTGTTTTCATTTCCTAAAACAGTCCAGAAAGGGGACATGCGGAATATCCCCAGAAGACATACACGGGCACGTTGAATTGTGTGTGTGTGTACACACATATACATACACACACAATATAAGGGGTCAAAAACAACTTGAAGAGACAATATGTATCTCCTGGGCTGCATTTTCTCCTCCCCTACACTAAAATAAGGGTGAGAATAATGTGGTCCGCCAAAGGCTAGACTGCAAATGCCAGTTTAGCCAATCTGAAGGAATTCAGGGAGTTGTCCAGTAATTATCACCTCTGCCTTAAAAGCTGTCATATCCTAAAACAAATTGTGTGTCCCCTGGCTCACATATCCTTCCCAATGTTGTGCATTTTCCAAATTCTTCTAAAGCCAAAATAGCATTTTCTCTCATTGATTTAACTGTGGCTCAAGAAATTAATTATTTTGCACTTGTGTGCCAAGGACTGCTTTTAGTGACTGAATGATAATGATGATGATAATGATGATGATGATGATGTGATGAGTTACAAGCTGAATAGATGAAGGTAAGGCCGTCAATGTACCATCTCTGGATTTCAGTAAGGCCTGCGACAAAGTCCCCCATGACCTTCTGGCAGACAAACTAGTCAAATGTGGGCTAGGCAAAACTACGCTCAGGTGGATCTGTACTTAGTTAAGTGAACGAACCCAAAGGGTGCCCACCAATGCTTCCTCTTCATCCTGGAAAGAAGAGACGAGTGGAGTGCCATAAGCAGGGTTCCATCCTGGGCCCGGTCCTGTTCAACATCTTTAGTAATGACTTAGATGAAGGGTTAGAAGGCATGTCATCAAGTTTGCAGATGGGACCAAATTGGGAGGGATAGCCAATACCCCAGAAGACAGGAGTAGGATTCAAAACTTTCTTAACAGATTAGAGAGATGGGCCAAAACTCAAAAATGAATTTCAGCAGGGACAAATGCAACATACTCCACTTATGCAGAAAAAAAGGAAGTGCAAAGATACAGAATATGGGACACCTAGCTCGACAGCAGTACACGTAAAAAGGATCTTGGAGTCCTCATGGACAGCAAGATAAACATGAGCCAACAATGTCATGTGGAAGCAAAAAAAGCCAATGGGATTTGGCCTACATAAATAGAAGTCTAGTGTCTAGATCCAGGGAAGTCATGCTACCTCTCTATTCTGCCTTGGTCAGCCCACACCTGGAATATTGTGTCCAATTCTGGGCACCACAATTGAAGGCAGATGTTGACAAGTTGGAATGTGTCCAGAGGAGGGCGACTCAAATGATGGAGGGTCTGGAGAACAAGCCCTGTGAGGTGTGACTTAAAGAGCTGGGCATGTTTAGCCTGCAGAAGAGAAGACTGAGAAGACACATGATGGCCATGTATAAATATGTGAGGGGAAATCATAGGGAGGAAGGAGCAAGCTTTTCCCCCCCTGCTGCCCTGGAAAATAGGACACAGAACGATGACTTCAACCTACAGGAAAGGAGATTACACCTGGACATTAGAAGAACTTCCTAAGTGTGAGAGCTGTTCAGCAGTGTGGTAGAAGCTCCTTCTTTGGAGGCTTTTAAAAAGAGGCTGGATGGCTATCTGTCGGGGGTGCTTTGAATGCGATTTTCCTGTTTTTTGACAGGGGGTTGGACTGGATGGCCCACAAGTTCTCTTCCATCTCTGATTCTATGATTCTATGAATAACTTGCTCTTTCTGCCTGTTGTCTATCATTTCCCGCTTAACTGTTTAAATATCATTCTTATTTGAAAGATCCTTGAGAGAAGTACATGACCTTTTGAAATGTCTTTGGAGAAATTAGTGGTGTCAGTGATATCTATGGTATAAATTTTAAAACAGCATGCTTACCTGACCCCTTTGCCAACCTTTTCCTAACTCAGTGGTTCTCAACCTGTGGGTCACCAGATATTTTGGCCTTCAACTCCCAGAAATCTTAACAGCTGGTAAACTGGCTGGGATTTCTGGGAGTTTCTGGGAGTTGTAGGTCAAAACATCTGGGGACCCACAGGTTGAGAACCACTAACTAGAGACATACAGATGTAGTAGATTGCATTTCCCACATTCTCCATGTTTGACCATTCTAACTCGGGGAGGTGGGAAGAGTAGTATGTTCCATATAGAAGGGGAAGTACCAGAATGGGAAGGTCTACTATGTGTCTTGAGGTGCAGAATGGCAGGTAGAAGTTTCCTCTCCAGAGAGATCTAGCAGTGGAATGCCAAGGGAAAGAAGGATAGGCAGGCAGTCAGGCAGGTCTCTGTCTGCATTTGTAGGATACAGTTAAATATGAGCAACACTAATGAAAATCTTTCACAAATTTGAAGGAGGATGCAGAGAATAATGACAGAGGGTCCTTCCACACAGCCATGTAACCCAGAATATCAAAATGGAAAATCTGCCTTGAACTGGATTATCTGAGTCCACATTGCCATATATTCCAGTTCAAAGCAGATAATGTGGGATTTGGTGAGATGTGTGGAAGGGCCCTGAGAGAGAGGTATTGTCTCCCAGGCATCAGGGTCAGTTGATGTAGCTGCTGGGGAATCATAGTCCAAAGAAGTAACTTCTTCAAGTTTTGGAGCTTGGTTCAGGACTTCCCAAATACCAAAGTCCATGGATGCTCAGGTTCCATTATATAAAATGGCATCCCCTACAGATAATGGCAAAATCAAGGTTTGATGGATGGATGGAGATATTACACACATACACACTCAAGCCATGATTGCTTGAGTCCATGGATAAAGTATCCCTGCACAGTCTGTAGATAAATAGACTGTTCTATTTATATCCAGCATTTCCTCCAATGAGTTCAAGGTGATGTCATGGTTCTCCTCCTCACAACAACCCTGTGAGATAGATAGGGCTGAGAGATATGAACTCACCCGTTGAGATTAAAAATATATAGATACGCAGAGAAGCCATTGAAATCCACAAGCATGCAGACAATTTTTATCAAAAAGGAAGAAACCATGAAAATGAACAAAATCTGGCTACCAGTACTAAAAAAAACCCTCCAAAATTACAACAGTAAATAAAAAAAAACAAAACTCAAACACAGGAGAATTCCAGACAAGAAACAATCAGGAACACCTAATCACATCTCAACACAGGAATTTCCCAAGCAGTAAAAAAGGCCACCAAATGCTAATCAAGGTGACCAATTGAAATATTCGCCAGGGTTTTTTTTGCACAAATAAAACTTGTGCACCAGCTGCGCCTGTACCTTGGGAAGTCTGATCTGGCCATGCTCTTGTTACATCTCCAATATATTACTGCAATGCACTCTACGTGGCAGTTGCCTCTGAATACTGTTTGGGAAACTCCCAACTAGTCCAATGGTCGGCAGCCAGATTACTCACTGAGGCGGCATACACGAAGCATGCCACCCCCCCCCCCCCAGTTGTTCAGCTCCACTGACTGCTGGTCCATTTCCGGGCCCAATTCAAAGTGCTGGTCTTGACCTATAAAACCCTATATGGTTCTGGCCCAGCTTACTTGTCCAAATGTATCTCCCTCTATGATCCACCTCAGAGGTTATGATCATCAGGGAAGGTCCTGCTCTCGAACCCGCCACCCTCACAAGCGTGGTGGGGATGTGAGACAGGGCCTTCTCAGTGGTGGCCCCCATCTATGAAATACACTCCCCAGTGAAATTAGGGTGATTCCCTCCTTCTTCCTCTTTAGAAAAAAGTTAAAATCTTAGCTTTGGGACCAAGCATTGGGGCAGCTGACTGAGCAGCAATTGCAATGACTCATGGTAACTGTTAATGGATAGACCTCGGGCTGGGACTTGGATTTGGGAATTTAGGCTTGGTTGTTAATATTTTAATGGTCAATATTTTAATGCATGTTACGATTTTGTTGTTTACTGAATGTGAAATTGTTGTGCTGCGATTGTTTGTTTGTTGGCTTCTAATGGTTGTCAGTTGTAAGCCACACCAAGTCCCCCCCCCCCCCCCCCTCGGGGGTTGAGAAGGACGGGATATAAATGGTCAAAAAGCTACAACTCCCAGGATTGGATATCATTAAGCCATGGCAGCTAAAGTGGAACGTGACTGCTGTAACTCTACTGTGCAGATCAGGCATGGGCAAGCTTGGGCCCTCCTGGTGACTTCAACTCCCACCATTCCTAACAGCTTCAGGCCTTTCCTTTTCCCTCTCAGCCGCTTAAGCAATTGAATGGAGATGTTGACAAGCTGGAAGGTGTCCAGAGGAGGGTGACTAAAATGATCAAAGGTCTGGAGAACAAGCCCAATGAGAGCTGGGCATGTTTAGCCTGCAGAAGAGAAGACATGATAAGGGCCATGTATAACTATGTGAGGGGAAGTTAAAGAGAGGAGGGAGCAAGCTTGTTTTCTGCTGCCCTGGAGACTAGGATGCGGAACAATGGCTTTAAACTACAGGAAAAGAGATTCCACCTGAACATTGGGAAGAACTTCCTAACTTTGAGAGTTGTTCAGCAGTGGAACTCTCTGCCCCAGAGTGTGGTGGAGACTCCTTCTTTCGAGGCTTTTAAGCAGAGGCTGGGTGGCCATCTGTTGGGGGTGCTTTGAATGCAGTTTTTTGCTTCTTGGCAGGGGGTTGGACTGGATGGCCCACGAGGTCTCTTCCAACTCTATGATTCTATAATTCCTGACTGTGAGAGCTGTTCAGCAGTGAAACTCTCTGCCCCGGAGTGTTTTTTGGAGGCTTTTAAACAAAGGTTGAATGGCCATCTGTCAGGGGTGCTTTGAATGCAATTTTCCTGCTTCTTGGCAGGAGGTTGGACTGGATGGCCCATGGGGTTTCTTCCAACTCTATGATTCTATGATTCTACCTACATCAGGCATGGGCAAACTTCGCCCCTCTATGAGATGGAACAATGACTTCAAACTACAGGAAAGGAGATTCTACCTCAGTGTTTCTCAACCTGGGGGTCGGGACCTGGGGGGGGGGGTCGCGAGGGAGTGTCAAAGGGTTCGTCAAAGACCATCAGAAAAACACGGTATTTTTTGTTGGTTATGTGGGAAGTTAGGCCCAATTCTATCTTTGATGCGGTTCAGAATGCTCTTTAATTGGAGGTGAACTATAAATCCCAGAAACTACAACTCCCAAATGTCAAGGTCTATTTTCCCCCAAACTCCACCAGTGTCCACATTTGGGCATATTGAGTATCCGTGCCAATTTTGGTCCAGATCCATCCTAGCTTGACTCTCTGGATGTAGGTGAACTGCAACTCCCAAACTCAAGGTCAGTGCCGACCAGTATTTTCTGTTGGTCATGGGAGTTCTGTGTGCCAAGTTTGGTTCAATTCCATTACTGGTGGAGATCAGAATGCTCTTTGATTGTAGGTGAACTATAAATCCAAGCAGCTACAACTCCCAAATGACAAACTGAGTCCCCCCCCCCCCAAAAAAAACCTCACCTGTATTCAAATGTGGGCATATCAGGTATTTGTGCCACATTTGGTCCACTGAATTAAAATACATCATGCATAGCAGATATTTACATTACAATTTATAACAGTAGAAAATTTACAGTTATGAAAGTAGTAATGAAAATAATGTTATGGTTGGAGGGTCATCACAACATGAGGAATGGTAATAGGGGTCGCGGCATTAGGAAGCTTTGGGGGCTTCAGCCCCCCCCCCCCGAAATTCTCATGGTGGTCTGTGAAAAGGCCTTACTGGTACATTATTTAAACTGTTATGTTTATTCATTTATTTATTTCGGGTACTTTTGCCCCACCCTTCTCAACCCCCGAGGGGGGACTCAGGGCGGCTTACAAAAGGCACAATTCGATGCCTATACAAAAATTATAGTGTACAAAAACCATAGTTAAAACAATTATTGCAGTTAAAACAATCATAACAATCAATATACATCGCATCATATAAAAACTATTCACATGCCCAGCGTTCGTCTTTCAGAGTTCCAAATTCCATACATTTAGTCATTTCTTGGCCATTCTCAAGGTCCTTTCTTTATCTGCCCGATTGTCCGAATGCCTGGTCCCAAATCCATGTTTTCAGTTTTTTCCTGAAGAAAAGGAGTGATGTCGCTGATATAATTTCCCCGGGGGGCGAAATCCACAGGTGGGGGGCCACCACCGAGAAGGTCCTGCTCCTCGTCCCGGTCAACCTCACTTGTGATAGAGGTGGGGTTGAGAGCAGGGCCTCCCCAGAAGATCTTAGACTCCGGGGTGGGACGTAAAGGGAGATACGTTCGGACAGATACACTGGGCCGGAGCCGTATAGGGTTTTGTAGGTCAAAACCAGCACTTTGAATTGTGCTCGGAACTGGATCGGCAGCCAGTGGAGCTGACACAACAGGGGGTGGTATGCTCCCTGTATGACGCTCCGGTGAGCAGTCTGGCTGCCTCCCGCTGGACTAGTTGGAGTTTCCAAACAGTCTTCAAAGGCAACCCCACATATCATGATCTGATCACCATGCTCAATATATCCCATATGCATTCACTCAGACCCTCTTTCACTCAGACCCCCTGAATCAAACTCAGCCCCCCCCCAATCAAAATCCTGGCTACGGGCCTGGGTTTGAGGTTCTTAGGAATGGTGGGAGTTGAAGTCCAAAACACCTGTGGGGAGGACCCAAGTGTGCCCATGCCTGGTGCAGCTTGAACTTGGATGCTGCTGCCACTTCTCCTCCTTGTGCCTGCCTTGTTTTTGCACGAGGGCTGATGGCACAGAGGAGGAGGAGGAGGAGGAGGAGGAGGAGGAGGAGGAGGAGGGAGGAGTGGATGCCAAGCCAGGCAGGGGCGAGGCAGATCTGGAAAAAGCAACCAGGAGGCTGGCTGGCTGGCTCTGCCGCCTCTCTATCTCAACGCCGCCTCCCCGACTTTTGGGCAGGGTGAAGAGGAGGGGGGGGGGCGTCACGCTCCCGAGAGAGAGAGAGAGAGAGAGAGAGAGAGAGAGAGAGAGACTGCTGGAGGGCACCTCCTCCTCCTCCTCTCCCTCCCACCTTTCCTCCTTCCTTTCTTCTCCCTCCAACTGATTCCTTCCTTCCTCTCCGTCTTCTCTTTCTCTCTCGCCGGCCTCGCTTCTCTCTCGTTCTGCGGCGGGCAGGACCCATTTGCTCCGCTTCGGGCTACAAGAAGGCGGACGATGCCATGTCCGGGGCCACGTCCTCTGCGGACCAGGAGGAGGCAGCAGCCCGCACCATTTACTTGAACCAGCCCCAGCAGAGCAAGTTCACCGACAACCGGGTCAGGTAAGGTGGCCCAGGCACTTCGGGCAGCCGGCAGAGGAGGGTGGAAGGGAATCCCTGGCACCGCGGACTTGATCAGAGTATGGAAGAGTAGCAACTTTCTCAAAAGCCAATGGGATTTTGGCCTGCATCGAAAGGAGTCTAGTGTCTAGATCCAGGGAAGTCATAGGTAAAGGTAAAGGTTCTGCTCTGACATTAAGTCCAGTCGTGTCCGACTCTGGGGTGTGGTGCTCATCTCCATTTCTAAGCCGAAGAGCCAGCGTTGTCCATAGACACCTCCAAGGTCATGTGGTCGGCATGACTGCATGGAGTGCTGTTACCTTCTCGCCACAGCAGTACCTATTGATCTACTCACTTTTGCATGTTTTCGAACTGCTAGGTTGGCAGAAGCTGGGGCTGACAGCGGAAGCTCATGCCGCTCCTTGGATTCGAACCTGAGACCTTTTGGTCAACAAGTTTAGCGGCTTAACCCACTGCGCCACTTGGGGCTCCCTCAGGGAAGTCATGCTACCCCTCTATTCTGCTTTGGTCAGACCACACCTGAATACTGTGTCCAATTCTGGGCACTGGAATTCCAGGGAGATGTTGAGCCAATGGGATTTTGCCCTGCATCAATAGGAGTCTAGTGTCTGGATCCAGGGAAGTCATGCTACCCCTCTATTCTACTTTGGTCAGACCACACCTGAATACTGTGTCCGATTCTGGGCAGTGCAATTCCAGGGAGATGTTGAGCCAATGGGATTTTGGCCTGCATCAATAGGAGTCTAGTGTCTGGATCCAGGGAAGTCATGCTTCCCCTCTATTCTGCTTTCTGGGCACCGCAATTGAAGGGAGATGTTGGCAAATTGGAACATGTCCAGAGGAGGGTGACTAAAATGATCAAGGGTCTGGAAAACAAGCCCTATGAGGAGCAGCTTGAAGAGCTGGGCATGTTTAGCGTTCTGAAGAGAAGGCTGATAGGAGACATGATGAGGGCCATGTGTAAATGTGTGAGGGGAAGCCATAGAGAGGAGGGAGCAAGCTTGTTTTCTGCTGTCCTGGAGACTAGGACACGGAACAATGGCTTCGAATTACAGGAAATAAAGGAGATTCCACCTGAACATTGGGAAGAACTTCCTGACTGTGAGAGCTGTTCAGCAGTGGAACTAGAGCCCTTGGTGGCATAATGTGCTGGCAGGACTGAAGACCGATAGGTTGGAGGTTCGAATCCCGGAACAGCGTAGATGAGCACCCTCTGCCAGCTCCAGCTCCCTGTGCAGGGACATGAGAGAAGCCTTCCACAAGGATGGTAAAACAGCAAAACATATGGGCATCCCCTGGGCAACGTCTTGCAGACAGCCAGTTCTCTCACACCAGAAACGACTCACGGTTTCTCAAGTTGCTCCTGACACACGCACACACAAAAGCAGTGGAACTCTCTGCCCCGGAGTGTGATGGAGGCTCCTTCTTTGGAAGCTTTTAAGCAGAGGGTAGATGGTCATCTGTCAGAGGTGCTTTGAATGTGATTTTACTGTTTCTTGGTAGGGGGTTGGACTGGATGGCCCATGGGGTTTCTTCCAACTCTCTATGATTCTATTTACATCAGGCACGGGCAAACTTCGCCCCTCCAGGTGCTTTGGATTTCAACTCTCACAATTCCTAACAGCCTACTGAAGCATTCTCTCCTGACGTTTCTCCTGCATCTATGGCAGGCATCCTCAGAGGTTGTGAGATCTGTTGGAAACTAGGATATACAAACCCCATTTTCCTAGTTTCCAACAGCCCTCACAACCTCTGAGGCTTCCTGCCATAGATGCAGGCAAAATGTCAGGAGAGAATGCTTCTGGAACATGGCCACACAACCTGGATAACTCACAGCAACTTAGTGATTCTGACCATGAAAGTCTTCAACAATACAGTCTACCAAAGTTTGCCCATGCCTGATCTACACTGTAGCTTTGCAGTTAAAGTGGTGTCAATGTGCATTCATTATACAGTGTCGATGCCTTCTTAGTTGCACAGTGTATTCCTTCATCATCACTTGATGGAGCAACGTTGCTGCTTGTTACTGTAGGCAGAGCAAGGCACAAGTGCCTCATCTGCAGTGCTCCTGAAGTTTGGGCTATGTTTAATTTGGGATCCCTATCACTATGGCTGCTCTTCCTCCCCCATATTCTCGCTCTGAGTGACAGGGAGGGGAGATATATTTGTACATCTTGGGGTGATGACAGTGCTGATCTCAGGTGCCAAAATAACACAAGTGGGCTCAGGTACTGTGCCTTGTGGCTTTTGGGGTGGTTTATCAAGGCTGGTTACTAAAAGTGCAAAATGCGAGGTCCAGCCTTGGCCCTTGGCTAGCAGTCTCTTATCACTAGGTAGCTTTTTTGAAGAATCATAGAATCATATAGTTGGAAGGGACCTCAGGGGCCATCCAGTCCAACCCTCTGCCAAGAAGCAGGAAAATTGCATTCAAAGCACCCCCGACAGATGGCCATCCAGCCTCTATTTAAACTCTTCCAAAGAAGGAGCCTCCATCACACTCCGGAGCAGAGAGTTCCACTGCTGAACAGCTCTCACAGTGAGAAAGTTCTTCCTAATGTTCAGATGGAATCTCCTTTCTTGTTGTTTGAAGCGATTGTTCCATGTCGTAGTCTCCAGGACCGCAAAAAACAAACTTGCTCCCTACTCCCTATGGCTTCCCCTCACATATTTAAATGTGGGCCTCATCATGTTTTCTCTCAGCCTTCTCTTTGGAAGGCTAAACATGCCCAGTTCTTTAAGCCACTCCTCATAGGGCTTGTTCTCCAGACACTTGATCATTTTAGTCTCCCTCCTCTGGACACATTCCAACTTGACAATATATTGCCTCAATTGTGGTGCTCAGAATTGGACACAATATTCCAGGTGCGGTCTAACCAAGGCAGAATAAAGAGAAGCATTGGGGGCACAGAGTAACCCACCCCCCAAATTCCACATCCCAAAGCAGCTTGCAAACAAGTCTTGTTTTCTCTATCTTGTTTTGCCCCTGAATCAGAAATGATGAGTCTCTTTGCAGAGAGCAGGTTTGTCCTTTGCTTCCTGACCCCTAAGATATTGACATTCCAAGCCGAAGGAGGAAAAATGATCTCCCTTGAGTGCATATTTAGAAATCTCAAGAAAGATGCTGTAATTTATTCTTGAACACCAGACCGGTTTCTGTGGCTGTTATGCTGTCGCTGCTGAGAATATTTTTTTTCTTCCTCCTCCTTTTGTTTTGCTCCTTATTGGCTGTGGCCCATGATGAGGTACGTATTGCCTCCTGAGCAACAACAATAGCTAGTCAAGGAACTGAGTAACAAGCAGTGGCAGCCTAGGACTTGGTGCGCTGTTTCTTCTGATCAGAGCCATTGAGAAAAGAAGAGAAGGTCAGCAGCAGGTGATGGATAATAGACTCTTATTTGCAGGAGAATCATGCCAGGGCTGGTAACAGGTGGGGCACAATAGTGAGAGATCAGTTACGCTTGATTCTAACTAGTAAACAGTGGCTCTCTCAGCAAGACCATTATGAGAGCTAATAACAAACGGCACCGTTGGCCGGTCCTGTAACAAGAGGCAGCAGGAGAGGAATTAAGAGTCACAGTGGATGTTAAAGGTCACTTCGGCACACAACATTATGTGCATGTAAAAGTTCCTACAACAGTGAGTGAATCTTCCCTGACTCACTCCCTCTTGTTGCTCTGTGAAGAAGCTGCTTTGAAAGATTTTGACCACCTCTCTTTGCTAGCAAGGGTTAAACCAAGGTATTTTTATGCCTGAGGCAGAGCAGCAAATGGCAAACTGACATAAATCACAATGCATTGTGCCATCATACATATACAGCTCTCGCTTTAAAAGAGCATGTTCTTTTAGATGAGCAGACAGAGCAAATGTAATGCACACTACTACGCCTCCTATTCCTCTAGAGCTCAAGATATGGAGTCTCTAAATCCAAAGAACCGTGTTCTTTGTTGTAATGTACAGTGTCCCATGGGGTTATTTGTGCTTGCTTTGCCCCCACCCCCTTTTGTGCCATCTAACCATGAAGAATTGCTTCTGCAGACTGAACTTATCTGTATCATGCAGAGTGACTGGGGCAGCTGGCTCACTTTGTTTAATAGCAGAGCCAGTTCTGCTTTAGAACCCATGTATCCAAAGTTTGAATCTAAACATGTGCTCAAGAGTTTGATTTCTAGAAAGATACCCAAGTGCAAAGTGGTTGAAAGCTTTGCTTCTACCATCCCAGATGTATGGGATTTATTTTCCATGTGCCCAAGAGTCTAATTTCCAGAAAGATGCCCAATGGTTCAAAGTTTTGCTTGTACAACCCCAGATTTATTTTCCATGGTGGTGAGAGAAAGGCTTCTCTGATCATGCTTTAAAGCATAGTCTAAACATTTTTTTACATAAAATGGTTTGAAAATAAAATTGGAGGCTTGTAAATCTCAGAGCCAAAAAGGCCTTGAAGGTCCTCAGAACAGTTGCACTTTGGAAGAGTTACACTTTGGAGAAGTGGAGGCTCCAAGGCCTCAACCATATGGCAACTCGTCATGTTGTGGAGGATTTAGAAACCAAAGAGTAACCTTTTCAGGATTTGCTGCAGAAGCTGTCCTGCACTTTTCTATCTAGCCAGAAGTCTCAGGCAGTGTCTTTCCAGTTATAGCCAGTGGCTTCAATGTTAGTGGGTCAATGGATTTTCTTTGGCTTTAAATAAAAGCTTATGTAGAGCTATCCAAAGTGCTGAACTTCTTTTGAGACCAGGAGTACATCTACACATGCCTTTTAATCTGGAACAGCTCTGGGGTAGCTGCGGCCCCTTCCACACAGCTGTATAAAACCCCACATTCTCTGCTTTGAACTGGATTATATGGCAGTGTGGACTCAGATGACCCAGTTCAAACCAGATATTGTGGATTTTCTGCCTCGATATTCTGGGTTATATGGGTGTGTGGAAGGGCCTTACATTGCCTGTCTCCATCACACAGCAGTATGGAATCCAGCCCATCAGAGAGGCTGAAACTGGTTTGGCTCCACTGGATGTTTACCTTACCTTTGCTGTTTCCTGTTGCTGCTACCTGAGCATCATTGCTTGCTTTTCTATAGTTACACAGCTGCCTTTCCTGATATTAGCAAAGGCATCCAGCAATGACTAGAAGCTCTCCAGAGCTCTGTGGCCAACTCCTGAGGTGACAGTGGGGTGGGGTTGACATGGGTCCCATCTGTCCCCTTTCCCTGTGCCATGGAGTGTATGGAAGAGAATATGGCAGTACCAACCTAAATGGACCATGGGCTGGTTGGAATTAAAGCCAGTCCAACTATCTATCCTAACCCTGAAGTACAAGACTGCTCCACAGTTCCCCAACCTCATGTAATGCAGGGTAAGACTGGGTTAACAAGCTTTACTCTGCATCACCGTTGAGAAGTCACTCGACATCCAGAAGTGACTTGTGGTCATAACTTGTGGGCAGCATAGACAAACCTTAGGATTCCTTTAAAATTCAGACTAAAACTTGGAGTAGATTACTATGCACTGATATAAAACTAGGCTGCCACCAATGAATCTCCCATCACAAGGGGTTTTGTGCTTTCAAAACTTTAGATATCAATGGTTGAGCTTCGGATCTATATCATGAAGGAATTTTCTGCTGTTCTGTAAAAACACATTTTCATTATGAAACATAGAACCATAGAGTTGGAAGAGACCTCATGGGCCATCCAGTCCAACTCCCTGCCAAGAAGCAGGAAAATCACATTCAAAGCACCCCTAACAGATGGCCATCCAGCCTCTGCTTAAAAGCCTCGAAAGAAGGAGCCTCCACTACACTCTGGGGCAAAGAGTTCCACAGCTTGCACAGTTAGGAAGGTTTTTGGACATCAACTCCCACCATTCCTAACAGCCCCAGGCCCTTTCCTTTTCCAGTGCTGAACAGCTCTCACACTCAGGAAGTTCTTTCTAATGTTCAGATGGAATCTCCTTTCCTGTAGTTTGAAGCCATTTATCCACATCCTAGTCTCCAGGGCAGCAGAAAACAAGCTTGCTCCCTTCTTCCTATGACTTCCTCTCACATATTTATACATGGCCATCATGTCCCCTCTCAGCCTTCTCTTCTGCAGGCTAAACATGCTGAGCTCTTTAAGCCTCTCCTCATAGGACTTGTTCTCCAGACCCTTGATAATTTTAGTTGCCTTCCTCTGGACACATTCCAGCTTGTGAACATCTCCCTTAAATTACAGTGCCCAGAATTGGACACAGTGTTATTCCCAGTGTGATCTGACCAAGGCGGAATAGAGGGGTAGCATGACTTCCCTGGATCTAAACACTACACTTCTATTGCTGCAGGCCAAAATCCCATTGGATTTTTTGCCGCCACATGGAATTTTTGGCTCATGTTTAACTTGTTGTCCACGAGGACCCCAAGATCTTTTTCAGACGTACTGCTCTCAAGCCATGCCCCCCCCCCAAATTCTGTATCTTTGCTTTTCATTTTTTCTGCCTGAGTGGAGTATCTTGAGTTTGTCACTGCTGAACTTCATTTTATTAGTTTTGGCCCATCTTCCTAATCTGTTAAGATCATTTTGAATTCTGCTACTGGTGTATCATGCTTACAAGAATAAAACTAATATAGGTAAGATCTTTGTGGCTTATTTACCATATAGAAAGAGGCCTCAAATATTGTAAATTAATTCTAACTGAAGTCAGTTAATGAAATGAGCTTTGAAACACCTATAAATGAAGCCATTACTTTCTCTTCTATGACTTTGATTTACAGTTTGGGGTGTTGGGGTGAAGGGAAGAATACAGTTTTACTTTGGGATGACAAGTTTTTCAAAAATCTGTTTGAGGCAGTGTGTTGGTTGAGGACATTAATGACTCAAATAAAAACCAATACTTTGGTCAGCAGGATTGTTATACTTTGGGATTTGTGATAGCATCAATGTGAAGAGATCAGCAACGATTTGATACAGTGCCTGGAAATGATTTATTTTGTATTATTCTGCAAGAAAAGATCTAAAGCAGGGCTATTGTTCTTTGGCAGAGACATAGATGGCCTAAGTAGTGGGTTGTTGCATGAAAAATAGAGCAGTGGCTGTGTGGGAGGAGTGGAGGATGAAAGTAAGAGAGATGGGTTGGAGAATGCAAGTAGAAATAACAACAAAATGTTGACTCCATTCACCTTCCACTGTTTTTTTAAAATTCGACCCTCCCTCCAAATATCAACCAATGATTTTAGTATTCACTAATCATTGGGTTGATCTTCCATAGTGTGATTGTGTGTGTTTCACTAGATTTATTTCTGCAAACCTTTGCGATAGAGAGTGATAAAGAATACTTGCAAATAATCTCATTCTGGATGAGAAAGAGAGTATCACAATTTCAAGAAATTGTGTCAAAAATAGATCAGATTGGTCTCATTTTGCTTTGTTTTTAAAATAAAAACATTAGATGCACATTTTTTCACACAAAAATATCTTTGTTCAGAGGCCTGCATATAGCTTGCACAGACTAATACCTGAGTATATACTATATGTTTATACAGCTTTTCACTTTTATGTATTTACTAATGCAATGTAGGGGTTCAGCTATATATATATATTTAAAAAAAAAACAGTTAAATCAAACCATAGAATTAAAATAATATAAAATAAATGAAAAAACAAAAACAAAGCAGAAATAAGGTATAAGTATTTACAGAAGCCTTATTTCTGAAGATCCCCTATGTACCTATTTTTATTATTATAAAATCTGCAATGTTACATAGATTCATATAGATCAGTGGTTCCCAATCTCTTTTTTTTTACCAGGAACCACTTGACCAGGGGCCACTTTGACCAGGGACCACTCTCCAACATTAGTACCAAAAGGGTTACGAATCAGTGTTTGGTCAACTTTAGATTTGGTTTGATTATTTTGGGTGCTGATTTAGAAAATTGCATTGGATAGACCACATCACCTCTAGTTTCTGACACAGTACATATGTAATCCAATAGTCACCATCTGCTCACACAGAAAACCATATTTAATAATCTAGAGCTGATGTGGTCTATCCAAGGGGTCAAGGCTGGTCAGTGACAGGGAAGGAGTGGCAGGTGGTGTAAAAGGAGTGGAAATAAAATAAAGTAAATAGGATGGAGGCTCGTGGACTAGATTTTTATCATCTGCGGCCCACTCCGTTTCTCTGGGTTCTGTCTTGATGGTAACGTGTTGTACTGAGTAGGAGGTTACACACCAGGACAATCAGATGTTGTGATAAACCATAGTTTTTTCATGATGTACATAGTCAGAGGCTTTGCTGTGATCTCTGAAGCACAGGCTGATTTTCTTTTGAAATCTTTTTTGGTGCACTCCATTATCCAACATATATTTGGAATATGATACCTACTTGCTACATCTTTCCTTCTTTCTTCTTAGATTGTTCATTTCCTGACTAAAACACTGTATAATTGCTTGGAATGAGACATTATCTGGATCGTAATGTCCCCATTCATGTCCACTTTAGCTCTCTCACTCAATGTATTGTCAATGTTAAATGTATTACATTTGTTGTTTATTTATCTTTATTTATTTACTGTATTTGTACACCACCCTTCTCACCCTGAAGGGGACTCAGAGCAGCCTCACTACAGGCAACAATTCGATGCCTTATCAAACAAACAAATAATAAAAATAAACATATACATTAAAAATTTAAAAAGCAATATAAACATTCAAACCAATTATTAAAACCATGTAATTTGAAATAATAGTCCAACTATGATTGCACATATTCCATCTCCTCTTATTGCACTAAACTTCTACCCAAAGGCTTGGTCCCTGAGCCATGTCTTCAATTTCTTTCTGAAGGTCAGGAGGGAGGGGGCTGACCTGATTTCACTGGGGAGGAAGTTCCATAGCTGTGTGGCCACCACTGAGAAGGCCCTGTCTCTCATCCCTACCAACTGCATCTGCAAATGAGGTTGAACCAAGAGCAGGATCTCCTCAGACAATCTTAATCTTCGAGATGGTTCATAGAGGGAGATACATTTGGACAGGTAAGCTAGGCCAGAACTGTTTTGAACTTTATAGGCTAAAGCCAGTACTTTGAATTGTGCTTGATAGCAGACAGGCGGCCAGTGGAGCTGACGCAACAGGAGGGTTGTATGCTCCCCATATGCTGCTCTGGTGACCAATCTAGCTGCCACCTGTTGGACCACTTGAAGCTTCCAAATAGTCTTCAAAGGCAACCCCATGTAGAGTGTGTTGCAGTAATCTATTTGGGGATGTAAAAAGAGTATGGACCACCATGGACCTCCAAGTCTGGCTTTTACTGTATCTAGCTTCCCCACATTCATGTTTCTCATAATCCATGTTCCTATATGCTGTGGAACTTTGTACTTTCAGTTTTGAGCACATCAACAACTGAAGTTCTTTCAGCTGAAGCCCAGTTGTATGCTTAACCCCAGCATAACACATGCTCCAGTAGCTTGTTGAGTGCCATTCAACCTAAGAGCTTCATCTTCTGCTACTATCGATTGTTCCATTTCGGATTGTCTTATTATAAGGTTCTCATGGTAAAACATGTTCAAAACAGGTTTACCATGCCTCTTTTTGCATAGGACTGACAAATGTTAGCTATTGTGCCACTGCCATGATCTATAACTATCTTCTGCCATGGTCACACCCACTACTGCCCAGTGGATATCAGACGCATTTAATCTGGCTCCTGAGGAAAAACCTGTCTAGTAAGGGATACCCTACCAGTAGCACCGCTGCCATCAGCATAGCCTCTTATGTCACAGGAGGGTTGTATGCTTCCCATATGCTGCTCTGGTGACCAATCTAGCTGCCGCCTGTTGGACCACTTGAAGCTTCATCCTACCATTGCATATTCTACCATTGCAATCCTGAGTTGAAATCAATAGAGCTGCACTACCAGTTGCGGGATATAATTAGGTGCATAATTCTATCCCACCAAAATAAATAGAACATTGACTTGTTTAACTTTGTCCAGAAGATGTCTTGTAGAAACAACAATATCACCTCTCAGTTCTGTTAATATTTTAAGGATTTTGAAAGTTGTGCATTTGTTTATACAGCAAAGTGTTTCCATATGTCTTGATAAGTAATTTTGGGGAAATGCCCATTGAAGATTGCTCATGCATCCTCCATTAGTGCCAATGGTGCTGTGCATTTGACATATCATTCAGTGTGACTCTCTACAACAGAGGGAAGTTATAGGATTAGGACCTACTGTAGATATTGTAAGATTTACAACTCCCACAATCCTGAGTCAGCATAGCCAATGATGAGTGCTGCTACGAATCTAAATTCCTGAATCTACAAAAGAAGATAGATCTTTCGATTTCTTCCAAGTCAAAAACAAAAAAGCCATCTTAGCTATTTTTATTATACATTTAAGAGGTTTATTGGCACAAGGCACTTGGAGATAAAGCCATATCATGTTCGAATGTGTCTTGGGAACAACAAAATGGATAAAGCAATTACACAAAATGCCCATGCTGTAGTCAAAAGAGAAAAGTGGGGGGCGTAGCAATCCAATGAATACTGGTTGTAAAACTAATCAATTCATTTTTGTACAATGTAATTTTAAGGCAGTGAATAGAATCTGTATGTAAATTGTTGGAGATAGGTGACAAATTGTACGTTTAAGCATGCACGTGTGTAAAATATTTTTATGAATGTACAAGGACACAATAAGTATTTTTATCATAAACTTCTTGAACTTATTAGGCTGATTTGGCAGCTATGATCCTAAGATGACATTGCAATGTCTGTCTAGTCTAATATTCTGTTCCCAAAAAGGCCAGACATCAGGGCATGAGTGCAGTGGCTCTTTTCCACTCCATCTTTTTCAGTAATTGATATTGAGACGCACATTGCTTTTGATACCAGAGATCATTTAGAGCAGGATTTCTTAAACTTTTTCCACTTGTGACCCCATTCCACCCAAGAATCTTTTTTTTAAATCAGGTGTATATAGATATGTAATATAGGCATAGAAATCAAACATTTCTTTAAAATAAATCAGCATTTGCAAATCCTGATAAACAGACAGAATTTGCTTTTTTGAAGAGTTTAGCTGAAGCATTTTCTGCAGAGTCCACTGTAAACTCTGCGTGTTGTTGCTAACAGATTTGTGTAGATGAGTGATATTCAGAAACCTCTTGCAGTTGCCAATTTTTTGTGGTGCCAACACTGAGTTAAGGCAGTGGTTCTCAACCTGGGGGTTGCGACCCCCAGAGGGGTCACCTAGCCATTTTGGAGGGGTTGTGGTGCCATGTCCATTGGCCCTCTCATGGGAAACCCCTTGCCTGGTTCGCACCACCCGTCAGGGCCTGACAAGAGGCAAAAGCCAGGTGAGGGAGGTACCACCATGCGGCCTGGCATCATGGGAAGCCCCTCGCCTGGCTTGCTCCGCCCGTCAGGGCCTGGTAAGTGGCAAAAGCCAGGTGAGGGAGGCACCACTGCGTGGCCTGGCCTCGCGCTGTGTGAGCCAGGCAAGGGGCTTCTCGTGAGGCCAGGCCATGCAGCTGTTAAAAACATTTGGCATAAAATATAAAAAACTGTACAAAGCTATAAAACATTGTCATAAAAGTCTCTTTGATAGGGATAAACTCAATTAATCTTGTGTGTGTTGTACAAGAGTCCTAGGTGTTAAGAAGTGACCCTTTCCTTGGGTTTCTAGTAGTAATCCACTGCAGGCCTACAGTTGTGAAACTTTTGGGGAAAGTAAAAGGAATGATTTTTGACATAGATTTCTGAAAAGAATGGATGTACAAGCTTCCAAACTGAGAGTGCTAAAAAGAGAAACCAAGGAGTGTGTGTGTATGTGTGCATGCTTCAGAGAGAATGAATGGATGAATGCAGAAAAATTCTATAGGTTATTTTAGGCATTTAAAAAAAAGATTTTGGATGTACGTGACTAATATTCTATTTTAGTATCCAATTCAGTTAGTCATTTTGTTGCTTAACCTAAAGGTAATTTTAATAGTAAAAACAATTCATTTTTTCAAAAATATTGATACACTTTGTGCTGTCTCCCAACAGCTCATTTGAAATGTAATATACAAGGGATTGTCACCACACTCAACAGACACACTAAAATTAATGAGACCTCTAAGTCAAGTAAAGGTAAAAGTTTCCCCTTGACATTTAGTTTAGTTGTGTATGACTCTTGGGGGGGGGGGGGGTTCATCTCCACTTCTAAGCCAAAGAGCCAGCGTTGTTCGTAAATGCCTCCTAGGTCATGTGGCCTGCATGACTGCATGGAGATTTGTTACCTTCCCGTTGAAGCAGTACCTATTAATCTACTCACATTTGCATGTTTTCAAACCGCTAGGTTGGCAGAAGCTGGGTCTAACAGCGGGAGCTCACCCCGCTCCTCAGATTCGAATCACCTAGCTTTTGATCAGCAAGTTCAGCAGCTCTGCAGTTCTCTATTGATCATAAATGACTTAAGTCCTATTGATCTGATCTGCTTGAAATAGTATAACTCGGCATTGATACAACACATGGTGCAAAAAAGTGTGGGCAAAGTGTAGCCCTCCAGATACTGTTGGACTACAACTTTCAGCAGCCCTAGCCAGCATTGTCAATGGTGAGCAATGCTGGGAGTAGTAATCCAACAACATCTGAACTTTTGCTCACAAATCAGAAAATGAATGGTGCTCTGATTAAAATCTGATCATTATGATACAAAACTTTAATTGAGCCTGCAGCAGACACAGCAGGTATGGGCAAACTTCAGCCCTTCAGGTGTTTTGGACTTCAACTCCCACAATTCCTAACAGCAGGTAGGTTAGGACAAACAAAATGAAGTACTGCATCAAAGGTATAACTTAGGGCAATAAAATAGCAGCAATAGGAAAGATTACCAGGCCAATTAGATTTGACGTGGATGACTAGGATGGTTTTAAATGGTGTATTTTAATATATTGATAAATGTTTTTAATGTTTATGTATGTATATAAGAATTTGTGTCCCAGCATTGAATGTTTGCCGTGTATATGCTGTGCTCCGCCCTGAGTCTCCTTCGGGGTGAGAAGGGTGGAATATAAATGTTTTAAACAAATAAATAAAAAATAAATAGGGGAGAGGGGATGAGGAAGCAGAATTAGGGTTTTGGGGCTCTAAATGAATCCTGTCTTTGCAATGAAATTTTACTTCCTCCCCAAATTTCTATGATTCCATAAAAGGAGTGAACAAAAACTGTTCACACCTAGAACTCATATTTTCTGTATCCGCAGTCCTTTGTCAGGTTTTTATTTTGTTATGGATTTTTTTTGTCTCTCTTCTGATTTTATATCTCTCTATTTTTTATTATCACCTTAGAAAAAGTAAGAGGCATCTTGTGTGATAAAAACATTAGTAGTTCAAGCCAGGGTTTCTTAAACGTTTCCACTTGTGACCTCTTTCCCCCCAGGGCATTTTTACATGACCCCAGTTATATAGGTATATAAAATAGGTATAAAATTTACTGAGAAAAAAAATTAAGCATTTGTAAAGCTTGCTAAAGAACCTGGTTTTCCTTTTTATGAAGTATAGCTGATGCATTTTCTGCAGATGCCATTGTAAACAGGGCATGTTGTTGCTAGAAAAATTGTGTAAATTGGGGGCATTCAGAAAACTTTTGCTGTTGATGTTTTTGTGACTTCAGCACTCATCTAGGAGAACCCATTTGGGGTCAGGACCCACAGTTTACAAAGCTGTGCTCTATACTAGTGCGGTGGAAGATGTTTCACCATCAAGTAAAGCTTCATTCTCATTTACTTCTGTCACACTCAGGACCCTTCCACACAGCCTTATATCCTAGAATATCAAGGCAGAAAATCCCACATTATCTGAGTGTGGACTCAGATAACCCAGTTCAAAGCAGATATTGTGGGATTTTCTGCCTTGATATTCAGTGATATAGGGCTGTGCGGAAGGGCCCACATTCTGCTTTGCCAGCAGGCAGAGAACCTCTTAGGCCCTTTCCATACAGCTGAATAAAATCCCACATTATCTGCTTTGAACTGGAATATATGGCAGTGTGGACTCAGATAACCCAGTTCAAAGCAGACATTGTGGAATTTTCTGCCTTGATATTCTGGGTTATATGGCTGTGTGGAAGGGCCTTTGAACAGACCTTCCTTCTTTAACTTGCCAGGGTTGAAGGATGTGCAATGGCTGTGTTCTTTTTTTCTCATTTGTAATAGTGTTGTAACTGTTTTCAATTAATGTTTCAAAGTAAGTGTTTTAATTGGATTTATTGTTTAATGCATTTTAAACTTCAGTACCACATTTTCATTTTGACTTATATTATAAGCTTCTTTAGGTCTCATATTGGGAGAAAGGTGAGCTGACTGACAAAATAATAGCTGGAGGGAAAGATGCCCCCTTGTCTATCAGCAAATGCTGCAAGGTGTCTTGGGCAAGTCTGTATTCTAAACTGAATTCAGAGCTAGCGCTGATGGGAAGGCACTTGTATTGCCTTGATTTTCTGGTAACCAAATAGCATCATTACACTCATCTTACAAGTCCAAAGTAGTCTACCAGAATGCAGGGGCAACCTGTCACATTACGAGACTGATTTTCTTAAAGATACTGAGATTGGGAGGGTAAAAAAAGACTAATGTTACAATGGAAAACAAAACAAATCACTTCCCCCTCAAGATTATGTAAGAAATGACTCTTTTGCTTTTTTACAGCTTGGTAGATTTCTTTGCTTTGCATGCTATCTTATGAATTCACACCTTCTATTCTATTTTCTGTGGGAAAAATTCACGAGGAGACAGAATGCAATTGTGTCACGCTTTGAGAAAAAAAATGGATTGAAACAGAACCTAACTTGCTGAGGACTAAGAAGACTACAAGTCTATATGTGAAACAAGATCAGAGGTTGAAAATAATCTGTGATTATACTGGGAGCTGCAGCTCAAAAAGTATCCTTTCTGAGTTCTGGAAAGGAGGAACTATGAGATTTTGGCCAAGTATTACCCAACAGCATTCTCAGGCAGATGTGGGTCAGTAAGGCAACAGAATCTACCACTAGATTTTTCTCTATTGCCATGAAAGAGGCCACGTGTTGGAGGTGGGACAACAGGGCTACTAAATGTGGTGCAGATATCACTGAGCCTCCAGAATGTACCTCACATATGCCAGAATAATCTTAGACAAAACAGGAGAGAAGAAAATTCCTTCCTCCATTCTCTGCAGTTGTACAAGTGCACCTCATAAAATGCAAAGTAAATATTTAGTCTCCAATGTTTTTTAAAACCTACACTCCAGAGCATTCTAGTTTTTTTTCTGGCATGGCAAAGCCCAAGCATCAATTACGCAATTTAATCACCACTGAGATGAAATATGCTAATAATGCAGATTGTTGCAAGTGTCTAAAGGAATTAATCAAATTTTTTAAAATAGCTGACTACAGGTTTGTTTAGCTCTTGAAATACATCTACACCTCAGAAATAAAAACACATTCCAAGCACTGTTTTCCATTAACTGGGGAAAAAAAAGAGAAAAATGATGGCGGCAGCACAAAAACCTGAGGTCTTTGGTCATCTGAGCCTTATCCAGTCTGTTTAGTAGGCT
This sequence comes from Anolis sagrei, assembly GCF_037176765.1. Taxonomy (NCBI): domain Eukaryota; kingdom Metazoa; phylum Chordata; class Lepidosauria; order Squamata; family Anolidae; genus Anolis; species Anolis sagrei. The sequence goes on along the minus strand of NC_090023.1, from coordinate 30,493,617 downwards.
CTGTAGTTCTCTGACAACATTTGTACCATACAAAGCTATCCTAATACTGGTAGATGATGAAGTTTCAATACATTGTACAATGACAGCTAGCACTTTGACCAGGGCCAACACTTTTTGGTGAGAATAATAACAAGAACTTGAATACAATGTTGTCCTCTGTAGACTGTGGAAATTCAACTGACTTATCCTGAAAAGAAGCCCCTCTGGTGGTGCAGTGGGTTATACCACTGAGCTGCTGAACTTGCTGACTGGAAGGTTGGCTGTTTAAATCCAGAGAGCAGGATGAGCTACTGCTGTTATCCCCAGCTTCTGTCAACCTAGCAGTGTGAACACATTCAAATGTAAGTAGATCGATAGGTACTGCTTCTGTGGGAAGGTAATGGATTTCCTTGCAGTCATGCTAGCCATATGACCTTGGAGGTGTCTATGGACAATGTCAGCTCTCCATCTTAGTAATGAAGATGGGCATCACCTCCAGAGTTGGACATGACTAGACTTAATGTCAGGGGAAGCCTTTACCGTTACCCTGAAAAGATGTTTACACTTGCCATGTAACAGTTTTCTTTGCATATATATTTTAGGATGGATCTATCCCAGATCTTTAGGATGGGATCTTATCCCAGATTATCTGGCGGTATAGTCTCATATAATCCCATTCAAAGGAGACAATCTGGGATATAGAACTGTATAGATCCAGCCTCTGTCAACAAAGGACCTGGGTTCTTGGACATTGCTTTAAGACAGGATTTGGTCCCAGAGATCATGTGGAAAGAACAGAGAAAAGTGCCTACACTACAAAGAAGTAGAGCAGTTAAATATGTTTCAGCCAACTTTTTATACAACGCCAATAATATGCATATGTAAAATGAAAAAAAAAACCCACAACAAGAACAAACAAGCCTTGCATGTAAAGAAAAGATTTTAAACTATCTATTGACCAATAAAGCTACTTCCTGAATGAATCCAAAGATATACTGTATTTTCCCACACTTTCATCAACTTCCACTTTTCTGATGATTTCCATTTTGGTAACCACATTTACAGATTTATATTTTTAACATATTGGAGGGAGCTGATGAGGCAGACTTATCTGTTCTCCCATTCTTTCTCTGTTTTGCTGATGACACAGCTCAGTAGAGCATCCAGGAGGCACCTGCTGTTTATCCTGCTATGGTAGGCAACTACAATTGGGTCAGCTAGAGTATACCCCCATTATCACTCAATTCAAGTTTTGTTTATTGCACTGTTTAGTGTAGACACACTGCAAAACTCCAGCACTGAAAAGAAAGTTTTTGTTTCTCCAGCCCTCAAAATTCTTCCAGGGTTTATGCTGCTAAAATATTTCGAGCAAAATAGATAATGAGTAGAAAAGTGTTGTAGTTCAGCCAATGGTGGTGTCTGCTATTAATGCTAATTGGGATTCTGGGTATGAGAATGGGGATTCTGGCCTTGAGATTTTAAGTCCTAAAACTGAGCAGTCTGTATCTCCAGTTAGTCAAGGCCAGATGCCAGAGGATGTAGCAGAGCCAGTCTCTCAGAAAATGAGTTCAGAGGCTGAAACTCCAGGTACCAAGAATAACGAGCTTCAAGATAATGGTAATGAGTTTGTTGATAGGAGACCTAATTTTAGTAGACTTTGGGCTGATCAACAAAGAATACAAAGGTCACAGTGCTTATTAGAAAAGAGGCCCATATCTGAATCTCATGTGAAAAGACATGATTTTTTGGGTATATTAGGAAGGTTGGGAGTTTTGGCTAGCAGTTTGGTCAACATTGATATTTGAGGTAACAGCTCTTGTCAAGGGAATTATAGTTCCATGCTCTTCTTTATGTATCTTGATTCCAAGTTTGAAGCATTTTTCCTGTATTCTTGTATTAGATTCAATGCTTCTTGTATTTTCTGGTTTCATTAGTATTCCTATACTGGATGTTCTGCTATTTGGGGATTCTTGAATACCCTTGTGCCTTGAACCTTGTGGACTAATTTTGCTTTTGGACTTAGAAGTTTTACTACTTTTGCTGAACTGCTTTTTATATAATCTTCAATAAACTGCTTTGCTGATTTAACTTGACCTGGAGTGTGGTGGTGAAGGACAGAGGTGTTTTCCTAGCCTAGATTGCAACAAAACGTTAGAGACTGGGCTGGCATAAACTTTGTAAAAGTAAGCCTCTTTGATCAAAGCTTTGTTAACAGAGACAAGCATGTATACCACATTTTTTTTCTTTTATCTTTCAGAACGCCTTGCTCAGAATCTCTAGGTCATCCAGCACAACTCTTATTATTATTTACAGTATTTGTATACTGCTTTTCTCACCCTGAGGAGGACTCAAAGCGGTCAGTGGCTGCCAGTCAATTACAGAGTGGTATTGGAGGACCTAGAGATTCCCAGAATGGACCATATTAATAAAAGACATGAAAAAATCAATAAAAGTTAAATCCTCAAATGTGGAGGATTAACTGTATTCTGATACTGTTGCCTTTGGAAGCCATTGGGTTGTAGCAAAGGTGATGGGAGACAGCATTGCCTTTTGCAATGGAAGAAACAGTACTGTCTTATTTGTAGAATTACTTCAGTTTGTTGTGATAATTTTGCTTCATAGATTTTCTTAGCTGGTAATAAAGTGATTACTGGAATTTTTACTTTCCAAGTTGTCACAGCTTCTAGAAGATGCACCTCATTACATATCAGACAGCCAATGCTTGGGTTACAAGGTATGTAACATATATTTGTATATAATATGCAAGGAGTGGGAGTTCAATTACCTGGACCATTTCAGCCATTTAGAAAAGGCAGTCATCCATTTCAAGTAACTTTTGTCTGCATATGTCAAACATATGATAAATTAATCCAAGGAAGTCATCCATATCCTGTGCTCCTCAAACCACGGTTCCTCCCCATTAACAAGAGAACAGCTTCTGCACATAAATGGTAGAAGTGACAAGAGTTGCTTTTAGATATAACAATAAACAATGGTTGCATTTAGATGTAACAATAAACAATGGCTTATTGTTATGAGCTTGGACGCTCATTTGCCCTTATCTTCCTGCATGGCTGCAAGGAGGAGCTGGGAATGCTTTTGCTTCTATTCTTAATTAACCACAGTATAGTATTGAGTAGAGCTTGCAAATGATTTGTTAATTATAGCTCTTTCCCATGGTGAGTTATTTTGGGGGTTAATGAGAGGAGTAACAGCATTTGTTTTTAACATGTAGCAATGTTGGTTTGAAGAAGGCAGTAACATTTTATAATTGGGTGGCTAGAAGAAATGCGCCTTGTTTCTGTATTTTTTTATATGAGATGGCTAGAGTTCTAGTTTTGAGGTGGCAAAGTAATCTGCTGTCTTCTGAAAGCAACTGTGCTGTCCTTGTGGTGTAATGTAAAATAAACCACATGTAGTTCATGTTTGATCAGTCCACACATTGCCTTGTCAGACAAAGAAAATATGCCACACAGGTGATTAGTAAATAACAAGTAGTTTACTCTTCATAGTTCAGAACAACATATGTACAATGTGATCAGCTGCATCAACTCACATAATGTCCTTTTATGAGAGATTTAAAATTGTCTTTCTTTGTCCATGTGGATAAACTCCTTCAGCAGCTTACGAAGCGAGAGCACACTCCAAACTCTCTCTGCTTCTCACTTCTATCTCTGCATCTACATAGCTGAAAAATGTAACAGTGTCCAAAAGTCCCAGGCTCAGCTTGCTATCCGGGCATTGCCCAACTAAACAGCTTCATGCAACTTATTTTACAGTTGACACACACACACACTCACTGATTCCTTGCATGATGCAACAGTCCCTAACCCTGAAAAATGACTAGCATGATGACGAATGAGCAACCTAAGACATTACTCCCTTTCATGAGTAGAGTAACAACTCTGAAATATTACAATGAATTCTATTAAATTCATTACTTTTACAAAGCAACAGACTCTGGGCCAGTTCTACCCAGTTGTTTGGGATAAAGTCCAAAATAATCAATCCCTTTGGTGCCTCCTTCATCTTCTAACAATGAAAATGTCAGCAAAACAATTGAGGAATGTATTGGACCTTCCATGCTTGGCAGAGTTTGGCGTTCAACAAATATCAGAGTAGCAGAAATCTTTCATTAGTACTACATCTCTCCCTTTTGACTGTTTTGTCATCTGTTTAAAACATTATTTTGTGGTGAAGTCAAAATAATAATAATGATAATAATAATACTTTATTTGTATACTATATAGTGTATGTGTATATTATACACACACACATGTATATACACACAATATATATATATACACTATACTGTAAATTGCTGTATGAAAAGAACAACGAAACAATACAATGTAAAGTCTCATAAAATTGTTTGAAAATAAATACAAAAGAAACATAAAAAGCAGTGTCCCCCATCCCCATTATTTTCTCCCTTAGAGTCTTTTTTGGCATTTGAATCCATTTTTCAAATATTGCCTTCTGGATCTGCAAAAAACAAACTTCTTACATATTTTATGCTCAAATATTTTTGTCATATTTACATCCCCCCCACCAATGTACTTTGGGTTGTTTGTGTATTTATCACTTCTAGTCATTCAAGGATACAATCATATGTTTTGCTTTCATGCTAATTATATATGCTGCCAACCTAAAGTGCTGTGTTAAATATTAATAAAATGGAAATAATGCATACAAACAAGCTATGTTGTTATGCTGCAAAAAGTTCCTGTTCATTCAAGATGAAATACTGTGATAGAAAGTGGCATTGGTAGTTCTGTCGAATATTTTGTGAGTATTGTTTTTTGGAACCATATTGGTGTTTGGGATCAAATTGAATGATTTTGCCTGAGGCACTGAGTGAAAAGTAAGCCGGGATGTCAGTCAGCTACAAGGGTATGACTGCAAGAACAAACAAACAAACAAACAAACAAACAATGGAACAGAACTAAGCAGCAGCAACAACAACCCCCTTGCTGCACTCTCACCTGATATAGCTTAGTTGTTACACCAAGTGTAGCAGCTGTAGCATTCCGACTGTTGTTGGATTGGAGACCTCATAATCCTTCAACATTGGCTATGCTGATTTACTGTTGGAACCTGTACATGTTGCTGTTGTGTAGAAAGGTGTGATAGCAGTGACATGTTGAAGGATGACTCACCAAACCAGAGGTTTTTGCCATCCTATAATACTTTTAGCTCAAGTCAAAAGATTCAAAAGAGTAGGTTTTTAGATTGATTTTTGGACTTCAGCTCCCATAATTTCTCACAGTTGAGAATGCTGTCAAAGTGTGCTAAGAATTATAATCCAGCAACATCTGGAAGGTACATCATTCTACTTCTTGTTTTAGATATACCATTTTCTTCTGATGAAGATTTTAATTCAGGAACATGGTCATATAGCTCACAACAACCCAGTGATTCCAGCCATGAAAGCCTTCGACAACACATTTTAATTTTAGCTTCATGTACTGCATTGTTTTGCTCCTTGAGGTCTCTTTTCTATTGGGTTTCTTTAGGGTTTAAAAATGTGTTTATTATTGTTGTCCGGGTTAGGCCTAATATAATAATATTTATAAGAAATAGTCAGCGTTTGATTTTGGTTTTTTTTTTTTTTTTAGGAATGCCCCCATTATAAAATGCATGTTTGTGAACTACAGCTTCCAACATTGAGTCAATTCCCCCCAAACTCTGCCAGTATTCAAAGTTTGTCATGATGGGTATGTGTACCAAGTTTGGTCCAGATCCATTGTCGGCTGGGTTCACAGTGCTCTTTGATTGTGAGTGAACGATGACTTCCAACATTGTGGGAGTTACGGGTTGAACTATAACTTCCAAAATCCAGGGTCAACACCTCCCAACTTCTCCAGTATTTTCTGTTGGTTATAGGCAGTCTGTGTGCCAGGTCTGGTGTCATCTTGGAAATTGCTCACAAACATAGATACACACACAAACATACATACAAACATATTTTCACTTTTATTATACAGATAGATAGATGAAGTTGTTATATTTTAAATCTATTAATAAAATAATTCACATGGAAACCTGAGAGCAGTTTAAACCCCAATTCATATCATTTTAAAACAACGAAGAATCAAAGGAAGGCTCAAAGAAGACGACTTTCATATTTAATGAACCAATTTGATTGATTACTCAATTGTTTTTGGAAGAAGCCCATTTCAATTGGGCAAATTGGATGCCACTCTATTTTGATTTCTGAACCTGATTTAAAATAGAAAATCCAAGTAGTTTAAGTTTCCCATTGACTCATGGGAAGTACAACAATTGTTATAATATTGTTTCCGCTTTGTTTGATGTGAATGAAATTATCAGATTAGTTTTCTGGCAACGTGCAAACCAGGTGCAGAGCCTATACACTTTAAAAACTTATCATTTTGAAGGAATTGCTAGCAACTTAAAAAATTCCCAGCAAAATTGTAAAAACTTTACAGGCTTGTAGCCTTTTTGGTGTGGATTATGGCTGCTGAACTGTTGACAAAAATATACACATGTGTTTTTCTTTTGGTGCAAGAGGATATGAAGAAGTTAAACTTTGGGGATTTTGTCCATCCCTCTTGAAGATATCCATGAAGGATTGACAAAATTACACTACTTTTTAATTCACTACTACCATGAAAGTGGCAGACATTATTAACAAGGCTGCAAAATTTCAGAAAGAAGTCTCAGTGATTGATGCAGCATGGGAATCCAATTCTGTGGAAGGTAAGAGAAAATAAAAAGTTATTTTAAAAACCCTTCTCCTTTTATTTTTTGGACAATTTGTATGAAAATTGCAAAGATCTCAGGGGTGCCTCCAGGCAAGAACGCTGCAAAATTTCAGGAGGATTGGTTCAACAATTTGGACTTTGCAACTTGAAATCCAGTCAGGAAAATATAGAGAAGTGTACCTTGCTGACACCTCAGCAACAACAGTGATCACAACTATAATTTGCAAAAATATAATTTCTTGCAAAACTTATTGCCCTTCTCTGTACCTAGGAAAATGTCTTGAGATTAATTGCAATACCAATGAAAGAGGAAGTAGAAAAATGTCAAATAGGCTATCGCATGATTCTTCTCCATTTGTACAGTTTTTTCAGATGATAAATCCATGCATTTTAATTGCCAAGGCACTGAATTTTAAAGAGTCCGGAAGACAAAACATGCGGCCTTGCTTGTGGAAATTGAATAGTTTGAATTACTTTTAAAATACGGCTCCAGGCATGTATGATACAAGTTGAGTCCCTTTTATCCAGAAATCTGAAATGCTACAAAAACTGAAAAATTTGCCACTTGTCTCTCTCTTTAGGAAAAGGGGGCTAGTCACACGTTGTGATAGCTAGTGATGACAGTGAGTCTGTGGAGGAAGATTGCTCCTCCCAGCATTCGAGTTGGGCTCAAATACAGAGCAAGAACGTGTGCAGCCAGACACCAAGGAGACCACCACTTTGGAACAGGAACAACAGCAACCCCATGTGGACAATGAAAGACTTACCACTCATCTTTGTTCAGGGCAAGAGCAAGGGCAGGCCCTGGACTTTGAGTTGGGAGACCAGGGGTTAAGCATTCCGGACCAGCTATAATTAAGGAGAGATGAGATTCAAGTGCAGAGATATAGTCATTTGGCTGAGAAGAAGGCTGGCAAGTGGGAGTACTTGAGAGGTCCGCATAAATAGCTTAAGATTAGAATAGGTAGTTGCTGTTAGCAACATCAATATTTGAACTGTGGCTTGAAGCATTGTGTCTTGAACCCTTGAAAGATGGACTGTACCTTGAATGTTGGGTTGTGGAGTATTCTTGGAAACTGTTGGCGAGATATCTTGGCTTTGGGATGAACTTATGGCTTGCCTTCTTGTCTCCCCCTTACTTGGCTGATTGATTACTGTGTCAATTACTTGGACTGCCTCCAAGACTATGTTTGTGTGCTCAGCTGCTTTACAGAGACTCACTGGGATGGATTCTGCTGGGATGGATTCTGACACACGTCCAGTGCTCGATGAATTTTTCCTTAAGAAGCCCTGATGGAGGAAAAAAGATGGGGGGAGAACACTCTGTTTACACAAAGCCCTAACAGGCATCCTAGATTCTTCCATGCTCATCTTCTGCCTGGTCAATGGCACTGAGTCCTAGAAATGCTGCGAGGCAAGCACAAAGAAACACTTGAAAATGAAAATGATTGAGTGGGGAGCTTTCCCAGTTATTTTGCAGAAATAACAGAAAATGTGTTGAGAGCCAGGAAATCTGTTTTTTACCTTCCCCATTCTTCTGTTTTCCGTATTACAGCATGTTTAGGAAACCTCAGTTAAAACTGGACCTGTGAGTAGCCCCTTTCCACCCCAACTCTCATTCACTATACTCTCTCTCACACACAGAGGTATTGCAAAAGAAAAGTAAATTGAAATCCTAAAAATCTCTGGTGCCAAGCAATTTGGATGAGGAAAAGTCAACCTGCACTTCTGTATCTTCCAGATTCCCATTTTTCTGGGCTTCTATATTATTTGCCTACTATGTGGGAAGAATAGAGAATCTGGCTCTCTCTAGGTATTCACATGGCTTAAGAGGCTATCTTGATTTTCTACAGTAGGAGAAAAAAAAAACCCTCCTATGTGCAGCTTTTCTAACTGATAGCTTTTGACAAATCTCTCTTTGTCCAAAGATTAGTTTTACACTGACCTTTTATTTCATTGCCAAAGTTCTTGTTGATTTTAGAGGAGATTTCCTTGTGAAAATTTGAGAGTATTGTAAGGGTTGGCTGAAGGCCAAATCAAAGCAACTCACTAAGATACACCTTTTCTTCCCCTTCATGTACCTTCCCAAGTGGATTTCTTTGACAATAGTTTTATATTGCCTATGGCAGAAGAACAAATGGAGGCACATAAATAACTGCAGGGAAATGAAAACTGTAGAATGAAATTACTACTTCAAATGCATCTTCACATGGCATTGTATCAGTTGGTGACTGTGTCTCTCTGTAGGGAGAATGGCTTTTTCTGGCTATGTTGAGTCCCACTTATCACCATGTAAGGGGACATTCAATACATAAAACTGATAACGCTTGATCGTCTTGGGATGAGCTCTCCTGTTTCAGGGTGGCACGTGCCTAGGAGATCACACCCTTAACTCAAAAAATAAACAAAGGTGGAACCAAGCCAGATCAGGGCCATACACGCAGAATCTGAAAGATCAGAGTACTGATTGCAGGATGCCAGGGTCAAAACACATCCAAAAAGTTATGCAAGGTCAGAATTGGTCAGAGAATAATAAAAGGGAAGAGTCCAAAAGGCATACCAGGGTTCAGGAAACTAGAAACTTGGTGCCATGACAGTGACAAAGGTAGGGAATAAGAGACATAGCCTTGGATGTACTGATTTATAGACAACTGTAAGATTTTTTTTTCCATGTCAGGAGCTTCTTGAGAAACTACAAGTCACTTCTGGTGTGAGAGAATTGGCCGTCTGCATGGATGTTGCTCAGGGGATGCCTGGATTTTTTTGATGTTTTATCATCCTTGTGGGAGGCTTCTCTCATAACCCCTCATGGAGAGCTGGAGTTGACAAGAGGGAGCTCATCCATGCTCTCCCCGGATTCGAACCATTGACCTGTTGGTCTTCAGTCCTGCCACTGCACCACCGGGGGCTCCTAACTTTAAGGTGAAGAGATATGTTGAATTGAATGATTTAGTTACAGCATCAGGTTTTATATGTCATATTAATCACTACACCAACCTGGCTCTCTGACATAGGTTGGTAGTCCCGCCTTTGCCTAATGTGAAAGTGTCTTCATTAAATGTCTTTAAAAATGCTGCCTCATCTCATATTCAGCCTTAATCTGGCCAATAACAGTTTATCCCTAGGCCTGATACAATTGATCACTTAGTCCTGGTCTGTTGCAGTTTGCTTTAAAGGGAATACAACATAATTTCTTAGATAATTTAAAGTCTCCCTGAAGTCCTTTAAACATTTCCTTCACTGTATATTAAGGGTGAGTTTTTAAAAGTGCAGGTCTAGCATTATCCACAGGTAGCAGTAATAATGGCAAGCAGAGGAAATTTAAAATGGCTTCTATTCAATTGAAGGATGAAATAATACTACTTCATAGAACCATAGAGTTGGAAGAGACCTCGTGGGCCATCCAGTCCAACCTCCTGCCAAGAAGCAGGAAAATCGCATTCAACTGCTTACTGTCTTTCATTAAAATGCCTTCTTATATCCAAAATTTGGGAGATCAATTTTCCCTAAAGACGCCTTGTTTGCTGTTCATTTTAGTTGCCATCTTTAACAAAGTACACAAGTACTTAAAATATGGAGGCAGCAGTTTTATAGCCATATCTTCTGCCATTGTTTAATTTTGTACACATAGTGTTTTTATTCCTGTCTTTGCAATTCTGCATAGTTTCTGTTCCTCTCCTAGTTTTAAATGCAGTGTTATCCCCCTCCCTCCCTTTTCTTATATAACTTATTGGCAAAGACGAATCCTTGCTACTTAGAACTTTCTCAGCTAGCACAGAAAGGCTCAATGAGTGAGAGTTTGTTAGTGACATAGGGACATATAAGTACGCTTAGCGTGCATATGCCTTTTCTGAGCAGAGAGCATGGAGCTATTATGAAAATAAACACATTAAATTAGTTTTTAATGCATATTATGAGAAAAAGTAATCTTAAATGCATATTTAATCTTGAACTTTTGTGCATATTTCTAAAAAGAATTCACACAATATTATGAATCTGTCCATTTTAGCCAAGTGATACATCTTCAACAACCAGTCTTCTGTGGATGGGATCACTTCAGTTTTTCAATTCTTGCCACTGCTATATACTGTAAAATTATTCCTATTTTCTTGATTTGCTCCTAGCTATCTCATCAGATGGCTGGTGACAGGAGGTGGCAGTGCTCCTCTTTGCAGTGGGGCATGGGGAATCCGGTGCCCCACACTTCACATCACCTGGATTCATGGGAGGGCAATCACATGGAAGAAATGTGAGTGCATGGCTTCCTCCATAGAGTTAATGGGAACACTGGAAGCCTCCCATGTTGCCACGGTGTTGTGCCAGTTCCACACTGGTTCTGCCCTCCTTCACCCATGGAGCCAGCATGACGTCATTTGATGGGAGCCAGCTGGCTCCATGGATGACCGGGTCTAGATCGGAATATGCCACCAATTTTAGACGCATATGATGAGGTTGGACTCATATATTTATCTTTTTAGCAGTCCAGTGTATCTGTAGAACTTTTCTCCTTTACCACATTTCAAAGGAGTTTATTTTCTTTCTGTCAGCTTTCTTCATTGTCTTGCTTTCACAACTACACAGTTCATAGAAATAAGAAATACAGTCATGGATAATCCTAACTTTAGTATTCAGTGATACACCTTTACACTTCAAGATCTTGTATAGTTCTTTCATAACTGCTCTTCTAACTACCTTATCATAAAAGCCGGGTGAAGTGTTCCGCTATGCCTGGCTTCATGAAGGAAAGAGAGGGGTGGAGGGATGAATCTTTCACCCAGTGGTCAGCTCCCTCTCGGCGATGCTTTCTCCGTCACATGTGGGAAGCGTTTCTCTTCTGGGGAGGATCTGTGTTGTCAGGGAAGTGTCCAAGGACATTGCCACCGGCAGGCCCGTAGCCAAGATTTTGATGGGGGGGGGGGGCTGAGTTTGGTTCGGGGGCGGGCTGAGTCTGAGTGAAAGAGGGTCTACCCTAATAAACCTTTTGTATCGTTACCCCAATACCCCCATGCATATGGGATATATTGAACATGGTGATCAGTTCATGATATGAATAAACATAACAGTTTAAATAATGTACCAGTAAGGCCTTCTCGTGGACCATGAGAATTTCGGGGGAGGGGGGGGGTGAAGCCCCCGAAGGCCCCCCCCCCCAGCTACATGCCTGGCCACCGGAAGTCACATGATGTTGTGTCATGGCCAAGCGTGGCTTTCCATCTCAAAAACAGGCTGGAAGCATCCTGGGATGCTGAATTTCCTGAGTGTGATGTGGTTGTTTGTCTTTGTCTTGCCTAACTTAATTAGAAATGTCATTCTAATGGTAGCCTCTTTTCTGCATAATGGCACAATCAAATGTTATGTTATATTCAATTCTTTCTTCTATGTAATCAAGTGCTATAATTAGCAGAGATGATTTTCTTCTAAAATCCTTGAATGCACTCCATTATCCAAAATATGTTTGCAATGTAATCCCTACTGCCCCTTCATTTCCTGACCATCTTGGACATTTGCCATTTCTCACTCCATATATGATCTACATCTTTATAGTTGAATTTTGAGCTTCACTTTGCCTGCATGGGAAATTAATATTGTGATCCTGCAATTACTGCAATCTCTAGTGTACCTTTGATTTGGAGATTGGAATATAGATTGACTCTTTCCAATCCGTGGGGCATTGTTTCATTTTCCTTATTTGTTGAGAAATTTTATTTACAACTGGAGAAGAGTCTGTCTCTCTACCTTGAGGTTGCTGATATGCCATCTATTCCTAGTGATTTGTTTCTTCTAAGTGCTCTGGGTGCAGCTCCACTTTCTAGAATTCTGAGTTCATTTTCAACAGGTTCTTCCTTGAATAAATGCTTTATTTTTCATTACTTTTATATAATTCTTCAGTGTATTGTTTCCACCATTTTTATTGTACTTTTCCATGTAATGTGCTCCCCTGCTGATTGTATAACATTTTTGAGTTACATGTCTCCTTTAATTCTCTTGTGGAAGAAGTTGTTTGTTCTTTCTTGTTTATTGTCTTCTGTCTCTTTGCATAATATAGCAAGGTTTTTTTTTCCTATTGCTGATCTATTTCTATTACCTTTTACTTTTGCTCGAAGAGTTTCATCTGTCATCCATTGAGGCTTGTATTTCATTTTGGTTGCAGGTAATGTTTTTTGCATTCCCTCCAACACGGGCTTCAGTCTAGAGTTGTTCTGGCTCCTTGTCAATTAAGCTTGATAGTGTAAGTCAAATTTTGACATTAAAAACAATTCTACAGGTATCTTCTTCAGGTTGCATTTTGGCATAGTGGTTGGTTTAGTGTTCTTCTATAGTTCTATTCTAGCTTCTTTTGTTAAAACCATCAATTAATGGCCTGCTTCTGGCCTTGTTTTTCCAGAAAGAATTGAAATTGAGTGTCTGTCTGTATCTTCTGCTTCCAATTATGTAACCTGTTTGATTTCTGTTTTGATCAGCAGGTGATACGCACATCTATAGTCACCTCTTCGGTTGTTTGAAGAATGTATTTGTGATGGACAAACTGTTAACCTCACAAAATTTAGTTGGTTGCTCTTTTGCTTCATTTCTTGATCCAATCTTTGTTTCTGTTTCCTACTTTTGCCTTCTAATTGCCTGGAATTAACAAGTCCTATTTTGTACGTGATCAATTTCCTGCCGAATTCCAACCTATAATTTTGCTATTTCTTCTTCCTCCTCCTCTGTAATTGAAACACAAATTTGGATTATGGTTATATTGAGATTTCTTTGAGGTCACATTGAAGTTAATCAGCCAGACTTCGATCTAATGCCTCTGACTGTTTGTGACATCTCTCCTAACTATTCATGCCACCTCAATTCTGAGATTTTTATTTCCTAACTAAAATACAGTGTAATTATCAGACTCAAAAAGGACAATTTCTGTCTATTTTAGCATGCTCAAGCTAACCGGATTCCTGGTGGCACAATGAGTTAAACCCTTGTGCCATCAGGACTGAAGACTCACAGGTCGGAGGTTTGAATCTGGGGAGAGCGCGGATGAGCTCCCTCTGTCAGGTTCAGCTCCCCGTGCATGGACATGAGAGAAGCCACCCACAAGGATGGTAAAACATCTGGTCGTCCCCTGGGCAACGTCCTTGCAGATGGCCAATTATCTCGCACCAGAAGCAACTTGCAGTTTCTCAAGTCACTCCTGACATGAAAAAAAGCTTACTCACCTCAAGTACAGCAGTGTTTATAGATTTCATTTCTTGTTCCACTATGTCTAGCTTTTTGATTCATGTTTCCACATCCCATTTCCCTGTAGCATGTCTTCTGCAGCAATGAACTTTCCTTTCATCTTTGAGCATATCAACAGCTGAATGTTAATTCAGCTTGAGTCCACTTGCACTATTGGCCTCAGTGTATTCGTAGTGATGCTTTGCTGTGTCCTAGTAGCTTGTTGAGTATCATCCTACCTGAGAATCTAATTTTATTTTGGATTCCTATGTGGTGGACCATTATGTGCTTTATTTCAGTATGTGGCTTGGACAGTGTTCACTATGCCATTCCAGATTATTTCTCTGAGGCCACATGTAGTGATGTGAAGAAAGGAAAGGCAGTTGCATTGCATGGTAGTCTGAAGCAGCTGTGATGTGCTGGCCACAGTTTTATTTCAGATTTATTTTTCAGATCTTTTGAGAATAACATGGGGCTGTTCAGCAAAAAGGCTTTTGGCTGATAATTCTTTGGAAATCTATTCACATATTCTTATGCCACTGATCTGCTATAACAGCTTATATTTGCAAATGACTCACTACTGAAAATATGTCTAAAATATTTTGATTCTGCTCCCCTCCTCCACATTCATCTTGGATTAAAAAGAAGTACTGCTGGTAGTATTTATCATGAGAACTAACTGATGTAATTGTCTGAGTGTTGACCTAGGACACTAGGGTCCCTTCAACACTACCATATAATCCAGGTTATCGAATCATATAATCCACATTATCTGCTTTGACCTGGATTAAATAATAATAATAATAATAATAATAATAATAATAATAATCTCATTTGCTGTGACATACTGCTTTTTGTGTCAGTAAAATAGTAACAATAATAATTATCTTTATTTGTATCCTGCCCCATCTCCCAAGTGGGACTCGGAGTAGCTTACAACACAATAACAGTGCAAAGCATAAACTATAATTAAGGTAAACAGCAAAATCAATTTAAGACATCAAAATCAATGCAAAAGAATATAGAATAAAACAACATATTAAAATGACACAATAGCAACATTCATAAATGAAAATTAACAGTGGTGATATTATATAAACCAATTAAAACAATTATGAGTCTGCACTGCCGTATAATCAGCTGTTTTTCCCTGTAATAGGCAGTAAGAGCACCTAGAGCTTTGAAGAGCTTCTGTTCAACCATCTCAAAGCTCCCTACTTGAGTAGTAATGGCACGATCATCAGCATAGATGAAACTCTCTGTTCCCTTCTGGCAATGGCTGGTCATTTGTGTAAATGTTGAGCAAGCATTTGGAGCAAGCATGCTCCCCTGGGGCAGACAGTTCTTCTGTTTCCTCCATCTGCTTCTTTGGCCCTGGAACTCAACAAAGAAGCTCCTGTTTTGTATCAGATATCCCATGAGGCAGGTGAGGTGGTAATCCTTTGTGATATTATACATTTTTCTCAGGAGGAAGCAGTGGTTTACAATATCATAAGTCGCTGAAAGGTCTATGAAGACAGCTCCTGTGATCTGCTGCCTTTCAAAGCCATCTTCAGTGTGCTGAGCCAGGTTCAGCTATACAGATACAGTTATAATGTATAGAAAAGCCACAAACAAAGTTAAAAATGTGACATTATAATTAATTTCCTTTGACCAGAATCTGGCCACTTGGAGTGCCTCTGATGTCATTGTAAGAAGGTCCTCCATTGTACATATGGGAGGGCTCAGACTGCATTGTAATAAGTGCTCTATGGTTTGCTCTTCTCCACATTCACATGTTGCAGACTCTACTTTGTAGTCCCATTTCTTAAGGTTAGCTCTGAATATCGTTGTGCCAGAGGGCAGTCTGTTCCAAGTCGCCCAGTCTTCTATGTGCACAGGGGGGAGTTTCTCATCTGGTATCAGCCACTGATTGAGGTTCTGGGTTTTCACTTGCCACTTTTGGACTCTCGCTTGCTGAGGTATTCATGAGAATATCAATGAAGATCTTGGGAAGCTATTTCTTGATTTAAAGCATTGTCTTGCTGGCTGATATCCGAACAGAGGATGGGCTGGATATGTCAATGCCTTGGTCCTTTCAAGGGTGGCGTTCTTCAACTAGCTAAATTTGGCACTGAAGCTTTAGCTTTGTTTGAAAGTATGATTAATGTGCCATGGAGGTCAGAGATAAGATGATTCATGCTTAGAAATAAACTTTCAGTAGCCTCAGCTACTCCTACTCAGATGGAAATGTCATTCTGCCTAGCTTGTACATCTGCTCTGACAAGATTTTTGCAAACGTAACTGAAATATATACTTCCCCTCTGTCTGCAGAGAGGACTAGGTGTGACAGCAAGATAAGGCTAGGGCAGAAGTGGCACATTGCTTTCTCAAGTTAATATTAATGTAGAGCTTGAACGCATTACTCTCTTGGACTGCAACATCCCAGAATCTCCCAGCCAGCATAGTTCTTAGGAAAACTGGCTGGGGTTTGAGAGGTTATAATCCAAATAATTTTCTCTACTTTGTTATTAACACCTCTTAATCACTTGGGATTTAAGAATCTAAATTACAAATGGATGTGATGCAGTTTCAAAGAGTTAAGATCCGTTTTGTTAGAATGCATCTACACTCTAGAACAGTGGTTCTCACCCTTTGGGTCCCCAGATGTTTGGGCCTTCTACTCCCAGAAATCCTAAGAGCTGGTTAACTAACTGGGATTTCAGGGAGTTGTAGGCCAAAACATCTGGGGACCCACAGGTTGAAAACTACTGCTCTGGAATGACTATAGTTTGACACCACTTTAACTCTCATGGATCAATGCTATAAAATCTTGGGTGTTGCAGTTTTACAAAGTGTTTAGTCTTCTTTGCCAAAGAGTGCTGGTTCCTCACCAGACCATGACAATTAAAGTGGTGCCAAACTGCTTTAATTCTAAAGTGTAGATCTATGCTTATTTAGAGTTATTGCTGTAATTTTACCTCCATTATTCTCTAGTCTATTGACCTCTATGAGCAAATTAAAAATGAAATTACACTGGTTTAAAGGACACAGCTGTTGGTTAGAACATGCAGTAACATTCTATTTTGGGAAGGCCAAATTATGACAGAATTTTATATCTTTCATTTTAAATTGGGAACCTTTATGTTATGAATTGAGTTTGTCATCTTTGATCATATTTGCTAACTTCTGAGTTATCTTTAATAATCACCAAGTCGTTAACACTTTTAAAAAGTCATTACACTTATTTCTTAACTTTCTACTTCCTTGTCTTATATGAAATATTCTTTCATGTAAAATTAATAATCACATGTAAGCCATTTGTTTCTTTCTAGCCTTCAGTTCTTGTTTTGCTGTGGTGATATTTGGACCTTTGAAATAATTGGATTAGTTTAAGTGGATAAAGTGGCAAGATACTTGAGACTGGGAGCTTGGGACATACTGAAATTTCAATCTCATGTGCTGCAGAAGATATTACTTATTGTCGTGATAAACCAAGGCTATCATAAGAAATATTTGTGTTTGCTTATCTTAGGAATAGCTTTGCCTTTATAGGAATAAATGTTGTCTTTGTATGACTGTCTGAGCCTGCTAATTCCTATAAAACTGAAATACTCAGGTAGAAGTCATCAGTGGTAAGCAGCCAGGTTACATACTATTGTGCCAGCTCCACTGGCTGCCAGTCTGCTACTGAGCACAATTCAAAGTGCTGGCTTTAGCCCTCTATGAATAATCTCGGATGTTAATATCATCCGCGGAGGCCCTACTCCCAATTCCACCTCATTTGCAGGTGCAGCTGGTGGGAACAAGAGACAGGGCCTTCTCAGTGGTGGCCCCTCAGCTATGGAACTCCCTCCCCAGTGAAATTAGATCAGCTCCCTCCCTCCTGACCTTCAGAAAGAAAGTGAAGACATGGATGTAGGACCAAGTCTTTGGACAGTAACTCTCAGTGAAATAAGTAGCTATGCAATAGTGCAATTTACAACTTGAATGGTGTAATGGACTCATACCTTTCTGGTTAGGCCGCAGCCTTTAGAGACAGTGAGCCGACCCCATCTTAGTGAGGGAAATGCAAGGAAAGTCAGATCAGCAGAGGGGAGGAGTTTAGCTATGCCAGGATTGGCTAGGACAGATAGGAGAAGCTGGAGCTGTCAGTGAAAAGAGGCAGGCAGCTTCTGTCAGGGGGAGAGAAGGGATTTAAGAGCAGAAGAGGGAGATTGGATTTTAAGCTGAAGGGAGAGGGTAGTTCTTGAGTGAGCGGAAGATTTCCTGAGGGAGAGTGTTTGAAAGGCAGGTGTGGCTATAGAGTGGCCTGGAGAGCCAATAGCCGCCTGTGAACTGGTGTGGGAGAAAGACACACTGGTTGTTAAACACTCTAAAGGACAGAGTATTCTAGTGGGATCTAGATACGCTGAGAGGACAGATAGGTTGAGTCTGTCTGAGGGAATTTGCTCATGTCGAAGAACAGATACCCAGTTGGGAAGTTCAGCAAGCTTGTTAGGACTTAGGAACTGTTCAAGAAGATTGTGCTGTGCTAACCATATACGCTTTTGTAACTCAAAGAAGAATCCAGTTGTTTGTTCTAGTAATTATAAATAAACTTTGTTCTAGTTCAACTTTACATGAAGTCCTCACATTGATTCATTCCATCAAGCCGGTTTCAGTAATTCCTAGCATCTTTTCGCCTCAGACACTTTAGGGGGAGTTAAAGGAAGGGCTGGGGCACAACAAGCTTTACCTCAGACATAACATCAAGTTAAATTCTCAAAATCTATTTGAGTGGTGGCAGTGATTCTTCAATACACATCGAGCTTTGTGACAGGTATCCAGCTGGAACCTTAGAAAACAAAGTCTTCTACTCCGTTCCTTCAAATTGGTACTAATGGCCAAACGGGTCATTCAATCTAGTTCACATCGGTGACAAGCTGTGAGCAATATAACAGCCTAAGGAACGTGAGAGTGTGTGTGCTAGGGAATATATTAGAAGTATTATTCCCTAGAGCTCAGGCTGATGGTTGCAAATGGCTTCTGGAATATGCCTTTGGATTGCATGGCTTTAATTAACTTGTTTTAAGATTCATTTGTTTTTAACTATTTGGTTTTAATGTACCCTATATACTTGAATATAAGCTGTCTACTCGAATATAAGCTGAGGAACCTAATTTTATCACAAAAAACTGGGAAATTGTATTGACTCGAGTATAAGCCGAGGGTGGGAAATGCAGCAGCTACTGGTAAATTTCAAAATAAAAATAGATAACTATAACATTAATTGAGACATCAGTAGGTTAAATGTTTTTGAATATTTATATAAAAATGTAATTTAAGATAAGACTGTCCAACTCTGATTATCCTTCCAATAATAATAAAGAGAGTAAAATAATAAATGTAATAATAATAATAATAATAATAAAGCAAAGTAATAAAAGTAATAAAAATAATAACAATAGAGTACAATAATGTAAATGTAATAATAACAATAATGGAGTAAAATAATAAATGTATTAATAAAATAGAGTAAAATAATAAATGTAATAATAGCAATAATAGAGTAAAATACTAAATGTAATAATTATAATAATAATAGAGTAAAATAATAAATGTAATAAAAATAATAATTGCAGAATAAAACAATAAATAAGTTTGACTCAAGTATAAGCTGGGAAGGGGGGCTTTTTCAGCCTAAAAAAGAGCTGAAAAACTTGGCTTAAGCTCGAGTATATATGGTATATGTTTGGTTTTATTCTATGTATGTATATTAGCATCGAATTGTGTCTTTTTTTGTGAGCCGCCTTGAGCCGCGTTCAGGATGAGAAGGGTGGGATATAAATGCAGTAAATAATAAATAAATGAATAATATCTGGCTCATTTATTAGCAGATGTGAATGTACTCATAACAGTTGCCTGATTTCTTTTGTTGTCTGCAGTGACACATAAATGAGCTCCCATTGCTTAAGTTTATGACATTCCTTTTTACTTGAACTGGGTGCATTCGTTCCTACTGTAATTTACTATGATATTTTAATTTATCTGATTGAATAACACTACAATCTAATGCATTATTTTTTAGAGCCGTAGAATTTTAAACAAGCCTTTGACCGCATAATCAATTGATGGATAAACCATTCACCTTTAATACTCCATACACAGCTTTTCTCCTTCGTGAGCTTTCCTATTGTTCTGACAACCGTGCTTCTGCATTTCCCGTGATTCAACTGGCTAGACTTTATTGAGTGGAATTGACTCCATATGTGCTGAGAGGCAGAATTTCATATACACTCTGAGAATTATTGTGTTTATACACAGAAGAACATCCATAGACTGTGCATAACCACAACAAATGGGACTTTTTAAATAGATTGATGCTGTAATGCTATCAGATGTAGGCTGAATTGGCATATGGTGCCCAATTAATATACGGCAGGGAATTAAATCAAGCAACTCCTTAAATAATGATATTTAAATTCCACATGCTCCCTGTTTTGCAGTGTACAGATCCCATATGCCACACTAAAAATTCACCCACTTTTTAAATGCAGCAAAATGAGTGGAGATTAACACAGGGAAATGGGTGGAGCTGTCCGGGGCCAAGGAAAACACAGGATCTTCCAGAGTTCCCAGCCTTGATTCTGGGAGTTATAGTCCAAAAATCACGTAGGCCAGTGGTTCTCAACCTTCCTAATGCCACGACCCCTTAATCTAGTTCCTCATGTGGTACCATAACATTATTTTTGTTGCTACTTCACAACTGTAATTTTGCTACTGTTATGAAGCATAATGTAAATATCTGATATGCAGGATGTATTTTCATTCACTCAACCAAATTTGGCATAAATACCCAAATTTGAATACTGGTGAGGTTGGGGGGTTGATTTTGTCATTTGAGAATTGTAGTTGCTGGGATTCATATTTCACCTACAATCACAGAGTATTCTGAACTCAATCAATGATGGAATTGAACCAAACTTGGCAAACAGAACTCCCATGACCAACAGGGTTTGGTGGACATTAACGTTTAGTTCTGGAGTTGTAGTTCACCTACACTCAGAGAGCACTGTGGACTCAATCAATGATGGATCTGGACTAAACTTGGCACAATTACTCAATATGCCCAAATGTGAACACTGATGGAGTTTGGGAAAAATAGACCTTGACATTTGGAGTTGTGGCGCAGCTGGCTGAGTGTCAGCTGCATTAAGATCACTCTGACCAAAAGGTCATGAATTTGAAGTCACCCCGGGTTGGAGTGGGCTTCCAACCAATTGTGTATCCTGTTGTTGACCTTTGCAACCCGAAAGACAGTTGCATCTGTCAAGTAGGAAAATTAGGTACCACCTTGTGTGGGGAGGCTAAATTAACTAATTTATGAGGCTATAAAAAACTCCAGCAAAGCACTCCAGCAAAAAGCATGCGGGGAATGCGGAAGTCCTTCATCAGTGTCACAGATGGACGATGAAAGCGACAGCTCTCCTGGTGGCCACAAAAAGTTAAAATAGCCTCTGTGTATGTCTGTATATGTTGTATGTCAAAAATTGGCATTGGGTGTTTGCCATATATGTGTACACTGTAATCCGCCCTGAGTTCCCTGCGGGGTGAGAAGGGTGGAATATAAAAGCTGCAAATAAATAAATAAATAATTACTGGGATTTATAGTTCACCTACAATCGAAGAGCTTTCTGAACCCCAGCAATAAGAGAATTGGGCCAAACTTCCCATACAGAACCCCCATGATGAACAGAAAATACTGTGTTTTCTGATGGTCTTTGATGACCCCTCTGATAGCCCCTCACGACCCCCCCAGGGGTCCCGACCCCCAGGTTGAGAAACGCTGACGTAAGCTAAGCTCTGATCTCCACCAGCTTCTACTTTTACCTGGAGCCATTCAACTTAAAGGAATCTACCATTGTTGTTGCTCTTGCACTGACACATTTCTTAATCAGCTTGTCAATGATTTCACTCTGTACATCCACCTGCTGTACCCTAGTTCACAGATATAGAATTGTTTTGTTCTATGGCATAGGCTTTGCACCAAATGTTCTAGTAATCAGCCCTTGTAAAGTGAGCTTTAGGAGGAGTGATTCACACATTGGGACCAAACCAAGACCACTTATCTCATGGTATGTTCAATTAGTAAGAGTAGCAACTTATCCAATAGGATTAAATCGCAGTGTCGGAGGCTACTTCGAAGACAAGGGGAGAAAACAACAACGGTAGCAGCAACTGGAGATGAAAACAGCACCAAAGAAATTTGAACAATGCTGCTATTCAACAAGAGGGAGGCAAAGAGTTCAGCCTCAGCAAGCGGAATGCTATATTTAATTCAGCTGTTGCAGCATTAGTTGCAAAGGGAGTTACAATATTAGCAGGGACTTAATGCATGGCTCAGGTGTTGCATGAGGTTGTTTTTTGTATTTGTGTGAGTTATTACAGTATTCTTAATGTAACCAGTGAACAAGGGAATTAGAAATCCTACTAGGCAATACTGAAAATTCTATTTATGGATCGTGTGCCCATGGCTGCTCGAAGATATTGACCAAAAACCTCCAGAGTCACCATTTCCCAGGTCAATTTATGAATCAAAAACTGGTGGAGAGTGCTGTTTAAGGCATATTTATGTAGCTACATACCTTGACGTAATCTACCTAAGGCCTAATCAGTACAGCCAATTGATATAAATTTTTTTAATGATCTGTTATTTTATTTATCAATTCCAGAATGAGTGTTTCTCTTGTTTAGAAACTATATGAGCACCAAGAGGTGTGTGTGTCTCATGTCACCGGTTGATTTATGTTGATCCCATGAATTTTACAGGGTTTTTTTAAAAGGCAAGGAATCATTGAAGGTGGTTTTGCCAGTTCCTTTCTCTGAAAAATATCCTACAGTGCCTTAATTCATTGGTGGTCTCTCATCCAAGTACTAATGTGGCTGACCCTGGCTAGCCTCTCCCTGTGGAGACTTCTCCAGCATGTCTGCTTTTAAAAAGCCCCAAACAGCTGATCAGCTGATCGGTCTGTGAAACGGACACACAGCTGATTTAAAGGAAGCACAAATGGAAAGCACATAACTGTAGAAGAGCCAACAAACATTTTTGAAGACAACCAAACTTGCATTTTGATGGCAACACAAGCCAGGGTCAAACAAAGAAGTAAACATATGGACATGAAATCCAACTGTGTCAGGGATGCAGTGAGAGAAGGGAAAATCTCACTGGCATATTGTAATACTTCACAGAATCTAGCTGACATATTAACTAAGCCACTGGGGGCACAGAAAGATAGCCAAGTTCTAAATGATTTGGGGATTTTTGAGTTTGATATATAAGGGCTTTTTTAACACAAGGAGGGGGTGTTACAGTAAGTTGTAACAGGATCAAGTGTGTGTGTGTGTTAAAGAAAACCTAATACTACTGGTCATTGTGTGCAGCTGCTAATGTAGGTCAGCAAGTAAGTTTGGACCACACCTGGTGGAGTATAACTGTATGTGTTTTTGAATACAGTTTAGCTTTTGCTCTGAGGAACCTTTGCTCAGGCATTTTGCTCAGCTATTTGTACTGTTCTCTCATTTGAATGAAGATGAAGAATCCTTATTCTGTATTACTTACAAGGACTATGTAAATGTGTTGCATTGTTTGATTTTGTTTGCAACACTGCAAGTTTATGTTTTAACTCTGCTGATAAGAGTAAAGCTTTTTTGTTCTTTTTCCTCTTGCCTATGTGTAATGGTATTATGTCTTCTGCATTGAGTCGCCTTCGGGCTGAGAACAGCGGTATATAAGTAAGTAAATAAATAAATAAATTGGACCTGACTGAAACCCACTGTTCGCAACAAAACGGACACACAGCTGATTTAAAGGAAGCACAAATGGAGAGCACATAACAAAGTGATTTTTTAAAAATAACTTTTCTGGATGTCCCCCATAAGCCCTCTATCTTGTTCCAAGACAGAGGAGACCTGTGAGGATGGCAGAGGAAGAAATGTTGGGACCCACATGTCTGTATGGAGACCTGCTCTCAGGTCCTGGGTTTTTTTTTTTGTCCTCCCTCTCCAACCCACATTTTTGTGCTGTCTGGAAGTGCCCTAAGGTACACTTACCATGGGATTTTCTTAGAAATATTTGTTCAGAGGGGATTTGCCCTTGCCTTTCTCTGGAGCTGAGAGAGTATGATTTGATCAAGATCTCAGAGTGAGTTTCCATAAATGATTTGTTGTTCAAACCCTAGTCTCTTAGAATTGTCCTCCAACACTCAGACTACTAAATCACTCTGGCTTTCAAAGTTATCTTATGACTTTGCAAGCAAGAGACTCATGGGAGGCAAAACAGCTCATGATTAGTGCTATTTATGGCATTTGATGCTGTTGTAGCTGCCAAGCATGTCTGTGGCATGTTAATGGAGAAAATATGATTTAATGTCTTTAGTTCATTCATGCCTTTAGGAACCTTGTGAAGGGAGATGTTATCATTCACATGTGACAGGAAAAAAATAATGTTAAGCAACTAGGTTTTGAACTTCGGGGCACTGGAAACATTTTTTCACATGTTTATAAATATCAGGTTAATAAACAGAATTATCAGTGTCTTTGTGGCTTCTTTCACATTTTTGATGTTTTTGTCAGCTTATTCAAGTGAAATTAACTGTAGGGTATCTCTCTGGTTGTAGAGATTGGATATGTGAATGCCTTTGGGTTTTTAGGAGGTCATAACTAAGGCATTATTAGAGGAAGATAGGCATGCTGTATAATTACTTCTGATTTATTTCAAGTGAGTTTTGTTTGTTGACATTGGAAGGTTACTTCAGCATCTTTATCAATGACTTGGATTTTTTTAAATGTCAGGAGCAACTTGAGAAACTGCAAGTTGCTTCTGGTGTGAGAGAATTGGCTGTCTGCAAGGACATTGCCCAGAGGACATCCGGATATTTGATGTTTTATCATCCTTGTGGGAGGCTTCTCTCATGTCCCCGCATGGGGAGTGGAGCTGACAGAGGGAGCTCAACCCGCTCTTCCCGGATTCAAACTACTGACCTATTGACAGTCCTGCTGGCACAAAGGATGACAGAAGGCATGCTTATCAAATTTACTAATGACGCCAAACTGAGAGGAATAGCTAATACCCCAGAAGACAGGATCAGAATTCAAAATTACCGTAACAGATTAGAGATTTGGACAAAACAAATTTCAAGAGGGAGATGTTTATGGTACTGTACTTTGCAAAAAAAATAATGCATAGTTATAAGATGGGTGATATCGAGCAATACATTAAAATTGCAGGAAAAAGGTTCCACCTAAACATTAGGAAGAACCTCCTGATAGTAAGAACTGTTCTGCTGTGAAGAATGATGTCTCCTCGGAGTATACTGGAGTCTCCTTCTCTGGAGGTTTTAAGCAGAAACTGGATGACCATCTGCCGGGGGTGCTTTGATTCTGTATTCCTGCATGGCAGGGGTTGGATTGGATAGCCCTTGTGATCTCTTTCATAATTGTATTCTATACTTCATTTCAACAATATACATTCAATCCTCCATATTCATTGGGATTAAGGCCAAGATTGGTGTTATCTGTAGGAATCTATAAGCCCTCCCATGAAACCCTATTAATCAAATCTGCAAATGATCAAGCCTGCAAAAGTTATACCCACCAAAGTAGGGGGCTGACTTTACTCATATTGTCCTCAAGACCAGAACAATATGTTATGCATATGAAGCAGTAATATGTAGAAACAATTCTGTGAACTGCTTTACCATCAGTAGCAGAGACTAATGATACGAGAGGACATAACATAAGAAGGGTCATGAGGAATTAGACCAACCTATAGGTCCCCAGATGTTTTGGCTTTCAACTCCCAGAAATCCTAACAGCTGGTAAACTGGCTGGGATTTCTGGGAGTTGTAGGCCAAAACACCTGGGGGCCCACAGGTTGAGAACCACTGAACTACACTAAGACCTATGTGGTTCAATAGTTTTTTACATGGTGACCAATTCAGAAGGAGGTGAGGAGCACAGTAGCAACCTACTACTCTGAACAATCAGAATTTGTAGGAACACAGCCTCTCATACAGGAGCTAATACATAGCCTTCATTGGTAACACAGCCCAACTACAAGATTTTCTTGCATTTTGGTTTTTAGGTCTGTAAATTGGGTTATTTGAGGTGTGGACTTAGAAAATTATATTGGATAGACCACACCAGCTCTAGTTTCTTACA
The DNA here is from genome assembly GCF_037176765.1 of Anolis sagrei. NCBI lineage: Eukaryota > Metazoa > Chordata > Lepidosauria > Squamata > Anolidae > Anolis > Anolis sagrei. The sequence continues at coordinate 30,467,530 of NC_090023.1, read as the reverse complement.
TATGGTTAGTATGTTTTTTTTATGGGCAAAAAAAAAAAAGATGAAGACTATGTTCTGTATCTCATAAACTGGAGCAAATGTCATTTTTGGAATCAGCAGGTTAAATATACCCAGGTACAGATCTAACATTTGAGGCACCAAATGCATGTTGGGCAGTGTAATCCTTTTTTCTGTAAAATTGTCAAATGTGCTTTTAAAAAGAAACATTGCAAAATGATTGTGTTGTATGATGTGATGAGTGTTCCCACTTATCATGGAGGAGAAGGAAGAACTTAACAAGGGGATGATATTTCCATTAGTATACTATGCGAGATACAATATGAAACTAAGGATTTAAAGAGCTACTTTGCAGGAACTGGCCATGGTACTGAAATGTAAATTGTGAACCATTTTAAACCAGTTTTCTGTACCGAGTAGCATATTACTATGTTAAATAAGATACTTTTCAATTCTTAATCTTAAAAACTTTCTTTAGCTTCTTAGTGTTCAGACACAGAAGAATTTATGAAGATATGAGAATGCCCTCACCTTCTCTGGTGAAATCCACAGACAAGGCCTTTTTATTCACAGCACTTTCTTTTTGAATTTGACCTTTTGCTTTTCCAACCTTCTTTTAAGTCACTTGAACCCATAGACCTAGCCACCCTCCTTAACTATGGGCTTGCTTATGGTCATTCTCAGATGAACATATGGGGGTTTCTTGGCAAAATGTGTTCACAGGGTATTTGTCCTTGTTTTCTACTGAAACTGTGAGAGTGTGACTTGTCCAAGGTTAGTTAGTGTTGACAGTAGTGGTCTAGTTGGACTAATGATTCACTATAAAGTGTCTTTCTTGTTTGCTAAGGAATGAGTTTAGATGTGGCTTCTGCACATTAGAAAGGTAGTAGTTATTTATTCCTTTGTATCTCAACTTTTTCCCAAATTGGGACTCAAGAAAGCTTCTGAAATCTAAAACAAATACAAGCAAAAGCACATATAGACACATGTCAAAAGCTTTTTCATAGAATGATAAAACTGGAAGAGACCACAAGGACCATCCAGTTCAACTCTTTATTGTGCAAGAAAGGCAATTGAAAGGCAATCGAAAATATCCATAAAAGTCAGATTATTATAAAGTATCCAATTAAAAGGTAGTAACCATTAGGGGAACAGGACAACCACTTAAAAGTCATTTAGAATAGAAAGGTTTTGATCCTTCAGCAGAGGAATATTGATTTATTTACAACATTTATATTCTGCCCTTCTCACCCCACAGGGGACTCAGGGCGGATTACAGTGTATACATATATGGCAAACATTCAATGCCAATTTTAACACACAACATATACAGACATACACAGAGGCTATTTAACTTTTTCTGGCCACCAGGGGAGCTGTTGCTTTCATCGTCCATCTGCGACACTGATGAAGTACTTCCGCATTCCCTGCATGCTTTTTTGCTGGAGTGCTTTGCTGGAGTCTTTTTTATGGCCTCATAAATTAGTTAATTTAGCCTCCCCACACTTTAAGGTGGTACCTAATTTTCCTACTTGACAGATGCAACTGTCTTTCGGGTTGCAAAGGTTGACAACAGGCTACACAATATTAAGACAGGGCTGTCAAAGCTTCTGTAGGAAGCAGGCCTCAAAGTTTGGGAACAGCCACTGAGAAAACCCTTGAAACAGTGGTTCTCAACCTGCAGGTCCCCAGATGTTTTGGCCTACAACTCCCAGAAATTTCAGCCAGTTTACCGGCTGTTAGGATTTCTGGGAGTTGAAGGCCAAAACATCTGGGGATCCACAGGTTGGGAACCACTGCCTTAAACAACCTCTCATGTGTTCCTGCAATGTGCACCTTTGAAGGTGGGAAGATAAAGAGAAAAGTCTCATGTAGAATAATATGGCTTGAAAGCTAACACATATAGAATTTTTTAGTCATAATCAGTACTGTGTGAATCCTAACAACAGAGTGATGCAGCTGTTGCAACAAAGGAGTTGTGATCCTTGTAACCTATCACAGTCAATAGTCAAATTATTAAATGGATTAAGGAACTAACACTAATTAACCAAAGTACGATATTTCTTAGTAAAAAAGTCCCCTGAATATTTCAGAAAATAAAAATCAGAAAAATCATAAGCATCCAATAATAGGCCATTGAAAACAATTTAAACAGCTACAGTGTAATGGCAGAGTAAATTGAGGGCCCTTCCACACAGCCCTATATCCCAGAATATCAAGGCAGAAAATCCCACAATATCTCCTTTGAACTGTGTTATCTGAGTCCACACTATCATGTATTCCAGTTCAAAGCAGAAAATGTTGGCCTTTATTTAGCTGTGTGGAAGGGGCCCCAGGAGCAGTAGAAAATTTCAAAAGCTTTCACTAAAAATACACCTTAAAAGCTGTAGATTAGAAAGATGAGGAAGATAAAATGTTTTTCTTCTTGTGGCAGTCTTGCTTCCCTCCTCAGTCAAACATGTGCTACGGATGTCCTGCCTTCCCCTGGGCATAGTTCAATATGAGGCTCATAGCAATGTCTTTCTCTAATGTTTCATTGACTGTGATTTCTGGGAGATGACAGTTTTGGAGAGAGTCTGAGATAGGTAGGAATGCAAGAGATATAATAGCCCAAGAGAAGGGGGAAAAAATTGGCAGGAACTGCAGAAGAGTTGAAGACTCAGGTTCGCATTGTATTGATTTTAAATAAATCTTGAGTTCTTTGGCTCCAGCTCCCCTGTTTAATGTAACATTAAGCTTTGTGGGCCAGGGTTGTTTTTTTTACAATTTCATTTTAAACGAAGTTTTTTTTTTTTTGTTTCCAAAAATTCACAGCACAGCCAAGTACAGTGTGGTGACATTTCTACCTCGGTTCTTGTATGAACAGATCAGAAAAGCTGCAAATGCTTTCTTCCTCTTCATTGCCTTACTGCAGGTATGTCTCTGATGGTAAATTATAATGGCCACATACTGTTTAATGTAGTGATGACAAGAGAACGATCTTGCAGTGCATATTGTTATAGCTGTGGTAAAGCTGCAGACGTGTGGGTGTCATTATAGAACCTTATACTAGATGTTCTGAAGAATCCATGGAGGTGATTCATCTGTGCATTTATTTGAAACATAATCAGGGCTCAAACAGGTACTGGCAAGCTGAATGAAATATATAGAATAGACTTTTCCAAGCCAAAGTCTCCCTGATGGGTTTGCTACTATCCCCTAACACAACATATGATCTCAAAAGGACACAAAACATCAATGAAACACAGGGGAATATAGTCAAACCAATGAAGAATTGAATGTAAATACAATGATACCATGAAAGAATTGTGCACAAAATAAGAGACCTCTTAAGCTAAAATAACCAAAACAAAGTAACTAGAGCACAGCAAGCTATTGCACCATCCAACTAAACATAATGTGTCAGCTCTTAAAAAGGCATCATAAAGTTAATTTAAAGTAAATATAAGGATCAAAGTCTAGAATCCAAAAGAAAAATATCAGATCTTCAAACTTTGTATTTTTAAATCAGTGTGCCACGGTGTTAGACAAGTGCTACTAAAACTCTGTGCTTATAATAGTGAGGAGATAAATACACTTTACTAAATGGCTGTAGTGGTATTGAGCTTGTAAAGCTTTCCAGACATGTATCTTTTACTACATGAAATGAGATGTAGAGCAAACTATTATGATGGGCAAGGTGATGGGTGTTGTAGTTCAACAGATTTGGAGACTGTTAGCTAATGAACAACTGACAGAAACAAGATCAATTGTTAAAATTTCCTATATATTGTTATGTGAAATATCATTGGTGCTGGACTAGAAAAGAGTACAACTCCACATTTTTTTATTTATTGATTGGGCTTGGCCCCATGTAATCCACCCTGAGTCCCTTCGGAGAGATGGAGGCAGCATACAAAAATAAAGTTATTATTGTTTTGTTTTTGTAGTAGTAGTAGTTATATTTATTTACTTCATTTTTACCCCATCTTTCTCACCCAAGGGGACTCAAGGCTGCTTATAGCTCTGGCAAGAATTCAGTGCCAGTAAAACCCAACAATAAACAGTAAAAACATATCCCATAGTTAAAATGATAGTTCAATTCATCCAATAACCTTGCTCAAATCCTTAATTCAGACCATGTCAAAACCCATAGTAACTTATTCTTCGAACACTTGTATGCAAAGCCAAGTCTTTAGCTTTTTTTCTGAAAGCCAGAAGTGATGGAGCCTGCCTGATGTCACTGACGAGGGAGTTTCACAGCCGAGGAGCCACCACTGAGAAGGCCCTGTCTCTTGTCCCCACAAATTGCACCTGTAAAGGAGGTGGGACCAAGAGCAGGGCTTCCCCAGATGATCTTAAAGTTCTGGTAGGCTAGTTGGGCCAGAACTGTTTAAGGCTTTATAGGCCAAGACCAGCACTTTCAATTGGGCTTGGTAGCATATTGACAGCCAGTGAGCTGACGCAACAGAGGAGTTCTTTGTGCTCCCTGTATGCCACTCCAGTTAGAAGTCTGGAGTAGTTGAAGCTTCCAGGCTGTCTTCAAAGGCAACCCCACATAGAGTGCAGATGTAACAAGAGCATGGGCTACCATAGGCAGGTCTGAGTTCCCAAGGTACGGGTGCAATTAGCACACAAGGCAAAAATTATATCTAGACCCAAATGTAGTGTGACCTTTATTCAAAACTGAAGAAGGGCTCCTGTGTTGGTCAGGAAAAGCCTAGTTGTTCAAAAGATGCACTAGTGCTTGCCAACCGCAGGGACCAACATTGCAGTCTCCTCTTCCTTTCTGTGCCAAACAGCCTTTTCTAACTGTGAGTCCCATATTATTTCCCATCATCTCCAGCCATTAGCAGGGCTGATTGGGTTTGATAGGAAAGTCGGAAACTGTCTGGTTCAAAAAGATTCTTGTAGAAAGAGGTCTGAAGCCTGAGCACACATAATCCTAGCCAACACTGGAGAAGCATGGGAAAGGATAGTTTGTTTAAGCCTTGTATCACTCTGTAATTCTCTCCACCATATCATCCTTCTGTGTCCTATTCTTTTTGGTTTTGGAACCAGAACAGGGAAAAGTTACAGAAAGGAACAAAATTTGGGTTGAAGAAATATCAAGGAGAAAAATATCAAGCACACACACTGTGTCATATTTCACTCTTAATTCTCACTTCCCAAAACTGTTCTTTCTTCAACACATGGTTTAGGGCATTTGTGTACATCTATAATTCCCAATATGTTCAAGAACCACATTGACCATAATTATGTTTGGTAACATGTTAGAAAACGCTTTCCCTTCTTTTTTCAGCAAATTCCAGATGTCTCTCCAACTGGAAGATATACCACCTTGGTGCCATTGATATTCATTCTCACAGTTGCTGGCATTAAGGAAATTATAGAAGACTATGTAAGTACTGTATATCTTTGATATGTTCAGGAAACCGGCCAACAATCTGTTTCTGACCCTCCAGCTTTGCTAACCTTAATGCCAAACCATATGCTATATACAAACTGTAAGCTAGAATCTTGCTGGTACACTGCTACCTGCTGTTACAGTGACAACAGGAGGGAGATTGTTAGTGCCATGTAAACAACAATGAATACAGTTCAGTCTTAGAACTTGTCCAACTATTTGCACAGGCCCAAAGTTGTGGTTTGCTCTGGATACTGGGGGAGAATTCAGAGCAACCTGGGATTTTGCTTGATGTGGTTCAAAGCCACATTAACAAACTTTTGCTTGAATTGACCAAGCCAAAGTTTAGTGTGTCATTTAGCTGCCATGGAGATTATTTGCCCCAATTTCGGGATAATGAACCAGTGTAGATATGCCACAAGTATTTGATGGTGCTTCACTGCTCAGTATATCTTCTCAGGGGTTAAGGGCTTGATAACGTCTCCCCTGATGTAATGAACTCTGGAGATTGTGATCTGAAATAGTAACTTTACTATTACTATATTTTTTCCCAAATGTATATCCTACTTTTCTCTCATATGGAACCTAACATGGCTTATACCAGGAGTCCTCAAACTAAGGCCCGGGGGCTGGATACAAAGTCATTTATCTTACCCTCACTCATGGTCAACCTAAGTCTGAAACGACTTGAAAGCACACAACAACAACAACAATCCGATCTCATCAGCCAAAAGCAGGCCCACACTTCCCATTGAAATACTAATAAGTTTATATTTGTTAAAATTGTTCTTCATATTAATTACTGTATTGTTTTAAAGTGGGTTTTTTGCACTACAAATAAGATATGTGCAGTGTGCATAGGAATTCATTCATTTTTTTTTCAAATTATAATCCGGCCCTCCAACAGTTTGAGGGACTGTGACCTGACCCTCTGTTTAAAAAGTTTGAGGACCCCTGGCTTATACCATACTTTGCTTTATTTGAGCTGCTTATACTGTATCATAGCCTCCTTTTAGAGATCCCCTGAGTTTAGGGAAAGAGTTTGTGAGTGGCTGTTGTTTTTGAAAGAAGGGCTTTTAAAGTTCTGCTGTATGTGGAAAAGCTCCCCTGTACCCTGTACAAAGCATTTTTCTTTATCTTTAGACAGACCCTAAATTCTCTCCTTTTAAAAAAAATGAACGCTAATGAATTTGTGCCACTAAAATAAAACAACCTTTCAGAAGCTTGCAGGAAGGGCTCCATTCTGTCTGTGCATATTTGGAGTTACTGGCACATCAGTTTCTGTTTTTGTTTTGTACCTGCAGTGCCTGGCCAAAGAAATGAAGAGTGCATTAAATGTCACCCCAAGCCATTCCCTCAATTAAAGATATTGTAGATTGAAGAGTTAAACTGGGAAATGTTTGCATGCTATAGATTTTGACCAGAAATGGCCCACAACGTCTCAGTAGATATGAGAAATGGACTTCAAAATGTTACCCATTGAAGCACTGCCTCTTAGCCTCAGCTCCAATCTGTAAAATAGAAATATTATTCACTTGTCATAGATAAATTAAAATAAGTACATATAAATGGAGTGAGGACTTTAAATCACTGTGCAATAGGCTCAGATTCTGTTAAGTAGCGTAAGCCTGCAGATTGCAATGGTTTCGGCATGGAGAAAAGCAAAGGTGTACCTGGTTTGAACAAATCTTGCCAAGAAAACCCCATGATAGATTCACCTTACGGTTGCTAGAAATTGGAAATGAAGGCACATCACCAATACAAAAACATAACTAAGCAGGATTTTGAGCAAACTAAGATGATCAGACTGGTTGGAGGACAACCCAATTGCAACTTTATATACTTTCAGGGGTGTCACAGACTGTTGACCAACTTGGGAGAACGTGTAGTTGAGACCCCACGCAAGCCATTAAAAACTCTGATTTTGTTGTGGCTGATAGGAGAGACAATACCAAGAGCGATCCTTTTTGGGAGGCAGAAAAATACGCTTTATTTTCAGCTGAGACCCTTGCATGGAATCTCCTCCAAAAGCAAACCAGAGTGAGGATAAAGGCATTGACTTTCCCTTTTATACATTTTCAAATGCAAGCAAATAAAGAATCACACTTCTACATATGTAACGTAATCACTATGTCACCTTAAGCATCATAGAAATATCAAATTCTATCTTTCTACACGCAAGAGAAATGTCTCCATATTTTTCTAAAGAGTATCTTACATCAAGATACTAGGATTCAGCTTACACAAATCCATCACGGGGCCTACTTTTGACCTATCAGGAGGGAGGGGGAGAGACTCCTTACTTTTTACTTCTGTCTGTTGGTGCTAGGCCATTCTTATCTCCCCCTCCTGGAATGTTCACCTCCCTCTTGCCTGTGCCTTGAACACAGATCCTTCAGCATCCCTTTGTCCTGTCAGCTTGGCTTCTAATACAGAGAAAACCTGATTTTTCTACATTTCAGTGCTTCTAATGTACAAATAATATATGTATATTTATATTTCCAGTATCTCCACATCAATTTCATATGTAACCTGTTGGAAAGTATATGCCAGCAACAGAATTCTGGCTTAAAATGAGCAGAACATATTCATCATCATCATCACTCTCACTATCATCATAATCACCGCCACCCTTATTAATATTCTGCCTTTTCCCCAATATAGCATCTTAACGCAGCTTACAAATGAAAGTGATTATAGTATAGTTAACAACATACAAAAAGTCAATATTAGAACAGCATTAAACTTGGTTGTGTTTTAGTACTTAATTGTCAATATTTTAATGTATTGTATAATCTTTTTGGTTCACTTAATGTTAATTGTACTGCGATTCTTTGTTTGTTGGCATCTAATGATTGCCAGTTGTAAGCTGCTCTGAATCCCCCTTCGGGGGTTGAGAAGGACGGGATATAAATGGTCGAAATAAATAAATAAACAAATAAATAAACTGTTAATCATATTCAGCAATTGAAAATACTGGGTTGTTGTAGGTTTTTATGGGCTGTATGGCCATGGTCTAGAGGCATGGCCATACAGCCCGAAAAAACCTACAACAACCCAGTGATTCCGGCCATGAAAGCCTTTGACAATAAATTGAAAATACATTTAGGAAGGCTATACAAAGTTGTTGAAATAATACATATTAAAACAGTACACGAGCCTTTTATGAGCCCTTTTTTCAAAAGCTTTCATTTCTAAAAGCTTATCAGAATTAAAAAAAATCTTGCTGTTGGAAGGACAATAAGGAGAGGACTATTCAAGCCTCTCTATAATGTTACTATATTCTGCATAGTGCTGTTAACATGGTGGCTTGTGTTTGAAGCGGAGGGGTGTGTGTGAGAGGTGGGGTGGGATATATACAGTGAGTTCCTTTCTACAACTTCTGCCAGGATAATTTTGTAGCTCAGTGGGTATTAAACCTGCATGTTAATAATCTATAATGAAGGAATAAAAATAGTGACTTACCGTAGTGCTTTAAGATTGACTAAGGACGCATCTATACCAGTGGTTCCCAACTTGTAGTCCATGGACCACCAGTGGTCCGCAAAAATGAAAATATGGTCCGTGGCCTCACCATTGCTACACCGTTGCCTAGAAACCATGTGGCAATGAGAGCGACTGGTCTCGCAAAACCCCCTTATAGTGCTGAGGCAACAGGGAAGTCGGGAGGGGAGAGGCTGACTACCCATTAAAGATTACAACTACCATATCAGTTCTAGATTATTAAATATGGTTTTCTGTGGGCAAGCAGATTGTGACTATTGGATGGCATATGTTCTGTATCAGAAACTACAGCTGATGCGGCCGATCCAATGCAATTTTCTGAATCATCACCCCAAATCTAAAGTTGACCCAAAATTCGTAACCCTTTTGGTACTAATGTTGGAGAGTGGTCCCTGGTCAAAGTGTTTCCTGTTCAAGTGGCCCCTGGTCAAAAAAAAGTTGGGAACCACTGATATATATTGTAGAATTATTGTTATTTGACCCTTAAAACACCATAGAAATGCATTCCAGGCTTTCTTCTTTTGCTGTAGTGTTTCAACAGGCACGATCATTTTTCACAATGCTTTTCCCTTCCCAACTCAAGTCAAAATAAATGTTTCTACTGTGATTTCTCAAACAGAAAAGACACAAGGCTGACAGCACAGTGAACAAAAAGAAAACAATAGGTAAGATTTTCTTTTAACTTCTTTGAAACCAAATGAGGAATTGGAAAAATACCAGCTTGCCTCAAAAATGAATGCTTTCAGTTTTAGTAGTTTGTGATTGATCAATAATACATTCCACTAATTTGGTTCCCAAAAGATAATTTGAAGTGTGCATGGTTTTTAAAAATGCCACTTGATGGTATTTATCAATCATTGGAGATTTTACCTTTTACCTAATAATTATAAACTTTGCTGATATAAAGTATATAAAGTCCTCTTGGTCAGTTGCGAGGCCAGGTGGGGTACAGGGCGGCAACCTGTGCTTAACACAGGTCATCAGTCTGAGGGACTCGTTGTTGATGCTTTGAAGATCAGGTGTTAGTGGTGGCTGGGAGGTCCTTTGCACAGTTAAAATTTGTGCACCAGCTGCGTCTGTACCTCAAAAAGCCTGATTTGGCCACAGTAGTCCATGCCTTAGTTACATCCAGAATGGATGGACTACTGTACTCTATGCACTCTTTGTGGAACTGCCTTTGAAGACAGATTGGAAGCTGCAGTTAGTACAAAGGTCGGCTGCAGCTTCCAAACTGTCTTCAAAGGCAGTTCCACAAAGAGTGCATAGAGTACAGTAGTCCATCTATTCTGGATGTAACTAAGGCATGGACCACTATCATGTCTATGTGATATTGTTTTATATATAATCTAACTGGGGCTAGCCATAGGGAGCATACCATGCCCCTACTAAATCGGCTCCACTGGCTTCTGAAAAGTTTCTGGGCTCAATTCAAGGTGCAAGTTATCACCAATAAAACCCTATATGCTTCAGGTCCTACCTATCTTCAAGATTGCATCTCAAAGCCTTGTGCAGGCTTTGAGACAATCCCACCATTGTCTCAAGTGTGGTTGGTGGGAATGAGAGAGAGGGCTTTTTCTGTAATGGCTTCCCAGCTGTGGAATATCCTCCCAAAAGAGATTAGGTTAGCTCCCACCCTTGAATCTTTCTGATCCAGCCTAAAAACATAGATTTTGAAGCAGGCTTTTGGCCTCAAGTAGGATGAAATGGTCCCATAAGGGACTGACACTATACTATTTTAGTTGTGAATTGATGGCAGCTAGTTTTATTTACAGATGGTTTCCATTTTAAAATTGTGCTATTTTATATTATATGTGTTGATAGTGATTATTTGATCATGTCTATGTGATATTGTTTTATATTCATGTACTGTTTATGTTATATGCTACACCTTAGAGTGCCTTTGTAAGCTGCCCGAGTCCCCTTGGGGAGATGGTGGCAGGATATAAATAGAGTGTTTTGTGATTATTATTTTATTTATTTACCGCATTTGTATACCGCCTTTCTCAGCCAGAGGCAACTCACAGTCAGTTCACAGTTGGCAGCGATTCGATGCCATAACAATTAGAAAAATACAGTTAAAACAATTAGAAAAACAATTAAAACATTTAAAATGTGATATAAAAACAATACAGCCTGTAAAAACAAATTATTATTAAGAGGATTTATTTATTTATTTACTTCACTTATATACCGCTTTCTGAGCCCTTAGGCGACTCAAAGCGGTTAACAACAGCAAAAATTCAATGCTAAACATCATAAAAACAATTAAAGGATAGTTAAAACAGTAGCATAATAAACAGTTAAGCATGAATATAACAAATCATTAGCGTCATTAATCTACATCACACACACTTCCAGATGACCTTTGTGAGTACTTGGCACCTCTCCTTTCACTCTATTATATTTAGGGTTTGCTTTTGAATTCAGGTTCTTTTGTTTTAGTTGTTGTATTGTCATGGGCAATGGCTGATTCTGTTGTAAAGAAATGAAAATGAAAAATGGTTTCCTGCAGTGGAACGATTAAAGCTCTTTGCTTGACACAGTGCTATTGCCTCTATTCAAGCAGGTTCAAGGAGGCATCAGCTAGGTTGGCGCTATCAAAGGCAAGGAGGTCACATTGCTTGCCTGGATTATAATCACCATGTTTAATTACATGGAATCACACATACTTACTTTGGCTTCTTTGGTTTGTTTGGATCATTTTATCCAAATGATTTTTTTCATAGGCATTCAGTAAAACTGTTCACTTTGAAGAAAGCATTTAAAAAGTGCTTCTCTTTATTTACTCCTCCCACAGTGTTAAGAAATGGCATGTGGCAGAATATTATGTGGAAAGAGGTAAGAAGCATTTTTAGTTGTTTTTGAAAGTAGTTACTATTTTTGAGTGTCATCAAGAATGGGAACTGCATTTAAATGTGTTTATTTGAAAAAACTTTAGTGTGTCCCTGGGGTGTATATGGTTTCTCACAATCTTCTGTCTTGACAATAAATGGGTAATACTGAAAATGTGCATTAATGTGGTTAATTCCTTTTTTGAGACCACTTTAATAGCTATGTCTCCATTCTGTGGGATTCTGTGATATGTAGTTTGTGGAGGTTATTAGAAATCTAAGCTAGAGAGCTGGAGTGTGCAATTTGGAGTGTGGAGTATTTCTGTCTAGCAGAGGAATACCAGTATGTCAGAAAAGTACACATCACAGGATTTTGTAAGATTGAACTATGACTATTAATGGGCTGTCAATGCACTGTACATGACATCCTCCACTTTTGCAAGCGTTAGGGGCACAGGACTCGCATAAAAGTGGAAAACTGCTAATAAAAACACTATTTTTTAGCCAAGGGAACACCTCCCTAGGTCCTCCAGTCTGATCCTATGGCCATTTTTACCAATGCAATTGGCTAGCCAACTTGCTTCTTATTACCCAATTAATTGACTTCAGACAGTTGTTTCTGCTTCAGTAGCAGCTCTTATCTTTATTTACATTTCATTCATTGCAATAACACTTACTCCTTAGCAAGGGAGAAGAGCAAAGAGAAAGAACAAATGGTTTCTGCTATATTTATATCCCACTGTTATCTTTATTCATATCATGATCTGATCACCATGCAAAATATATTCCATATGCATGGGGGTATTGGGATAACGATACAAAAGGTTTGCTAGGGTAGGTCCTCTTTCACTCAGACTCAGACTCAGCCTCCCCCCCCCCAATCAAACTCAGCCCCCACCCCCCGAATCAAAATCTTGGTTACGGTACTGGTTATCAGCCCATTGAGTCAGTGTCCAGCCTCCTAAACTATTGCAACATCTTCCTTGTCTGTTCCATGCATGCTTCATAATGCTCCACAACTTAACTCTTTCACAGCCAGCAGCATGGAGATTTTAAACTTGTACAATATACATTGACAGTACACTGAATTTTTTTTGTCAGAAGTGACCATAGAATTACAATAGAGCACCTCTTCTTAAACTGTTCTGACCCCAAATGACCACCCCATCTCAATATTGGGGTGTCAAAATTTTGCAAAAGTAAACATTTTCTGAATGCCACCCAGTGACATTTAGACATTTGCACAAATCCGTTGTGCAGTGTTTGTAATGAACTTTGCAGAAGATGGTTTTGCTGTACTTTATAAAAAGGAAAATCAGCCTGTTTAGCAAGCCTTGCAAATATGGATTTGTTATCAGTACATGTTTGATTTTATACCTATTTTATGTAGCTGTATACTTGGGGTCCCAAAAACATTTCTTGGGCCAAAAGAGGTTGCAATTGGAAAATTTTTTAAGAAGTCCTGCACCTAGAGGTTCCTAAAAAGACTATATTAATCAAATCCACAAACAATCAATCTTCCAAAGTTAAATCCATAATTGTGGAAAGCCAACTGTAATTGTGTAGTGTGGATACACCCCTTGTCCATGGAAGTGACAAAGGCCCCTTCCACACAGCTGAATAAAATTCCGTATTATCTGCTTTAAAATGGAATATATGGCAGTGTGGACTCAGATAATCCAATTGAAAGCAGATATTGTGGGATTTTCTGCCTCGATATTCTAGGTTATAGAGCTATGTAGGTAAGGTAAAGGTAGTCCTCTGACATTAAGTCCAGTCATGTCTGACTCTGGGGTGTGGTGCTCATCTCCATTTCTAAGCCGAAGAGCCAGCGTTGTCCATAGACACCTCCAAGGTCATGTGGCCGGCATGACTGCATGGAGCGCCGTTAGAGCTATGTAGAAGGGCCCAAAAAGGTTCAAAAAAGCTCTGGTATATTCTCAAGCAGAAATTAGAAATACTACATTTTTTGAACAATAACCCATATAACATTTCTAAACTATGTTCTCAAGCACATTCAGAGTCCTGTATGGCAAAGGTGGAGAGCTTGTGTACCTTTAAATGTGGTTGGACTTCAATTTCCATCAGTCTTAGCCTATTATAAAAGGTGCTGAGAGATGTCATGAAGGAACATAGGAGGAACACTACTTGTCCACCTCTGTGGTATATCAGTAGTGAAGTTAATATCTGAGAGCTGGTTATACAGACACAACATCATGTTTAGCACACAACCAGGAAAGTATTTTCCGGCTTGACACGGTAAACAAATACATGGCAACTGGAGAAGAGGAAAGGCATTCTGCACACAAATACACACATGCATGTACATGAGCATCCCCATATACAAAGTTGCAGCCTCCTCCCATTTCAGCAGTATCATTTAGAGGAGGTGTGGGGGAGTCCTCTTTTTCTGTTGTGACTGAACAGTTGTTTGTCAGAAATCCTTGTGATTTAACTACTGCAAATCATCCAAAGATCTCCCACTAGAACTGAGAGTATTTTTAACCTCGTGTTAATTGGCTCATAATGCATTTCTTCTGTCTTTGGAGGACTGCAGGTAGTACACCAATTCATGCAATCAAAGATACATAGAGTAACATTTGTGCAGCATATGCTGTTCAAATACGTAGTATAGGCATAGTACAAATAGTGTAAGTCAGTTGGAGGATGGATAAAACGATGCAGTGCTTTCATTCTGCTCTTGGCTTGCAGTAATAGATTGTTATTCTGTTCTGAAGTGCAGACTATATAAAATGGGAGATTATAGGGAACACATTTTGTTTGTGGCCTGGACAATTTGTAATCTCTTGTAAATATATTAGAAGGGGTTTGTCAAATCAAATAGTAAATGAAGGTGAATAAAAAGTCACCATGCTTCAGAGAGCTTCCAAAGGAAATGGAATTTGCAAGTGTAAAGACCTCCTGATGCATCTTTATCAGATAAGGTTGTTTGACAACCAAGTCTGATTCAATAGTGTGATATGACCATTCAAGTTGCAATTCAGGATGCAATTGTCTGTCCAGTTAGACTTCTTAAATGCCATTGAGGCCCATTGGGTCCAGTGTGCTGTAGTCATCTGAGTATTGGGTTATGACTGGAGACTAGGATGTGATTTCCTGCTCAGCAATGACTTTGGGTGACTTTGGGTGAGTTGCATACTTTCAGCCCCAGAATACCTTCCTTAGGATAGCCATAAGTTGGACAAAACTTGAAGACACACAACTACATCAACACAGGATTGTAGCAGTGGTGGCTTGTGGGTTAAGCAGAAAGTGGCTACCTCACTCCAGTCTACTAGGGGCACCCCTGGTGAATCCACAAACTGCCTGTGGACTGCATCTTGGTTTTTGGACTGGTATAAGCATTCCCTGCAAATTACACAGTGAGGATAAATGTTTATAAACTTGCAGGGATGGTGTTGCATGTTATGTGAGCTGCTCCTAAATGTTGTGCCCTCCCAACTCCCAACATATATCAATTATTTGTTTATTCTTGTAGGAAAGTATAGTTTTTACTGTATATTACAGATGCAAACTTATATCTTTTTATGTTTGATTATTATTGAAATGTGGTAAGATTTTTTTTAAAAAAGGATATCTAAAGTGTGTTAAAGTTAGTGTTTTCTTTAAAAAAGAAAATGGTATTTAAGTAGTGCCTAACAATTTTAACAACAACAACAGCAACAACAATAATAGGGTTGTTGTGAGTTTTCCAGGCTGTATTTTCTACCTGATCCAGAAGCATTCTCTCCTAACCAGGCCCATAGCCAGTATTTTGATTCGGGGGGGGGGGGGATGTGAATTTGATTCGGGGGGGAGGGGCACTGAGTTTGATTCGGGGTGGGGAGGCTGAGGATCTACCCTAGTAAACCTTTTGTATCATTATCCCAATACCCCCATGCATATGGGATATATTGAGCATGGTGATCAGATCATTATATGAATAAACATAACAGTTTAAATAATGTACCAGTAAGGCCTTCTCACAGACCACCCTGAGAATTTGGGGGGGGGGGGGTGAAGCCCCTCAAGCCCCTCCCCCCCAGCTACATGCCTGCTCCTGACATTTCGCCTACATCTATGACAGGCATCCTCAGAGGATGTGAGGTTTGCTGGAAACTAGGAAAATGGAGTTTATATATCTGTGGAATGTCTAGGGTGGGAGAAAAAACTCTTGTCTGCTTGAGACACATGCAGAGGCGGCCCTAGATAATTTTCAATGGTAAGCAAACAGTATTTTGGCACGCCCCCCCCCCCCCCCCAACCAATCACTGATATATATTTTCTGTTCGTCGTGGGAGTTCTGTGTGCCATATTTGGTTCAATTCCATCATTGGTGGAGTTCAGAATGCTCTTTGATTGTAGGTGAACTATACATCCCAGTAACTACATATGTCAAGGTCTATTTTCCCCCAAGAGCGCCTCAAGAGCTCCCCTGGGCAAAATCAACTATACTGCAAATGCTTACTTTGCGTAATGGGTTGAGCTGCCCCTTGGCACATGTGAATGTTTCAGTTGGCCACCTTTATTAGCATTTAATGGCCTAGCAGTTTCTAGGTCTGGCTTCTTACTCCTAGGGGGAATCTTTTGTTGGGAGGTGATTAGCTGGCCCTGATTGTTTATTGTCTGGAATTCCTCTGTTTTTGAGTGTTGTTCTTTATTTATTGTTATGATTTTAGAATTTTTTAAAATACTGGTTTTGTTCATTTTCATTGCTTTCCCCCCCCTTTCTGTTGAAATTGTCCGCATGCTTGTGGATTTCAATGGCTTTACGAATCAAGGAACATGAAAGGCACTGCAGACTACTTCAACCAGAGAAGTCCTCCATAGCAGAGCACTTGATGAACCAACCTGGACACAGCATATTATTTGAGAACACAGGAATGCTGGACCACACCAACAACCACCATGTCAGACTACAAAGAGAAGCCATTGAAATACACAAGCATGTGGACAATTTCAACAGAAAGGAAGAAACCATGAAAATGAACAAAATCTGGCTACCAGTATGCCTGCCATAGATGCAGGGGAAACGTCAGGAGAGAATGCTTCTGGAACATGGCCATACAACCCGGAAAACTCACAACAACTGAGTGATTCTGGCTATGAAAGCCTTCAACAACAACAACAACAACAACAACAACAACAACAACAATGCTCCCAGTGTTACATTTTCCAATGTACATATGTATGTGCTGCCACAGCTTGCTTGTAGCATAACACATGAATTCTATATTAGTTGTTGGTGACTTTGTATCATCATCATCATCAATGCATAATGTATCAATGGTCTCTGGGGTAGTGGTGAACTACAGAGGGGGTAGACCTAGGAAGAAGAAAGAATCAGTCATGCATTTCCCAATGCAAATTAGTCCATCTGTGTTGTCTTTTTCTCCCCATCTGTCTCTTTGAGTCCCTGCATGATGCCCTTTTCATTCTACCCTTGTTGTATACAATGCTTCCCTGCTTCATCATTTTGGAGTGTCCATGTCTTGATATGTTTGTGTTTATGTTCAATGTATTACTTCCGCTCTGCTGTTTGGCAAGGAGCAAAGACCTGACACTCCTGCCATTGCAATAGAAAGATCACCCTGCCCAAGAATAGTCATCGTCACACATCACTGTCTCCACATCTCCTCCTTGATAAATTAGCTGGTTAACAATAGATATGGGCTCTTGCTTTCTGTCTTTGTTCATTTTCTCTTTTTCCATGCTGTTGCTGCACTCCTGCCCCTGACTCAATAGGTGGCAGTGGGAGACATTGTGAAGGTCACCAATGGGCAGCACCTCCCAGCAGACATGATCATTTTGTCTACCAGGTCAGATATACTGGATGGGTGTGATGTGTGATGCCTCTGCTAAACTGAGGTTCAAAAACAATAAAAACTTCCAATAAGTATAAATTTTCTTGACATGGAACATTATACTTCTTCCGAGATCGGAAAACAATTGCCAGAAACCTTCAAGTGATTGTGTATTCATGAATAAGCAAAGGGTTGGATTGGGTGGCCCTTGTAGTGCTTTCCAATTCTGTAATTCTAAGTCAGTATGAGTATTGCTATCTTTTCCAAGCTATGCTGCATGTCTCCACCTTTCCATGAATGCATTACATCAAAGATTTTAAGCATATATTGGAAAGATTTAGTGTTTTTCCTTTTGCAATGGTTCTTAACGTTCCCCAGCCAAAAAGCTCTGTGGTTCAATATCAGGCACACAAGTTTTATTCAAGGTCTGCTTCTACGTGTGAAGCAAACAAACAAAAATGTGCTGTGTTACCATCTGTTCCCCAGCCCTGTAGACTGGAAGGAAAAGTACACCAGTGAATGGAGCTGCATCTGTTAACTGCCATGTATGCTGGAGTGCCATCTAACCTATTTTATGCTTGACATCTGGCAGAGATTTGTAAATTGGTATAGTTCGGATATTTTGGACTGCAACTCTCATAATCCTTGGCTATTGGTCTTTCTCACTGTGACTTGTGGCAGTTGCAGTCTGAAGTATCTCAGTGAGACCTGCCACTGTTGGATGACATCTTGCTGAAACGACGCCATCAAACAGTGGACCACATTCTCTAATGTCAAAGACTTGATCCAAAATAGGGATGAAAAGAGTGAAGCATGATGTGTGTGTGTGTGTGTGTGTATACACACACACACATATATATACATATATATACATATTATATATACACACACACACACACACATCATGCTTCACTCTTTTCATCCCTATTTTGGATCAAGTCTTTGACATTAGAGAATGTGGTCCACATGTAACCCACTGTCATTTTGTGAAGCTCAAAATTACAGAAACTCACTCATCCAGGCACTAACCAGAACCAGAGCTGTTTAACCTTGAAAGAATATCACAGTTCAGGATCGTCTTTGTCAATACAATTTCTATCCTAATTCACTGACACAGTTTATATTAATAATAACAACAACAACAACAACAACAACAATAATAATAGAGACTGACAGAGTTTGGAGCACAATACTCCCGACCTCACGATCGTGTTAAAAAAACAGTGTGGATCGTCAATACTGCAATCCCAGGTGACAGCAGTATTGAAGAGAAACTACTGGAAAAGCTGACACAATATGAGGATTTAAAGATCGAACTGCAAAGACTCTGGGACAAAACAGTAAAGATGGTCCCAGTGGTGATCGGCACACTGGGTGCAGTGCCTAAAGACCTTGACCTGCCTGCTTTATAACCATATCTGAATGGAAGAACCACTTTTGCTGTGAGAGGACAATGATCTCCTTTCCTAGAACTTTCCACGAAAGGCAGGAAATGAGCTGCATAACTCATTTCATTTGTGCAATTTTTCCATACATCTGTTACTACCAAACTTTTGTTCTGAAAATTGATCCTATGCAGCTGTGTCACTGGTGTCATAGACTGAGGCGACATTATGGTAGAGAGTGGCCCCATATCCCTTATTATTTTTATAGTATTCATGTTTGCATCAAGTTGCTTTTCATAACAGTACATGCATAATGTATCACACAGATGTTGGTTTCTTTTATTTAAAAAAAAAGCCTCAGTTCACCAGAGTTTGCATGCTTGGAAGCTGGTGTGTGCCTTGATTTTGTAGGAAGTGTGTGTTACATTGGTTTTTTATCATGATTTTAATTATAAAAATACTCGAATCCATATGGTGGTATGACAAAAAAAATCACTGAATGCTTTTTAGCGGGGAAATCAATGCTTGGAAAAAATTATTCTGGAGATTGGATGTCAGTTTATTTTTAATACCTTTGTTTTTCAGGCACCTTTCTTTTTAGAGGTTACCTTAAAGCGCAATGTGATTGATACATGGTATTTTTTAAATTATGCTTTTACAGCGAACCTCAGGCAATGTGCTACATTGAAACATCTAATCTCGATGGGGAAACTAATCTTAAAATACGACAGGTAAAATTAAACTTGTTTCTTTCACTTTATGAAAGCCAATGAAATGACAGTTAGGAATAGCACAGGATATTTTTACCATTAGTTGGAAGTTGAGATTTGTAGCAGGATGAAAGCTTGTTTTTCTAATTTTTTTCATGTCAGAAGTGACTTGAGAAACTGCAAGTTGCTTCTGGTGTGAGAGAATTGGCAGTCTGCAAGGACGTTGCCCAGGGGACGCCTGGATGTTTTCCCATCCTTAGGGAGGCTTCCTTCATGTCCCCACATGGGAAGCTGGAGCTGACATATGGGAGCTCACCCCACCTTGTGAATTTGAGCTGCCAACCTTCAGGTCAGCAGTTCAGCTGGCACAAGGGTTTGACCCATTGCACCACTGTGGCTCTAAGAAAACTTTACCTTTTTATTAGATCACTTGAGTTACTTAACACCAAGAAACATGTATTTTTCAAAGCTTGAAAGTCGATTTCAGTCCACTCCCCATTTTGGTAGATCCCTTTTCTCTGCATATGGGTGCCTTGGCCTGTCCAACCCACTGAGAGGTTCACTTTCAAATTTCCTGGTACCACTGTAATTGAAATTTGGTGGCAACTGCAGTGGTTTGCTATGCCTTAATAGGAAGCCAGAACATATTATAATGACCTACAGACTGGCAAGGCAGGTTGTCTCCTTTTATAATGGAAGGGGTCCATATTTGGTCTCTAGGTTGCTTATCACTCACTTATGGAGCCCCCAGTGGTTCAGTGAGTTAAACCTCTGTGCCGGCAGGACCGATAGGTCGCAGATTCAAATCCGGGGAGAGCACGGATGAGCTCCCTCTATCAGCTCCAGCTCCTCATGCAGGGACATGAGAAAAGCCTCCCACAAAGATGATAAAACATCAAAAGCATCTGAGTGTCCCCTGGGCAACGTCCTTGCAGACGACCAATTCTCTCACACCAGAAGCAACTTGCGGTTTCTCAAGTCACTCCTGACATGTCAAAAAAAAAATCACTCACTTATGACTAATGAAGTACCTTTCTCAGGAAATTCCCCTTCCTCAAATTTTCACTGAGCCACGTGTTTCCCGTGCATGGATATTTTCAACAACTTTTGCAGGATCTATCAGAAATTTGTGATTTTTTTTTCCAGAGGAGGGCTTATCTATATAAATAAAAATATAATGTTTGTTTGTGGGATTAAGATAACTCAAAAACCACTGGGCAAATTGACACCGAATTTGGACACAATACACCTATCAGGCCAACAAGTGAACATCACTCATAAAAACACAGAAAAACACAGTGGAAGAGACTTAAAAAGCCCCCCAAAAATTACATTACAACACATGTGTAAAACTACATATATACACATGTATACAAACACAAAATACATATATACAGACTGGGCCACAACAACGCATGGCAGGGTACAGCTAGTATTTAAATAAAATGTAATGTTTATTTGTGGGATTAACATAACTCAAAAACTACTGGACAAATTGACACCAAATTTGGACACAATACACCTATCAGGCCAACGAGTGACCATTACTCATAAAAACACTACTTAAAAAGCCAAAAAAGCAAACATTACATTACAACAGATGTGCAAAATCACATATACCATATATATATATATATATATATATATATATATATATATATATATATAGCAGTCACACATATACACAAATTTATACACACACAAAACAATTATACACAGACTGGGCCACAGCAATGCATGGCAGGGGGTGGCTAGTTCATATTATAAGTGGAGCAAGAGCATCTTCTCTTCTCCCCCTGCCTCCACCTCTCAAATTAGTACACATACAAGCGCGCACACACACACAATTACAAGGGGTAGCATAGCTGCAGTTCAACAGTTTAATAACTCTCCTTTTTATTGCAGTTGGGATATCCAGTGCTGCTAATAACAATAGACTTTGAAAGGTCTAAATCAAGTATGGCAAACTTTGGTCCCCTAGGTGTTTTGGACTTCAACTCCCACAATTCCTAACAGATGTAGGCTGTTAAGAATTGTAGGAGTTGAAATCCAAAACACCTGAAGGGCTGAAGTTTTAGCATGCCCAGTCTAAATCCATAAAGGGTATGGCAGCTGCTAGTCCCCAGACCAGTGGATCCACTCTGAGTTTTAGTCTCAATTTTAAAGGTGCTATCTGAAGTGATGAACCCTCTTTCTCAATACATTGTCTCTATGAAGTTCAGACTAAAACCCAAAGATCATTCGCTGTCTCACTGTCAGGGGCCCAATAGACACCACTGAGTAAAGGGCAGGTAAAGTTATATCTTTACACCACCTTTGCAATACAATCCTTGAAAATGTATTTGTTATGATGATCCTAATTATGATTTGGTTCATGACAGGGGTTGACGCAGACTGCAAGTCTGCAGTCGAGAGAAGAGCTGATGAAGATAACTGGGAAGATAGAGTGTGAAGGACCAAACCGTCATCTTTATGACTTCACTGGGAATTTGCGTATAGATGGCCAAAGGTATATATTTGCTACAGAAAAACCCAAAAAGTCTTCCTGGTTGGCTGTTGGCCTTTTATTGTTCAATTTCTAATGTTGTTGTCTTTATCTTATGTTTTCAATTTGCTGCCTCACAACCGAATTTGGGCAACAGAGCAATGGCAAAAAATGCTGTTTAAAAAACAGGGTGCATAATGGATGCATATTTTGCTATAGTGGCATGGAGGGATTTCCCCTCCTTGCCACCATAGCATAGGAGCAGATTAAACAGAAGCATCTGCGAGGGGGGGGGGGGGGAGGTAGGACGGCAAAAACAGGTGGGCAACATGTTGGCTACACTTGTGGCATTTGTGATGGATGGCTTGCATGTTCATGGGATGGAGGTAGGGTTCAGTATCTTGGATATCTCTTTTGAATGCTAAACTAAAACTCCAGAGTGGCTTCATTGCCTATTGAAAGGAAAACAGCTACCCACCAATGCTCTCTGGAGGAAACAACATCTAGATCAGGCATGGGCAAACTTTGGCCCTCCAGGTGTTTTGGACTTCAATTCCCACAATTCCTAACAGCTGGGGAGTTAAAGTCCAAAACACCTGGAGGGCCAAAATTTGCCCATGCCTGATCTACATGTTGTTTTATCCAGAGAGCATTGGTGGGTAGCTGTTTTCCTTTCAATAGGCTGTTGTGGGAGTTGAAGTTCAAAACACCTGGAGGGCCAAAATTTACCCATGCCTAACCTAAATTGATTTCATTATATTAATTAGTAATTCAGTAGGAATTAAATACTTCTTTTCTAGGCTTGATTATTCTCGTTGTTTTAAATATATATACTGTAAGCATCTTTGTCCTGTGTTTTGTTTGTAAATTGTGTTTTACCTTTTCCTGTTTTTCTCCCCTTTTTTCCAGTCCAGTCCCAATTGGACCTGACCAGATTTTACTAAGAGGTGCACAGATAAGGAATACTCAATGGGTTTTAGGAGTAGTTGTCTACACAGGACATGATACAAAACTTATGCAGGTAAAGTTGCTCTTCATAAAGCATAGTTTTAGAGTTAAAGGTAAATGTTTCCTCTTGACATTAAGTCTAGTCATGCCCGATTCTGTGGGGTGATGCTAATCTATGTTTCTAAGACAAAGAGCTGGCGTTGTCCAAGGTCATGTGGCCAGCATGACTGCATAGAGCACCATTACCTTCCCGCCAGAGCGGTACCTATTGATTTGCATGTTTTTGAACTGCTAAGTTGGTAGAAGCTGAGGATAACAGTGGGAGCTCACCTTGCTCCCCGGATTCGAACTACTGACATTTTAGTCGGCAAGTTCAGCAGCTCAGCGGTTTAACCGGTTGCGGCACTGGGGGCTCCAGTTTTAATGTTAGTTTTCTTTTAAGCCAAGCATTTTTAGCCATATATGTGAGAATGAAAACAAAAGCTAGCTTTTCAACTGGACCAACTATAGTGTCTTTAATAAAAGTATGTTATGTCTGGAATTAGCAGTTGAAGCATTTCTCTACGTAACACACCTTTATTAGAATTTTTATCTCTTAATTGTTGCAGATCATGCCTCAGTATTATTTTGATGTCTTGTTCCTTCCCTCATCCCATATGTTTTGTATTATCACGCCTGATGAAGAGTTCTGGGAGCACCTGAAAACACTCATCACTTGTGCATGACTTATTGGTCCTAACACAAACTATTGTATATCCCAGAGTTTTAATCAGATTATCATAGAACCATAGAGCTGGATAGCAACTTGTAGGCTAATGAATTCAGAAAAGTAAAGTGAGAATATCTCTGATATTTTTATGACCCAGATTGAGAGCTCTCCGAATGATTCCATTTGTATGACTGCTTCTTTCTAGAATTCAACCAAAGCTCCCTTGAAAAGATCCAATGTGGAAAAAGTGACCAATATGCAGATCCTCATTTTGTTTTGCATCCTTCTCGTCATGGCTTTAGTGAGCTCTGTGGGTGCCTTACTGTGGAACAGAACACATGGAGATGACATTTGGTACTTTGGCTCAAATGGTAGGTAGAATATTGTGGGCATCTCTTCCATGGCACCAATAGATGGGTGTATCTTGGGAGGCAAAAGGACAAGAGAACTTGATGGTGCCAAGGAGATTAAATTATAGGTTAGCACAAAATGTTGACCTTGAGAGGCAAAAGGCCAAGAGAACTTGATGGAGCAGAGGAGATTAAATGATAGGTTAGCACAAAATGTTGAAACCATCAAATAACCTGAGGATTGCTAGATGCTTGGACAATGACTGTTAGTCAACATAGCAAATGATTGGAGTTTTAATCCAATACATCTGGAGAACAACCAGGTATCTTTCTCACTACACAAATATTGCATTACGATTTCAATTTAACTGTCATGATATTATATTGTGGGAATCTGAAATTTGCCAATTAATGAGGGGTATTTATAATTCTCAACTAGACCCTCAAGAAACTACAAACTCTACAACTCCATAAGAGGCATTTTGTCAGTTATAGTGAAATCATAATATTATAATTGTATAGTGTGAAAATAGCCTACATCAGGATTAATTTCTCTGTGGTCCCAGTACTGTGCTTACATACAATTTAGTCAGCCTTCTATCACCAGCTTCTCTTAGTCTTTCATCCTCCAAGAGGCAGCTGTAAATTGGAGCTGAACAAAAGCAGCTGCAGTTATTGTCTCAGCTGTTTTTACTGATCATATTGCAGTGTTATGTATGCAATGCATTGTGGCTGACATCCATTTGGTTCTGTTTGTCTTTCCTTATCTGATTTAGTTGGAACTCTTATGCAAAAGTCTGAAGGGCCATAGATATTGCATGTGAAAAACAGGCAACTACTTTGTACTGTATCTAAAGAAATGGGGTTTTATCAAGAAAGAACACATTGATTGGGTTGCTGTGAGTTTTCCAGGCTGTACGGCCATGTTTTAGAAGCATTCTCTTCTGATGCATCCTCAGAGGTTGTGAGGTTTGTTGGAAACTAGGCAGTGAGATTTATATATCTGTGAAATTTCCAGGGTGAGAGAAAGAACTCTGTGTCTGTTTGAGGCATATGAATGTTGCAATTGGCCACCTCGATTAGCATGGAATATCCTTGCAGTTTCAAAGCCCCCATCCTCTCTATATAATCTTTGGATAGCATAAAAAAGGGTTAACACCCCTGTGGTGTTTGTTTAGGTGTCTGTCCCTGTAATAATGGGCTTTTGAAAAAAATGGCTTCCCTGCTTTTACAACCCACGTACTTACCCAGTTTATAAAAAAAGAAGGAGAAGCAAACCGAGGGTACAATTGGATTGTATTTTAAAAAAACACAAAGTTTTTAAAAACTTGCCATTATACTAAATATTCTTTGACTAGTAGCTGGCCACTTGGAGTGGTGTCGCTATAAGCAAGTCCTCCATTGTGCGTGTGGCACAGCTTAGACTGCATTGTAATAGGTGGTCTGTGGTTTGCTTTTCTCCACACTCTCATGTCATGGACTACACTTTGTGGCCTCCTTTCTTAAGGTTGGCTCTGCCTAGGCACAAATTG
The DNA here is from genome assembly GCF_037176765.1 of Anolis sagrei. Classification (NCBI taxonomy): domain Eukaryota; kingdom Metazoa; phylum Chordata; class Lepidosauria; order Squamata; family Anolidae; genus Anolis; species Anolis sagrei. Next base: position 30,441,889 of record NC_090023.1, on the reverse strand, counting down.
ACAAACATAAGATAGAGGATCTTCAATAATTCTACAAAAAGGGGTAAATTCCTTTTCCATTTCCAAAATTTGTTTTTCATTCACACATTGAAATGTATGCATTGATCTATTTTTCCTCCTAATTTGTGTATCTATTTTTTAATTTACTTAATGTATGGAACTGCTTTTAATTAACTGAAGCATTAACATACACAAGCATGTGGACAATTTCAGCAGAAAGGAGGAAACCATGAGGAAACCATGATCAAAATCTGGCAACAAGTATTTTAAAAACCCTCTAAAATCAGGATAGTAAATAAAGAGCATCACTCAGAAAATCAGGGGAATTCCAGACAGAAAACAATCAGGGCCAGCTAACACCTTCCTGCAAAGGATTCCTCCCAGGCAGGAAGCAGCCAGACTTTGAAGCTACAAGGCCATTCAGTTCTAATCAAGCTGGCGAGTTGCAACATTTGCACTTGCCTCCAGCAGACAAGAGTTCTTTCTCCCACTCTGGACATTCCACAGATATATAAATCCCACTTTCCTAGTTTCCAACAGACCTCACAAACTCTGAGGATGCCTGCCATAGATGTGGGCAAAACATCAGGAGATAATGCTTCTGGAACATGGCCATACAGCCCAGAATACTCAACAGCAATCCAGTGATTCCAGTCATGAAACAAACTGAAGCATACGTTGCATATCCCCACAATTGTATACATTTTAGCCATTTGTTGTTTTTTAAAAAAATATATTGTTTTGTGCACACTGTCATGTGTTAGCATGAATAGCATGCAGATTGACTCTAGCCCAGTTAACTGTGTGTGTGTGATGAATTGGCTCATAAAAGAAAAACACACAAGACTTCGGCTTAAAGTAGAAAAGAAAATATTGTAGTATTGGCAGCATACAAAAACAAAGTAGCAGGATTACTGTTTCCACAAAAGTAACATGAAACAATATCTTCTGAGAGATATCACTACTCAGCTGAGATAAGCAGGAATCCTTGTCCTCTTCTCATGGCTGTGTCTTCGCAGGACATCTGCAGCATAGTCCCCGGCTTACACAAAGCAGAACGGCACAGAGGCATAGATGCACAATAGCATAAACGCACAATGGCAAAGAACTAAACACACAGTAGCTATCTTTATACACATGAAAATAACACTCTCAATTAACTCTTCAATTAACTGAAACAGCTGTAGCATAAACAGCTTTGAACCTTACAGCAACTTAAAGTTATAGCACAAACAACATTGATCCTTACAACAACTTAGATAAAGTACGTTGCAACCTCTTAGTAGCAACACACACTTTCCTTCTGTAACATATAGAAACCCTAACATATTGTGGATGCTGAAAGCAAAGTGTGCATTTTCTGGAAGCATAGTGTGAAAATTTTACTTTGAGGCCATTGAGTTAAAAGAACTTTCTTTCCATCCGTGATTAAAGCTGTGTCCAGTGTATTCTCATTTGATGTTTGATGAAATATTTCCAAGTGCCTGCTTCCCAGGTAACTCTTTTCTCTGCTTGTCTGTCTTGTCCCACAGAAATGCTGTCTGTCAATTTTGGATACAATCTGCTCACCTTCATCATCTTGTATAACAACCTCATTCCCATCAGTCTGTTGGTGACTCTGGAAGTCGTGAAGTTTACTCAGGCTCTTTTTATAAACTGGGTAAGTACATGGGTTGTAAAAGCAGGGAAGAAAATCATATAAAGCTAGGTCACAAAGGGTTGCATTTAAGTAGTCACGCATGGAATCATGAACTCATCATCTCTAAGGTATAATTTGGACATGGTGGAGTGGACGCTGAGGCAAAGCCTCATACCTTAACATAGGTGAAAGCAGAAATATCATTTTCTGGATTGGCAGGGAAGTTTTTCATATGCAGAATTAATGCACATTTCTCTCCAGGTATTTTACCTTCAGCAAAATTATCAAGAAAATACAGAAGGAAGAAATAAGTGAAACACTAGCATAATGTATAAACACAATAAAGCAGTACAGTATGAATTATTTTATTGAAGTGGTGAGAGAACAGTGCTCTGCCAAAGAAGTGTCTTTGTTGTGCAAGTTGGAGGTCTCTATCCAAAATGATTAAGACCAGAAATTTTTCAGATTTTGGATGCTTTTGGCAACTGAATATATTTTTCCTCATCTAGCACCTGCCACGTTGCAGTACCTAGAGTCCTTCTTTTCCCTCATCATGCTTCAGACTGTGTTGGAGAAACTCAGCCGTTGCTCAATGTGTAGCCAGTCCCCTTTCCTCAAAGGTGGAAATTGTTGCACTCCAGAGCAGGATCCCCTCTGACTTTAAACACCACGCAGTTGAGTTAAAATAGCAAGCAGTTTATTGAAAGCCAAAGCAATAAAAGGTAATCCACAGTAAAAGGTAAATCCAATTGATTAGGAAGGAAAGGGAGCAATTAGTCCAAAGAAGTCCATGTAACTAGATACTCGATTTCACCAGGGCTGCCCTAGTGGATACCAAAATCTGTGAATGCTCAAGTGTTATTATATCGATGGCATAGTAAAATGTCATCCCGTATATAAAATGGTGAACAACTCAAATGAGTGCTGGAGAGAGCCTGCGGATCTGTGAAATGATGAGAAGTTATAGGAAGTTATGCTTAAACATTGCCATGCCACAAAATCAAGGGTTGCTATTTGGAGTTTCCTCCCTGAATATTTTTCAGATGTGGTTGGTTGATTCTGTGGATGGAGGACCTGTGCATAGAGAGGCTGACTGTATCTGTAATATCACTTTGCTGCATTGATTTGTATACCTTATATATTTTAAATGGATTTATAAGGGCTTTTGAGTAATATTACAACTAATGAGTGATGATGATGGGAAGCTATGTTATGGAGAACAACATAAATTATAAGTGCAACAGAGTAGAACAATTGACACAGTACATTAAAATCCAATGTAACATATAGTCCTTTGTGGCTAAAAATGCAGCTTAAATCCTTTCTCCATTCCTTGTTTTTAGGACATAGATATGTATTATAGTGAAACAGATACACCTGCAATGGCCAGAACTTCAAATCTTAATGAGGAACTTGGCCAGGTAAGGATCTCAAATTATGTAGTTATGCAAAAATGAACCCCTATATCAGAGGTGGGCAAAGCATTGCTGTTTAGGAATTTATTTTACAGTAACTGTGTTTCTAGTGGTATAAGCTCTGTTTGAAAGGGATGATACATAGCAATGGCTTGGTCGTAAACAGACATATCTCCATCTGCCCCCTCCTCTGCATACCCACACAGGCAGCCTTTTCAACCCAGAGTATAGACAGGTCTGGGATCCAGATAATCCCAGTAGACTTCATAGTTCAAGACTGTGGGCTGTGATATTTTGTTTGCTGTCCAAAACGTCAAGAAGACCATTCAGCCTGGATTGACAGTAGATCATACCCAGAAGGTCATGGAAAGTGTGCCATGCAGTACAGTGCTTCTCACGTATACCATAGTTTCTTCCATTGCCAGTGCAATGAGAGGGGCAAGAGTGCATTAGTACAGGGAGACAGAGTTGCCTTTACCAATTTCCAGATTTACTAACCGAAACATTGTATTTGTGCATTGAATAACATTTTGCATTATTGGGTTGCTGTGAGTTTTCCAGGCTGTATGGCCATGTTCCAGAAGCATTATTTCCTGATGTTTCACCCACATCTATGGCAAGCATCCTCAGAGATTGTGAGGTCTGTTGGAAATCAGGCAAGTGGGGTTTATATATCTGTGGAATGTCCAGGGTGGGAGAAAGAACTCTTTTCTGCTGGAGGCAAGTGTGATTGTCATATCAGACTACACAGAGAAGCCATTGAAATCCACAAGCATGTGGACAATTTCAACAGAAAGGAGGAAACCATGAAAATGAACAAAATCTGGCTACCAGTTTTAAAAAAAACTCTAAAACAAGGACAGCAAATAAAGAATGTCACTCCAAAAACAGGAGAATTCCAGACAGGAAACAATCAGGGTCAGCTAACGCTTCCTTACAAAGTATTCCCCCAGGCAGGAAGCACTCATGCTTTGAAGCTGCAAGGCCATTTACTGCAAATCAAGGTGGTCAATTGCAACATTCACACTTGCCTCCTGCAGATAAGAGTTCTTTCTCCCACCCCATTTTCCTAGTATCCAACAGACCTCACAACCTCTGAGGATGCCTGCCATAGATGCAGGTGAAATGTCAGGAGAGAATGCTTCTGGAACATGGACGTACATCCCTGAAAACTCACAGCAACCAAGTGATTCTGGCCATGAAAGCCTTTGACAACACATTTTGCATTATGCCTATATTATGGAATGTGATGCCTTGGAGTGTGGCAGAGTCCTCTTCTCTGGAGGCTTTTAAGTAAAAGTTGGATGGGTAAAAGTGCTTGGGTTGTGTTTCCCTTGGGGTCTCTTCCAACTCTGTGATTCTATTATCTATAGTTGATTCCACAGCAGTCAAAGCTAAAAGCTTTTTACCTTATATCAAATAAAGCAATTCTTTTAACATAATTTTCTAAAAACCAAAACACTGAATACTATATGCGCGCATCAAAGCTTTTTCTCTTACTTCAAGTCTAAGTAAATGTAAGCAAAATATACTGAGTATTTTTAGGATTCTCAAAATAACATATAAAGCAGAGCATTACATCTCATTGGGATATTTTCCTTTTTGGAAACTGTCTAGACAGTCAGTCTTCACAGTGCTATTTAAATAGTAAAGAAAAAGAAAAGCAGACCTGGTTTCAGAGTGATCCTTCTGTCAACAAAAAATATGTATTCATACTCTGGCAAGAGTTTTTTCTCCTTTAGAACGATATTTTGCTGTGGGGAGAGAAAACCTGAAAAAAAGATGTGATTTTCCTCAGTAAGGAATTTCTAGAAATAACGAAGTGTTTATGTACAATATCAAAGGTGGAAATTGTGTGCTCCTCCAAATGTTGTTAGACTGAAACACTCGTCATTCTTCACCAGTCTGGCAATGTCTGGAGGGCTGCAGAATTTGCACTCCTGTATTAATTTAAAAAGTTACCCTTATTTTAAGTTGTTTTTTAAAAAAAATCCTTTCCATTCTTAATAATGATCTCGCTCACTGGTATTCTGTGCACACTCACTTCAAAGCAAGTCCTGCTGAATATAGTGAAACTCATTTGGGCTAGTTCCTGTTTGTTTTTGTTTCCTCAGCCTTTCGTACCTAATATATATTTAGCAACCTACTTCAAACCTGTCATTTGTCTTCTAGGTAAAATACCTGTTTTCTGATAAAACAGGAACCTTAACATGCAATATTATGAACTTCAAGAAGTGTAGTATTGCTGGAGTAACCTATGGGTATGTATTGGGTAAAGTACATTGTATTGATCTAATGTATTTGTTTTATTAAAGCAACACATTTATTTTAGTCCTATGCATTTTAGTTGTTAGCAAGGGATACCTTTTGATAACATTTCCTGTCAGATCTTTAAAGATGTGGGAATGTTTTGTTTGAGTTTTATTTTTTGACAAAAATAATGTATGAAGAACTGTGATGTTATGCCACAGTAAACGGTTCCAGCACAGCTTACCTGTCTGGACGTGTCTCCTCCTATGAAACACTGCAGAGATTTAGATCATCTGCGGAGGCCCTGCTTTTGGTGCCACCTCCGTTGCAGGCGTGTCTGGTGGGAACAAGAGACAGGGCTTTCCCAGTGGTGGCCCCTCACCAGTGGAACCCTCTTCCCAGTGACATTAGAGCAGCTTCCTCCCTCCTGACCTTCAGAAAGAAAGTGGAGACATGAATGTGGGACCAAGCCTTTGGGCAGTAACTCTCAGTACAATAAGTAACTATGGAATAGTGCAGCTAATGACCAGAATGGCTTCTGAAATATGCCTTTGGATTGCATGGTTCAGAAGGAAAGTGTAAACCTGGCCCTGGGGTCAAGTCTTTGCAGATTAATCTATAGTGAAATAATAGCATTGAAATATGTGCCATTAGTTTTTGGAACGGCCCTGGATTATGATTGAGGATGGTTTGACTTTAATAGTGAATGCAATGTTTTATATGTTTTAATGTGCATTTAATTTTAATTTTTTAACTAAACTGTATTTGAAATGTTTAAAGTAGTTACCATATATAAAGTCACCTTGAGTTCACTTCAGGGTAGAGAAAGGCAGGATACAAATGGAGTAAATAAATAAATACATAAATAAATTTTGTACTGGGACCTGAAACTCTGGGAGGGATTCCCAGAGTCCCGTCCATCCCCCCCCCCGTCCCCCCCGCCCCACACTGTGTTTGAAGTTAAGGAAAAGATAGGGAACCAGTTTCCCAAATATAGCTCACTACAGGGCCCAGATATTATTGCTCTCGTCAGCACATTCAAGGGCCAAGATCTTGTTCTTTCCCAAAGTCATCACTCTTTAATATTTTAGCAATGGATTAGATGATGAGTTGGAGGGAATAATCAAATTTATGGACAATACTAAAATGAGAGGAGTGGGTAACACATTGGAAGATAGGAAAACAATTCAAAGATAAACTAGAAAATCTGGTTGAAATTAATAGAATGAAATGTGATAGAAACAAATGCAAAATTCTTTATCTAGGCTAGAAAACAAAAAAAATGTCCAGGTATAGGATGAGGAATAAGTAATTCAGCAATAGCACATGTTAAAATGACATAGCTCATACATTCAATAACATCGAAAAATGATGCTGTAGCAAGAAATCCAATATGATTTTAGACTTTCAACTCAAGAGAAGCAATGGTTCTACTATATTCTGGATTCCCTGGTGGCACAGCAAGCTAAACTGCTGAGCTGCTGAAAATGTTGACCGAAAGCTCGGTCATTCAGATCTGGGGAGTAGGGTGAGCTCTTGCTGTTAGCCCCAGTTTCTGCCAACCTAGCAGTTCAAAAGCATGCAAATGTGAGTAGATAAATAGGTACCCCTTCTGCAGGAAGGTAACGTCACTCCATGCAGTCATGCTGGTCACATGACCTTGGAGGTGTCTATGGACAATGCCGGCTCTTCAGCTTAGAAATGGAGATGAGCACCAACTCCTAGTCAGACATGACTAGACTTAATGTCAAGGGGAAACCTTTACCTTTTATATTTTGTGAAGGTCAAGTCTCCTCTGGAGTATTGTGTTTATTTCATTTTAAGGACATAGACAAGTTGGAGTGATGGCAAGAGGCGTGGAGGACAAAACATATAAGTAATAGGAACGTTTTGGGTACTTGTGTGGATGATCTTTAGGATGGAAGTTTCTTTCTGGTAAGGTGGCCATCCAACTATTTGTAATGTGATGATTTTGGAGCCATCTAGAGGTTAATAGCCTTAACAACTTTTCCTGATTAGACTACTTGTTCCATCCATTATGCATCTCTCTCTCTCTCTCAATCTCTTTTAGTCATTTTCCAGAACTGGCAAGAGAATGTTCATCAGAGGACTTCAGGTAAGTAAAGATCATCAAACACTTTGCAGATGAAAGCCAAGACACCTGTGTGCAGTCAAGATGACTAATATTGATGAGAAAGAACATAAATTAGAGTAACTCTTAGAAATTTCTGCATTGTAGATTTCAGAATTTTTCATGGTCATGCTAAGGAAAATATGGCTGGCAAGGAAAATATCGGTATGCCATAGAGTCATAGAATTGAAGAGCTGGAAGAGGCCAAAAGGGCTATCCAATATAACCCCCTTACATATGTGTATGCCCTGTTTAGGGAACTGTGCAATTTGGCATTCCCATCTCAGCAGCCAAAACCCCTTGACTTATTATATAACCTCTGAACAAATATGAGAAGGATCTGACTATGTCCCAGTAGCTAGATGTGAAATTATTGCATTAACACTGAGAACCTTAGTGGATCTCAGTGCTGTTGTTATATGTTGCAGATGATTACAGGAACATAAACAAATAACAATTTTCTATAAAGTACAGGTTAAGTTGGATGACATAGCCTGGCACAGGCCTGCATGCAGGAGTATTATGCTATACTAAGCCATGTTAAATTGCAGCGTATGTCCTCTTGTCTAATTTAGAGTTGCATTTCTGATAAAAGGCAGTCACCGATATTTCAGGAAGATGCCCAATGCTTTGGTTTAATAGTTGATTATGTGCACTGCACCGGTCTCTTGTGTATGTGCATTTTGAAAGGGAGAGACCATAGCTCAGTGGTAGTGTACATCATTTGAATGTAGACAATTCCTAGTTCAATTCCTGGAACCTCTTAGACAGGCTAGGAAATACTCCTGCCAAAAACCCTGATCTGTTTCCATTCAATATTGGCAGTACTGGGTTGGAAGCACCAATAGTTTCACTCCTGTGTCAGGCAACTTTCTATATTTTATGTTAATATATTAAGGCAATTGATCAAACCTTTACTGCCTCTTTTTGGTACTCTCAGCCAGCTTCCTCCTTCTACCAGCGAATCTTGTGAATTTGATGACCCAAGGCTGCTGCAGAACATCGAGAGTGAGCATGTAAGTCCAACTCTGTAGGATTTTGTCAATAATTGTTCTATATAGTGCTGAAATGTTTTCTTTTTAGCTGGAAGATAAAACTAGGATCCATCAGTGTTGTAGATCATGTGCTTCATTCCATGCTGGATGAATATTCACAGCTGAAATTAATGTGATTTATTTCTAACTAAATTGGTTGAGAGTTGCTGCTGGGATTGTGGCTAAAATACTATGCATGCTTACCAGAGAATAAGCTCCATTGAGATTGGATTTGAGCTGTATAAGCAGTATAAGGCAACACAGCAATGCTTAAAGTCAGACCTACAGGAAAGTAAACAAAGTGAAAAAAAGCACCAGGGTCCAGTTTGGTAATTTTACAAAAAAGCAAACGATCATCATTCAGATTCTGCAACATATTGCAGATGAAAACCAGGATACTGGTGGCTAAGGAATATTAGTGTGTAGCCAAGGTGGCAAAAGTTAGCAGTTAGGAAGAACAGACAATTTAGGAGAAGCTGCAGCAGTTTGTTTTTGCTTAAGCTCTGTATGGAAAGGACAATTCTGCTTCTCCTGCCCTTTGTCTCCACACAGTTAATTCAGTACAAACTATTTCTGCACTTTGAACTCAGTTTAGGACAGTTGAAGGACAATGCAGGGAAGTGAAAAGAGAGAGAGAAATGGGGACATTTTTAAAGCAGTTGGGGGGGAAAAACAGGACATAAAAGGAAAAATTAGGACTATTCCTACCAAATCAGGAGTATGCCAGGGCTCCTGGTGGCTCAGTGGGTTAAACCCTTGTACTGCCAGGACTACTGACTGAAAGGTTGGCAGTTCGAATCTGGGGAGCAGCGTGAGCTCCTGTGTGTCAGCTCCAGCTTCTTCTGCGAGGACATGGAAGAAGCTTCCCACAGGATGGTAAAACATCCAGGTGTCCCAGGGCAACGTTTTTGTAGGCAGCCAGTTCGCTCACACCAGAAGTGACTTACAGTTTCTCAAGGCGCTCCTGACATGAAAAAAAAAAAGTTTCTCGAACCTCACAACAATTTAACAACCTGGAGACTAGAACGTGGAACAATGGCTTCAAACTACAGGAAAGGAGATTCCATCAGAACATTAGGATTCCATCTGAACATTAGGATGAACTTCCTGACAGAACTGTTCAACAGTGGAACTCTCTGCCCCATAGTGTGGTGGAGGCTCGCTCTTTGGAGGCTTTTAAACAGAGGCTTTGAATGTGATTTTCCTGCTTCTTGGCAGGGGGTTGGACTGGATGGCCCATGAGGTCTCTTCCAACTCTATGATTCTAAGAAGAAAAAGAACTTTATTGTTATACCCCGCTTCCATCTCCCTGAAGGGACTCGGAGCAGCTTACATGGGTCCAAGCCCAAACAACATACAGTTAAAACATAGGAAATAAAATATGAAAACAACATAAAAGCAACATCATAAACAATAATAAAACAAGCATCATAAATAAAAACCAAAAATACTTCAAGTCTCATTTTGGGGTGGGGGTGGGGCTGATGTACAAACAAGTTAAAGAATGGGCTGGTCAATAAGGTGGATAGAACATATAACAACATAGGAATAGAGCCATTGTGACAAGGTCATTTTATCTTGAAAGCACATAATCAGATACAGGAACTTGATTTTAGGCCATGGTTAGGGACCATCTGTCAAAGGAATCATCAATCAAATGCACAACGGAACATCCACACCTTTAGTTCCTTACGAAACGTGGCTAGGGAAGGTGCTAGCCTGATCTCCCTAGGGAGGGAGTTCCAGAGTCTAGGGGCCACCACTGAGAATGCCCTTTCTCTTGTCCCCACCAACCATGCCTGAGATGGGGGTGGGAGCGAGAGAAGAGCCTCCCCAGAAAATCTTGGAGACCGTGTGGGCTCGTAGGGGAAGATACAGTCACGAAGATAGGCAGGCCTGAACCTGATTCTAAGAATGTCACCTTAAATGTCTGAATTTAAAATATGTATTGGCCATTTACTGATAACTCTGAGGTAAAGCTGACATTTAGTTTGACATCATGCAGAGTAATAAATGTCGCACAGCTGCTGACAATACCTGTCAAGGAGAGAACAACAGCTGTGTGGAAAAGCTGAGGTGATAAGATGGTCACCATTGTCGCTGTAGAATTGGGTGAGCGAAATCTATTGTAAACTCTGAAAACGGAAAGACAAAAGCAGACTGAATAATTGATTTTAATATAGGGACATTATGAGATGTCTCTCCAAGCTTGCCTGCGTCAGGGAAAGTAAGATTGTTTTTTTTGTTAGCTGAGGGCATGTGAGTGGATAGATAGATGATATCCCTGTCATAGGAACAATGAAGTTCTGTGGCAATTGGCCCAGAAACAAAGGGAACTATTGGCCTTATCTGAAAAGATTGTTTGCTGCATACTTGCCTCTGCGAATGATATCCCGTAATCCATCTTATTCAATTATTTTGTGTTTGCCAGGAACTAGAATTAGGCTGTTATTGTTGTGTGCCTTCAGGTTGTTTTCCAGATTATGGCAACACTAAGGTGACCTTGTCATGGCGTTTTCTGGGCAAGATTTGTTCAGAAGGGTTTGCCTTTGCCTTCCTTAGAGGCTGAGAGAGAGTGACTTGCTCAAGGCCCCCCAGTGGGTTCCCAGGCCCAAGTGGGGGCCACAGTCCAATGCTCAAACCATGCTACCAGACTTTGGACAATTACGGAGAACTCTTTTCTGCCATTGTTTGTTATAGTAATTGAAAAAGTTAACAACTACATGACCCATGGTAGGATTCATTGGGTTGATTTGATCCTTTCTTTGCAGCCCACAGCAACTCATATTCGAGAATTTCTCACCCTCCTGGCTGTGTGTCACACCGTGGTTCCAGAAAGAGATGGAGAAAAAATCATCTACCAGGCCTCCTCTCCAGGTTTGTTGCTGAATTCATCTGAATGATGGTAGAGAGCCAGAGAAACAACAGGATGGGATAATTGAGATAGGACATAACTCAAGACCTAGTTTGTCAAAGCCAAAGAACATAAGATGGTGGGTTTTAAAGAAGTACTGTCTAGTTAAAGGATTAGAAAGTTGTCATCCTATGAGTGAAGGCTGTCTAGCTAGATGGGCTTATAAAAGCCATTTGTAATCGTACTTTGCCTATCAAATCAGCATATTTGGAAAGTATGACTTTATTCTTTGGAGAAATCTTAACAATAAGATGTACCAAAAGCCTCACACTTGCCAAAGTACAAACAAACAGTCACAGAAGTGACAGAAATATACAATGCTAGAAAACTGCACTACTACTACTACTACTACTACTACTACTACTACTACTACTACTTATTATTATTATTATTATTATTATTATTATTATTATTATTATTTGAAACACAAGATGAGTCCACAGCAAACAAGATCACTATGCTGCTTGTTGTATTGGATCACATGTTGGACACTTCCCAAGTGTCTAGGACTGTGTGATGTATCAGCAAATAATACATGCAGATCCCAGTAAGGTGGCCTTTTGCAGCTGGCAGATGGTAATTTTGTCAGTGCCGATTGTGTTTAAGTGCAGGCCAAGGTCTTTAGGCACTGCACCCAGTGTGCCGATCACCACTGGGACCACCTTTACTGGGTTGTGCCAGAGTCTTTGCAATTTGATCTTTAAATCCTCATATCGTATCAGTTTTTCCAGTTGTTTCCCTTCAATCCTGCTCTCACCTGGGATTGCAACATTGACGATCCATACTTTGTTTATTATTATTATTTACCATATTTCAGACTCAATCACACCACTAGCACTGGTTCAGGTAACACATCAGTGAGTAAATGACTGAGTGTTCAGAGGAACTTTTTCACTTTCTTTGCACAAAAAGAAAGCATGGAAGCTGAACAAATTGAGTCCAATGGCAGAGCACTGATTGCTTGCAACATGCAGTGAAGGGATAATTGTTGAGAATTACAGCTGCAGGATTTTGTTTGTAAAGTCTGAAAAGATATAATTGTGGTAGCAGCAACAACAACAAAAGTAATGCAGGTTGAGCATCCTGTCTAGAATACTGAAATTCAAAATACTCCTTTTAAATTTTTTATTTATTTATATCCCGCTTTCTCTCCATAAGTTAAAGGTAAAGGTTTTCTCCTGACATTAAGTCTAGTCGTGTCCGACTCTGGGGGTTGGTGCTCATCTTCATTTCTAAGCCAAAGAGCCGGTGTTGTCCGTACACACCTCCAGGGTCATGTGGCCAGCATGACTGCATGGAATGCTATTACCTGAAAAAGCCCTGAAATATGAAAATTGTTAAAAAAAATTAATAAAAGTCCTGGTAATATGTTAAAATGTGTGAAGAATTTTTTTTCTTTCTGAAGAGGATAAACTAACTCCATTGGCAGTTAGTGTATCCTAAACTGAGGCACATATTATGCTTATTAGAGCTTCAACCCCCATGATCATAATGCGGGAACATCACTTCCTTTTTCAAAAGTTCCCATTGACAGAATTGGAAATTACTACAGTCTTTCCTTACCTGCAAACTAAAAAAAAGAAAGACTGGGTTCCCCATTTCAACCATTTTCAGTTTTGGATAGTGCCCTGGTCCCTAACCTGTGAAATAAGCAAAGGAAAAATTTATATTCCGCCCTTCTCATCCCAAAGGGGACTCAGGGCAGAGCAAAACATATATATGGCAAACATTCAATGCCGAAACATAAAATAAACTATAAATACCGTATATACTCGAGTATAAGCCGACTCAAATATAAGCCGAGGCACCTAATTTTACCACAAAACACTGGGAAAATGTATTGACTTGAGTATAAGCTGAGGGTGGGAAATGCAGCAGCTACAGGTAAATTTCAAAATAAAAATAAAACTGTAATTCAAGATAAGACTGTCCAATTCTGATTAAACCATTATTCTAACCTTCTTCAATGTAAATAGGCTTACATGTCCTCCAATAATAATAAATAGAGTAAAATAATAAACGTAATAATAACAATACAGTAAAATAATAAATGTAATGATAACAATAATAGAGTAAAATAATAAATGTAATAACAACAACAATAAAAAATAAATGTAATAATAATAACAACAACAAAATAAAATAATAAATAATATTGACTCGAGTAAAAGCCGGGGGAGACTTTTTCAGCCTAAAAAAAGGACTGAAAAACTAGGTTTATACTCGAGTATATACAGTATATATAAACCCTAAAATTAATTATCTCCACTTTAAAATTAATTGCTTAAAACTATCTCAGATTAGCCATACCGGATCTGGTCAGCAGGGTAAAGTTTCTATTATCACCTTATTGCACTGTCCCAAAGGCTTGGTCCCACAGCCAAGTTTTTACCATCTTTCTGAAGAACAAGAGGGGAGTGTGGCTGATCTACTCTCTCCAGGGATGCAGTTCGATAGCCGGGGGGCAATAACTGAGAAAACCCTCTCTCCTGTCCCCACCAATTGTGCCTGTGATAGTGGTGGGACCGAGAGCAGATCTTAAATCTCTGCAGTAGTTCATAGAGGAAGATGCGTCCCAACAGGTAAACTGGACCGGGGCCATTTAGCCAACACTTTGAATTGTGCTTGGTAGCAAACTGGCACCCAGTGGAGCTGACACAACATGAGAGTTGTAGGCCGCCCCAGTTATTAACCTGACCAAATCTCGATGGACTATTTGAAGCTTCCAAACAGTCTTCAACGGCAACCCCACATAGAGCACATTTCAGTAGTCTGTTCTAGATGTAACGAGAGCATGGACCATCATGGCCAGATCTGACTTCCCAAGGTATGGGCTCAACTGGTGCACAAGTTTTAATTGTGCAAAAGCCCCCCAGCCACTACCAAAACCTGAGGTTCCAAGCTAAATAATGAGTCTAGGAGGTCTCCCAAAGTGGCAAACCTATGCCTTCAAGGGGAGTGTAACCCCATCCAGCACAGACTGTAGCCCGACACCCTGTTTGGCCTTGTGACTGTCCAGGAGTACCTCTGTCTTGTCTGGATTCAACTTCAATTTGTTCGCCCTCATCCAGACCATGAACTGATTTTATTTTTAAAGAATGAAATATTTGGATGTCTTTGTGATTATTCCTTAAAGACAGGCTCTCTTTCCTTACAGATGAAGGAGCTTTAGTCAAAGGAGCAAAAAGACTTGGCTATGTCTTCACTGGAAGGACTCCTGATTCTGTCATCATTGATGCGGTAAGATTGGCACAAGGATGTATGCATTGTGCAAGTATAGTACCGTAAGCAGGAGACCTTGTGTCCAGCTTCTCATAGTGTCTTTAGAATTGACTTTTGGGAAAGGGCTTAGTGGTAGGTTGGATGTTTTCCATACTAAAAGTCCCATGACCACTGCCTGGCATCTCCACAAAGAACAAAAGTAATTAATCCTTGGAGAGTTAAAGCCAGGTGGCATAGACTCAGCAGGAGGAACTTCTTGACCCATGATCCTGATCCAGTCTGTAGAGGATTGCAATCCAGCCCATGGGAGGGTAGATATTTCTTGTGGAAAGCATAGAGGAGCAGCAAATGCAAGCAATTGAAAATAAAGTGATATATTAAGTGGGCACATACTGAAACTGGAAAAGCTGACAATGAATAATAAATAACATTAAATAGAGCTCTGAAAGTATGAAAACAAATTGATTAATTGGCAACATCCCTGGAAATGTAACAAAAAAATCCATAAACAATGAAAACATTACTCATAGCAAAATGGGCAGTAAATATGTGGGCAATTAAGAAAACCAAGTATGAGGTGTTATGTGGTTTCCAGGTTGTATAGCCATGTTCTAGCTGCATTTTCTCCTGAGGATCAGAAGAGTGTGAATGTTGCAATTGGATAAAACCACAAAAATGAACAAAATCTGGCTGTCAGTATTTAAAAAACTCTAAAATCAGGACATTAAATAAAAATGACACTCAGAAAACGGGAATTCCTGATATGAAAAAATCAGGGCCAGCGAACACCTCCTAACAAAGGATTACTCCAGGCAGGAAGCAGCCAGACTTTAAAGCTGCAGGGCCATTCAATGCTAATCAAGCTGGCTAATTGCAGCATTCACACTTGCCCCAAAAAGACAAGAGTTCTTTCTCCCACCCACAAATATATAAACCTCACTTGCCTAGTTTCCAATAGACCTCACAACCTCTGAGGATGCCTGCCATAGATGTGGGCGAAACGTCAGGAGAGAATGCTTCAGAATACAGCCTGGAAAACTCACAACAACCCATTTTTCCCATGTTTTTATGATAGAACCAATTAGGAAATGACATTTATAATCCAAGCACAAAAATCATGTTGTAATACATAGTGTTATTGGAGCTGTAAAGACATACAATACTTCAACCAGCAGATGGAGCTGTCCTCATATATTTGAAAGTCAGTTTGTCATGGTTACTTTCCTTGTACTTCATCCCCTTGTTTAGTTTGTCTGCCTATATAGTGTTTTATAAGCTAAAGTCTATCCTTTTTCTTATATTCTTGCAGCTAGGAAAAGAAGAGTCCTACGAAATCCTTAACGTGTTGGAATTTTCCAGGTAATTGGTTTTTGGACGGATTGTGGTTTCTACGTAATTGGAGAGGACTAAACAGCATTTCTAGAAATACCTGGAATCTTGAGTAATATACATAATTTAGGTGGATTTATGCTTTTTGCTCAAAATCATGAGATTTGGGACATATGGAGCCAGTTAGGCTGAAAGATTGTGCTAACTTAACCTGAGATGTCATCTGTATTGATCTTCCTTCATTTCATAGAATCTAATAGGAGCCACTGGTGCTGCAATGAGCTAAACCCTTGTGCCGTCAGGACTGCTGACCAAAAGGTCAGCAGTTTGTAACCTGGGAGCAGGGTGAGCTCCCATCCATCAGCTTCAGCTTCTCATTCAGGGACATGAGAGAAGCCTCCCACGAGATGGTAAAACATTCAGGTGTCCCCTGGGCAACGTCCTTGCAATGGCCAATTCTCTCACACCAGAAGCGACTTGCAGTTTCTCAAGTCACTCCTGACACACACACAGACACACACAAAATCTAATAGAGTGGAAACAGGAAAATAATTTTCTACCAGTCACCCATTTGTCTGGCTCCCTCCAGCGTATCCCCCAGCCTTGCAGAACAGACTTTATAGGACAGAAAAGCCTGCCTTCCAAAGGGAATGGGATACTAGTTAAAGCCACCAGTCTCTTCCAATAAGGAGCAAAACACAGGGGATGCTTCTCGCAATGGAAGTAGATCTAGACTTCTGGTCATTGTCTAATGATGGCCT
Organism: Anolis sagrei; assembly: GCF_037176765.1. NCBI lineage: Eukaryota > Metazoa > Chordata > Lepidosauria > Squamata > Anolidae > Anolis > Anolis sagrei. The sequence goes on along the minus strand of NC_090023.1, from coordinate 30,425,194 downwards.
AGAAAGTACCTTTCCTGCCTATGTGTTCCCAGGTGACTTTAGACTATCAGACCTATTAAGCCTATCTGGCAGAACAGAAAAAAAGGATATTTGAAAGAAATCCTAATCCCTTACGCTCCTTCCTAACATCACCGATTCCCAGCAAATACTTGTTCAGAGTCTTTGCTGCTTTGATCAATTCAGTTTGGAAGAGTCAGTCAATGAAATGGCTGAGAAGGACAGCAAGCAAAGTCATGCCATTTTTAAAACGCAAGGATTGGTGGAATCTTTTGGCACATTTGTGCCTCACATTTTTGCATTGAAAATTGAAATCCATGTAAGATTTCCTCAGCCCACCCACCACCCCACAATATACATGGTTTTATTTGATGCAGCTGAAATTTCAAGCATTGTGGTATGATTGAATTATATTTATAGACCAGCTTGGGTACCCAGCATTACCCGGGTTATTTGAAAAGTCAATTTTTAGTTGTCCAAAATACATAAGCTTGTGAGTGAACTACAACTCGCATCTGGATGCATCATTGTTGGGGTTCAGTGTGCTCTCTGGTTGCAGGGTAAACTCCAACTCACACTATTCTAAGCCAGTCCCCTCAAACCCACAGTAGGTTCAGTTGGTCATGGGAGTTCTGTGTGTCCAGGTCCATCATCGGTGGAAGACACAGTTTCTCTGGTTGTGGGTGAACTACAACTCCCAGAAAGAAAGGTCAGTTCCCCCCATACTTCTCCAGTAATCAAATTTCAGCATATCAGGTATGTGTGCCAAGTTTGGTCCAAACTCATTGGTGTTTGGGTTTACAGTGCTCTCTGGATGTAGGTGAACTACAATTTCCCCAAATCAAGGTGAATTTTCCCCAAAGATATCCAGTATTTTTTGCTGGTCATGGGGGTTCTGTGTGCCAAGTTTGGTCCCATTCCTTTTTTGGTGAACTTCAGAGTACTAATTAATTGCAGCTTAACTATAAATCCCATATCTACAACTTCAAAATGTCCAAGCCAATTCCCCTCAAAACCCACCAGCATTCAAATTTGGACATATCGGGTATTCATGCCAAGTTTGATCCAGATCCACCATTGTGGAACGCCCTTCCCACGGACATTAGGCTAGCACCATCTCTAATGGTATTCAGTAAAAAAGTTAAGACCTGGTTGTTTGAGCAGGCGTTCGAATAACTAGTGCAATAATTGGTAATGAACATAGGAATGGAAAATGGTTGATGAGTTTGGATTATGTTTTTGTGGATGAGATGATAGTGATTAGTTATTGTAATAAGTGTTTATTAATTGTGTGCTGTGCGGGATTGTTAACTATTTTATATCTGACATTGAATTTCTGCTGTTTTTGTTGGTTGTGAACCGCTGTGAGTTGCCTTCGGGCTGAGAACAGCGGTATACAAGTAAAGCAAATAAATAAATAAATAAATACATTGTTTGGGCTCATAGTGCGCTCTGGATGTAGGTGAACTACAACTCCAATCAATCCCTCCAAAGACCACCAGTATTTTTTTGTTAGTAATGGGGCTTCTGTGTGCCAAGTTAGTTCCAGGTCCATCGTTGGTGGAGTTCAGAATGCTCTTAGATTGCAGGTGAACTATACATCCCCGTACTTACAACACCTATAAATCATGGTGAATTCTCCCCAAATCTCTCTAATATGTTCTGTTGCTGTTCAATTCCTCTGTTTGCTGTGTGCCATAGAAAAGAAGAGGAAAGGGTTAAGGGAGAAGCAGTGGGCGGCGTCATGGAAATTCCACACCAATTGAGAGAGTAAGAAATACTGGGATGTCTGTGGTGGAGGAAACACATAAAATCTTGGATTAATTTGTCCCTGAATGAAAACCTTCACTTGGGTGATGGGAAGTAGGGCGTTTGTGGAGGAGATTGGCAGGATTCTTTTTCACGTTCATGGCTCTCACTATACCTGCAATGTCATTGGAGGGAGGACCATTGGTGTCTCCTGAGTAGTAGGAGCTACATCTACAGTATTTGTGGAAGTGGGACCCTGTCTGTGTAAGTGGACATCCCAGCCACGCATATACATACATATTTTCACTTTTATTAGTGATATGAAATAGCAGATATGAAATAGATTCACAATTTCATATCTGCTTCATAATATCCCAGAGACAAAATTTTGTATGTATTATGCAGTGTCAGGCACTGTTCACCCTTGCTTGAGTATCCCCATGAACATTTGTACTATTGATCACATTGTAGAATAATATTGGTATGCAATTAGTCTTCCAATAACCCCCTCCTCCCTCCACACAAATTCAATATTGGAAAGCATAATCTTGATACTAAGGCACATGACTCACCACTTCACTTGTAATGAGAGGGAAGCATACTGACTCTTCCAAAGATATCTGATCGAGCTTTAGGTCATTCCCTGACCTCAAACGAGGTCACTATCAAAATGCATTTTCAGTGTAGGGTCTTGTGAGAGAAGAAGTTCATTAATTTCAAAATAATGACGTGACCTTCATTTATATAGGAAAGAAGATTAGGAAAGGCTGTTCAAGTTTCCACTGTTGGGGATTTGTATTTCTCAAAGGGTCTGGCACACATTCCTGACATGATTTCTTCCAGCCTTTAGAACTCCTTATATATTACGTATTGTCAGCTTCTTCTTCACCTTGCCATTTTTGTTAGCGCTTTCACTATCACTTGCTTAATCTGTGTGGTTTTCTGTGCTTCCGCTTCATGAAAACACATGTGAAATTAAAGGGGATGCCATTCTGTTTAAACTGCAGTCACAGGCAGGGCTGGCCTCAGACATTTCTTGTGTAGCAAATGCGTTCCACCCAATGTCAAAATAGACTAAGGAAGTCAGTTTAGTTGAGCATTTGAGGCAGAAAATTCCACAGTCCCCTTTCCCTCATTTCCTGCCAGTAAAGATGCAAGAATGACTATCAGTTGCATAATTCACAATGTATTGCCCTTTCATGAAATCAGAAATTTGCTGCCTGAGACATCTGCCTCAGTTTCCCTACTGATAAAGGTCATTCTCCGAGCCAAATTGGGAGTTGAATAAATAAATAAATAAATAAAATAAAATTTCAGAATTTAAGAAATGACAACTATGAAGTCCTAGAGAGATCAGTGGGTTTCCTATCTAGCCTGTCATAGAAATTAAGTTTAAAGTCATGTCTGTAACATTTATAATATGATAATAAATAATAAAATGAACTCAGGGTGGATTCCAACAAAAAACAGCAAACATTCAATGCCAAACACATTCATAAATAAAAATGCAAGAACAAAGTAATTCAATATCAAAGGAAACAATAACTATGACAAAATCGAACAAAGATTGAATGATAACCTACAAATTACTTTGCATTTTGTATAAAAACATTACACATAAATTATAGAAACACACACAATGATTATTGAGATAGTTATTAAAACATTAAATAGTCAATAAAGCCAGTGACTGAACTGTACCAAGTGAGCCAAGACCAAATAAGTTTAGAGTGTAATAGGAAGGAAGATGGTGTATTGATTGCATATACACTTTTATTCTTCAACGTGGTCACTGTGAAATCCACACCTGTTGTATTTCCTGCGTCCACGCAGCTGATTCGGATCCTTATTGAAAAACTTTTGCCAAATTCCCTCTCCAAAGACATCAGATTGGCCACCTCCCTCCTGTCCTTTAGAAGGAAACTCAAGACTTGGCTGAGTGACCTTGCATTTGACCATTGAATAGTGGCTTGTCTGAAGAAGACATAAGCAATTTCGAAGTGACAATGAATTGACCCGGACCCGGATTTTAATTGGCATTTTTTTAAAACAACTGTTTGTTTAATGTTTTGTTTTAATGAATGTGTTGATAATTTTATCATTATGATGGCACCAAATGGTGTTTGTTGTGAGGCGGCCCTGAATCCCCCCCCCCCTCAGGGGTGAGAAGTGCAGGGTACAAGTATGTGAAATAAAATAAATAAATAAGTATTTTTTTCCTTTCCCAATTCCAGGTGGTTTTCTGTTCCACAAACCCATCCTTTCTGCTCCGTATAATTCTCTTCCCCCTTTCCTGCTGTTGTCTTCCCAATGAAATCACAGAGTAGCCTGTTTAACAGAGATGTATTGTGCAGTTTCTCAGTTCCAATATTTCGTCTCCCGAAGCACCAAGCCTTCCTGTTCCTTTAAATATGACAAAGGAAAAAGGGGCACCAATTCTAGTGAATTTTCATGACTTATTGCAAAAATATGAAGTTTAAACTTCAACATTAATTGGTAGAATCGAGTGAGCTGAGGAAATCACTAGTGAAATCTAGCTAAATATTAACTTAATCCCAAGCAATGTGGGTTCACTTCCACTAACCACAAAAGTATAAAACATATGGAAAAATGTTTTGTGACAAGGCTATTACATTTATTGTGGCATAAGCCTTTTAGGGATATAGTCAATTTCAGCAGCTGCATAAGTATGGTATCCAATACTGTTGTGGGATTTAGCACTAAGAAAGCAAAAGAAAGTCTGAAGAAGTCATGCTTCTCCCTTGTAGGAGAAAAGTATCATTTTCTCACAAAAGAGTTCCTTTTGAATCCCTCCCAGGCTCCTGTACACTCATTTGCATTTGTGCTGGTGATAATGATACATTTGATGAAATCTCTGAAAACCTATGGCACAATAAATCTGCTTTTCTTTAAGATGTCAGTAGATGCATGTGTGTCTGTGTTTTCTGTAACTAACAAACAAAGCTACCATCTGGAAGAGCCTCAGGGGATATGTAGTAATTCTGTTCTTTTAGGAAGCAAATATTAGATTTCTCATAATCTTAAATACATCCATACAGCTCCAGTGATGAATGCAAAATGACATACATTCACCGACAACCCAAAAGAAAGCAATTTACAGTTGATGTCACCAATAACAGAGAAATGGATACACTATTGTTCCATCATAAGGGGTTTTAGATTAGCAGTGTAGCGAGAGGTATTTGTATTTCTTACCCAGGACACAAATGTCTCACCAAACTACAAAGCCCAAGATTCATAGAATAGGAGTGTGACAACTGAAGGGGAATAATAAAGCTGGGCACCATCATTTATCATTTATCCATCATTTATCTTAGATAACTTATTTATCTTAGATAAAAAATAGTTATGTTAGTTTGGAGAATCTTTTTGTATCTTATGTATAAGGAATATGGTAGTGCCTGCCTACCATCAACCATCACTCCAATCTCTCACATATCAAGTTGCATAAACTTCAATTTTTTAAAATTTTTCATCAAAAGCATTGCACAAACAAGTATAAAACTGATAAAATAGAGAAAACTCAAGCAACCAAATAATTTTAGATCAAAAAAGGGCAACAGCGACCGCATTGTCTGTAACTTTAAACAATTCTTCCTCTGTGCATGAGGCAGGGCATTGTGGGCAAGCATACAAATGCAGAGTTGTTTGTTCTGCTCCACAGTCGCTCAAGGTGGAGGATTCTTCTAGATCACTGTTTCTCAACCTTCCTAATGCAATGACCCCTTAATATAATTCCTCATGTTGTGGTGGCCCCAATAATAAAATTATTTTTGTTGTTACTTCACAACTGTAGTTTTGCAACTGTTATGAATCGTAATGTCAATATCTGATCAAACTTCCTAATGCCGTGACCCCTTAGTACAGTTCCTCATATTGTGGTGACCACCAACCATAAAATTATTTTCATTGCTACTTCATACCTATAATTTTGCTACTGTTAGTAATTGTAATGTAAATATGCAGGATGTATTTTCTTCACTAAACCAAATTTGGCACAAATACCCCATATGCCCAAATTTGAATACTGGTAGGGTTGTGGGGGGAGGAATGATTTTTTCATTTGGGAGTTGTAGTTGCTGGGATTTATAGTTAAACTACAATCTAAGAGCATTCTGAAGTCCACCAATGATGGAATTGAGCCAAACTTGGCACACATAACTCCCATGACCCACAGAAAATACTGGAAGGGTTTGGTGGGCATTGACCTTGAGTTTTGGAGTTGTAGTTCACCTACATCCAGAGAGCACTGTGGAGTCAAACAATGATAGATCTGGACAAGCTTGGCACAAATACTCAATATGCCCAAATGTGAACACTGGTGGAGTTGGGGAAAATAGACCTTGACATTTGGGAGTTGTAGTTGCTAGGATTTATAGTTCACCTACAATCAAAGAGCATTCTGAACCCCACCAACAATAGAATTGGGCAAAACTTCCCAAAACTTCCCACACAGAACTCCCATGTGTTTTCCGATAGTCTTTGGTGACCCCTCTGACAACCTCTCGCACGCCCCTCCCCCCAGGGGTCCTGACCCCAAGGTTGAGAAACACTGTTCTAGGTAGTACCATTAGCCAGGTTGTGTTTTGATCTCCCAATACCATTTCTGAGTCTGTTTAAGTACTTGCAAGTCATCCATTTTTGGTTTGCCCCTCAAGGCAGACCCTTGTGGGGGGCCATCCATTTGGGATTTCCTGGTTTAGCAGCCCAGAGAGATACTCTTACTGTTGCTGGGGAAACATTAAGAGGAGTGGTGGTTCTCATGAAGCTTTCCTTGATTTGAGTCTACTGCGATGAGGCTGATAGCCATGCAGTGGATGGCTTTCACAGTGTTCAATTGTATTCCTCTCACATTTAGCAGCAACTTACCATCACACATCGGGGGGGGGGGGGGCAATGCCAGCTAGCCTATATAAACTTCAAATGATAGATGGCTTAATATATAAAAAGGGTGAAGACTACCATACTTAAAAGGTCTGGAAACAAGAGGTGCTAAGGTGACAAGAATGAATGTGAGCAACAACCAGCATAGCTATTCAAAAATAATATCCACCACAGTTCAGGATTTATTTGCTTTAATTAACAGGACAACTAACAGGACAATTAAATATCACAATGTAGCACTTTCTTTACCTTTCTCAGTAACAGAAAAAGAATGTCTGTGATCGTCCGGACTCCAGCAGGAAAACTACGTTTGTACTGCAAAGGCGCTGTAAGTGTTCCACTATTATTAACTACTAGGCAATGGCCCATTGCATTATGGCTTTAATATATTGAGTTTCATAAATGTTAGCAACATTTGTTAATGCTGGGTTAAATCCAACATCAGCCCCACTCCCAGTAGTATCACTGAAATGAATGGAACTTGTTATTCACAACTCAATAAGTCCCATAGCTTTCAGTGGTTTTGCTTTAGGTGGATTCTGCCTTTTAGGACTGTTTTAACTTCGAAGGCTCAAATTCATATTAAAGAAGTATATGTGGATAAAGTGAGATGGACCCTACTCTCTGGTGTCCTCTAGATCAACAAAGGAAGCAGAAATTATGGTGTATCCAATTAAATCTGCAGATGAAAGTGGAAACATGTTTCAAGATACTTAAAAAAGGTTGTTTTATTGGCTAAAAGCCCAGTGTTAGCACTTTTGACCAGGAAAAAAAAATCCATTATAGATTCACCAAAAGTTGGAAATGAAAACACAGCAACACCAAATACTCTTAAGATCTTCTTTGAGGAGGAGGGTATATAAAATTATAAAAGGATAATAATAATAATAATAATAATAATAATAATAATAATAATAATACACTTCATTTATATTCCGTTTTATCTCCCCAAAGGGACTCAGAGCGGATCACAGTATCCATACACAAGGCAAACATTCAGTGCCTTTTACACAATGAACAAACAACATATAATACACACACAGGTAAAAACCTGCCCCTTCCATCTCTGGCATCTGGAGGCGATGCTCAGCTCCAGCCATGGAGAGGTGTTCTTGTTCCAGGTTTCCATGTCAAAGAGCCTGTTGTCCATAGACATCTCTGATCGAGTTGCTGGCATGTCTACGTGTCTGCAGGGGGGTGCCCTTTTTACCTTCCCACAGAGGCGGTATCTTTGATCTACTAGCCTTACATGCTTTCAAACAAGAGGCCCTGGTGGCGCAATGGGTTAAACCCCTGGGCTGGCAGGACTGAAGACTGACAGGTCGGAGGTTCAAATCTGGGGAGAGCATGGATGAACTCCACGTCTCCATGCGGGGATATGAGAGAAGCCTCCCACAAGGGTGGGAAAACATCAAAACATCCGGTCATCTCCTGGGCAACGTCCTTGCAGACGGCCAATTCTCTCACACCAGAAGGGACTTGCAGTTTCTCAAGTCACTCCTGACACAACAAAAAAAATGCTTTCAAATTGCTAGGTTGGCAGAAGCTAGGGCTGACAGTTGGGAGCTCACCCTATACAGCTAACCCTCCGGTCCACAAATTTCTTGCAGCTAGCAATTTTAACTGCTGCTCTGCCATGGCTCGTAACTCAGTTAAAAGGATAACTCATGCATATATAATACTGTACAATGCAATAGTGATAGCATGTAATTTTATACCATATATTGGTGCATTTTATGTGTTCTTCTTTATTGATTGTACATAACCCCTGAAGAAAGCCTTATGAGTGTAAATGAGATGAAATTTGTTAGGCCTTTTAATCAATAAAACAGCCATCTTTTGAGCACCTTGAGACGTATTTGTTCTGTGGTGCTCAGGATCTAAATCAATTAACAAGGCCCTCACTTCTAAAAGTACTAAACACAAATGTTTTTTCCAACAGGTTAATACCTAAAGTTGTTGTTGTTCGTCTTCTGGGTGTTCATCTGCATCAGCTTGTTGAATCCGATAGCATTCAGGATGACTACCCAAATAAATACAAGTGAAATTAAAATATAAAAATGGATTTTTAAATTAAAAAAACATGTCTTGTTGAGATATTAAAGATGTTTCCCTTGCTGCTCATAGAAATGTTTTGGATTCAAGCCAGCATGAGTATTCTGGACAGGCAGAATGTGCATATGTCTTAAATAAATATTTATGCAATGTATCTCTCTGTGTGCTCCTTATTTATGTACTTCGTTGTTGGCAGGATAATGTCATTTTTGAAAGACTGTCCAAAGATTCCCTGTACATGGAGCCAACACTATGTCATCTGGAATATTTTGCTACTGAAGGTAAACATTCACTGTAATCGTATTGGATAAAAATGCGTGGACCAGAACGGACTTGTCTACAATGTCATATCAATGCATGTGTCAGTGGTGGGCCTCTTGTGATGCTTCAGGTGTCCTTGAAGTGCAGTCAGCATAGCCAATGTTCAAGGAATGTGCGGATTGCAGTCCAATAACAGCTAGAAAGCTACATATTGATTCTGTTCTAAACCTCTACATGAAACAAGATGGGAAGAGGAGTTTGACAGGACTCCATCACACTTGAGCTTAAAGGGTAAGCAAAGAGTATGCATCCCACTTGAAATCCTGTAGCTGCCTCCTGCAGAACTCTAGGGTTTGCAGTTTAGTGAGTCCCAGGACCTCTCTGGCTGAGCATTTTAAAGACCCCTACCTAAACAACAAACCCCAGAATTCTGCAGGAGACAGCCACTGGGTTTCAAGTAGGATGCATACTTTTTACCTACTCTTTAAGCTCTAGTGCCGTGGTTCCCAACCTTTGTCCCTCCAAGTGTTTTAGACTTCAACTCCCAGAAATCTCAATCATTTTATCAGGTGTAAGGAATTGTGGGAGCTGAATTCTAAAACATCTGGAGGACCAAAGGTTGAGAACCACTTCTCTAGTGTGATGAGGAGTAAAATTGACATATAAGATGAAGATGGATTCATGGTATGCAGGAATATCCTTGCCCAGAGGGCATGGAGGCAGTTTGCTATAGTCCAGGTATGGGCAAACTTCTGCTCTCCAGGTGTTTTGGACTTTAACTCCCACAATTCCTAACAGCCAGTAGGCTGTTAGGAATTGTGGGAGTTGAAGTCCAAAACACCTGGAGGGCAGAAGTTTGCCCATACCTGTTATATCCTCTGAGATCACAGGTAGTGTAGTGTTGCGAAAGCATTGGGACTAGACATGGGTGTGGGACAACAGAAATATGTGTGCTCCTAAAAAACAGTTTTGCCACTCATACAATTTTACCTTCTAATCGGTCACTAAAAAGAGAAACGTTAGAACGAAATCCAAAGTATAATGCTCAAGACAACCATTGAATATGCCTTAGTGATAATGGGACAGGTCTGAATTATCGACTTGTTTGAGCTTGGACCTCCAGAACTATAACTCCAGAATCCCACTGCCATTATTGCCAGTGACTAGCTGTAATACAAAAATTAACATTTCAAAGTTCTGGGTTTGTTTTTTTTTTTTAAAGGCTGTGAAACAGATGATTTGACTGATGTCAACACTCTTGATAAATATAATTCAGGGCACAGAGAAAAGCAGCAATTGTTCGTGAATGTGGTAAATGGGGAATACAATAGAGAGGACAAGAAAAGGTGAAACGTATGGTAGCAATATTGTAAAAGTAACTTTATCCTACGGGCGACACCCCCATTGGGTTTCCTTTATTCAGAACCTGATTTTGGTGTATGAAATCAAATAGTCCAATCTCGTATTTCATTGGTAATGAGGACATTGTGAATGTAGAGCAATCTGAGGAGTGGACAATGCTTCTTTTATATTGCAATTTTTATGATACCATATTGCAGGAAGAACCTTATTTCTTCCCATGCTTGAAAATCTCCCCTCACATGCACACACACATATAAAACACTTTGTTCTAAGAACTCCCACATCCTGAATAATATAGTCTTTCTCTTTTATATGACATTCTCTCTCCCTTCTTTCCGGTTGACTTGTACCAGAAGAGAAATCATTACTTTTAATATATGCTGAGATCTGTCAATGGTCCTGTAAAATCATGTTTTTTACATTCCAAAGGGAGCTGTTCCTTGGGTTATTGTGCATGGTTAACTCGTGTAAACATCCTCACAAATTACATGTGTGTCTTTTAAACAGAAACATCAAGCGCTGAACTATTTGCTGTTGAACATGCTCCTACCTCATGTCATGGTTCTGTGACTTACAATTTAATATTAAAGTACGTTGTAGTCAAATAAGTAATTCATTTTAAACCTGAACACTCTATAGAGGCATTCGAAGTTCCTGCTCCAGGGGACCTTTCATACTACCTAATTATAGCACTATAGTTCCACTTATAATTGCCATGACTTCATCTTATGAAATCATAGGGTTTGAGTTTGGTAAGACTCTAGAAACTTCTGGTTGAGAATATTAAATATTTCCCTCAACTGCATTCAATAGGATGGTGTCATAGCAGTTAAAATGGAATCATACTGCAATATTAACTGCACATGGGTTGCAAGTTTAGTGGAATGAGAATGGGAGCAATTGTAGCAATATTGGTTCTACCTTCCAAGACAATGAGATACAAAACCATTTTTCTCAATCCAGTTCTGTTAGGTTTCCTGAAACCCATAGGTTACTCCATTTTTCCAAGGTCATCTTTTGCACTCAGTTGCAGTAATTTGTCCTCACTGAACTACACAAAGGGAAAAAAAGAGTGTGAGATTACTGGATCAATGCTTAGACCTAAAATATCAAGTGCTGAGCTGCTGAACTTGCCGACCAAATGATCGACAGTTTGAATCCGAGGAACGGGTTGGCAGAAGCTATTAGCCCCAGCTTTTGCCAACCTAGCAGTTTGAAAACATGCAAATGTGATTAGATCAATAGGTACCACTTTGGTGGGAAGGTAACAGTGCTCCATTCAGTCATGACCTTGGAGGTGTCTACGGACAACACCAGCTCTTCAGCTTGGAAATGGAGATGAGCATCACTCCCCAGAGTCAGACATGACTAGACTTAATGTCAAGGGGAAACCTTTACCTTTACTTTAACTTTTCATATGCCTATGTTGGAATCCAACACCAGGTAAAACTATAATCCAATCATTTAATAGATGGGAAGAAGAAGGCACTCCACCAACTGCAAATTTATGAACTTACAGTACAATCAATGATAGCATTTGCTCATAATTGTATACAATTGTATACAATTTGTACTTCAGTGCTGTCCTTTCCCGATTCATGATTAACCCAAGTCCCATTAATTTCAGTAGGTATCCTTTAAATGTGAAATGTGGCAAATAAGATAAGCACCTTTCATGAATGTGAGGGGAACCCCCTCTAAAAAGCTAGCTTTTATTGACTACAGTGTCCAGAATCCACCAGTCAGTATGTCCACTGCCAATGCTGGCTCTTTGAAATGTGGTCCAAAACAACAACATAAATTCCCCAAACTCTTTCACAGCCATGTAAGTCGGTAAGGTTTTCATCTCTTTAGTTGCAGGGTTTCCTTTATTTATTAGATAATATAGTCTCAAAACCACACATACATTTTTATTTTAAAGTTAAAGTTCCAGGCTGGCAGTATAACAATTTGTCTCCTAAGTCCATTCACTTAATAGCTGTTTTTACATAAACGTATGATAAGGTTTACCTGTTTAGATGTCCATTATTGGCTTTCCCTTTTTAGGTTTGAGAACTTTGTGCATTGCATATGCAGACCTATCTGAAAATGCTTATCAGGACTGGTTGAACGTATATAATGAAGCCAGCACAAACCTGAAAGACAGAGCACAAAAACTGGAGGAGTGCTATGAAATCATTGAGAAGGTAACTAACTACAAGACGAGGCTTCGGTCTGCTTATAGATTAATTCTTTCCAAGTTGATTTTGCTGGTAAGGAAAATCGCTTTGAGTCGCCCAAGGGCTGAGAAAAGTGGTATATAAATGAAGTAAATAATAAAATTCAGAGACACAGCTGTGTTAGTCTGGTAAAAAGAGATATTGTAGCAATTTTAACTGAGAGAAAGAAGTTTGCAATGTAAGCTTTCATAGACTTTACTCCATGCAGCTAATGACTTTGTGAACAAAAGCTTATGCCATCAACTTTGTTCTCTCAGTTAACCAAGGAATCACTCTGAAAGACATCCTAAAAATGCCTGCAAAGTACATGGTTTATCATTTGCATTTGCATCTGAGGAGATGTCAGTAAATACATAAATCCACAAATAATTAAATCTGTGAATGCTTAACCTGCAAATGTGGAGGGACATCTGTAAATTGTGTTTGAATCATTGCCCTACTTAAAATCAAAATGCTTGGTACTCTTAAGCATTACAAAATGTGCCGTTTTTGTGTGAGAGGAACAGTAAACATTAACTGTACACTGTGCACTAGGCTTGTGCATTTTGGCTAAACCTCGATCAATTTCTGCTGGCTGGATTCCAGTAGACCACCGTATCTGTTTTTACATGTTTTAAATGCAACTAGATCCAGCCCGTTTGTGGCAATGGAGAACTTATGAGGCTCTTCTTTTCTTTCTTGGGATCCTTTCCTTTTTTCCCTTCAAGGGAGCCTGGGTTTCAGCAACAGGATTAAGGAAGCAGACTCAGCTTGCGTAAAACATATCATGGAATTCTTCTATTCAAATTGGCCCCACAGGCAGGACTCACAGGGAAGTCCTGTGCGAGGAGTATGCACAGCCTCTCTGCACACCGTTTGCTCCCAAAAAGTGGAGGAGGAGCTGTGATGAGATGCCACATGGTCCTACTATGGATGGGAAACCATGACAGCTGGGTCCTTGCCATTATGGCTATCCAGCCAAGCCGAAGAAGCCAGGCTGGCCAAAGAAAATAGCGAAAACAGATCCGCACACAAGCCTACTATGCACCTATTGCCAGAAAATAGCAAAAAGGATAAGATATAGCTTTCTGTCATTGATTTTATATAACTTAGGGCTATACTGTCTGAAAGATTATTTCTCCTCACATGCATCTGCCTGAGTTTTAAGATCCCGAGGGAAAACTTTCTCTTTGTCCCACTATTATTCCAGATATTTGCGGTGAGGTCATGTTGGTGGATCTTCTTGGTAGCTGCTCCCAAATTGTGGAACTCCTTTCTTCTGGAGACTAGATTAGGTCTCCTTTTTTCCTACCAGCAACTATGTTTTTATTTAGACAGGCCTTCGGGTGTTTACTGTTTTTTGCAGTAAACAGGAAAAATGGGGATTTTAAATGGGGATTCTGTACTATTTCATAGTTATATTTTATATACACTATTTTTAATCCATTTTAAATTGGTTCATCATCTCCCAACTTTTCCCAAGTTTTGGATTCAAGGAACAGTTACAACAGTTGGCACAAACATAGAATCCATAATATTAAAAAGCAATCAAACTACCAAAAATGAAAAACTAATTAAAAGCATATACTATTAAAGAACAAGAAATAAAAGTCCAACACCTCTTTCCTTAAAATTCAGTTTGAAAGGATTGTTAAAATAAAATTAAATGAATATAAAATATAAATGCAGTGTCATTCTTGGTATAAACCAAGGCAATAGCAGCATAAAGAGAAGTCAGTTTCTCAGTCCTCTCTTTCTTTTACTTCTGCTGTTTTCAGGATTTACTCCTTCTTGGTGCCACAGCTATTGAGGATCGCCTTCAAGCAGGTGTCCCAGAAACAATATCAACTCTAATGAAAGCAGAAATCAAGATTTGGGTACTAACAGGGGACAAGCAAGAAACTGCTCTCAACATAGGTAAAGATCTTCTTTACGTTTCCAACAAGGCTGCCTTGGAAGAGTAAAAACCTATTAAGGTGATAGAATTTGAAGGAACTCAGCAATATGTTTGCTTTGCTTCTACCTTACTTGTTTATTTAGTGTATACTAGCCATCCCCTGCCACACATTGCTGTGGCCCAGTCTATGTATATGTGCTTTGTGTGTGAATATATGTGTATGTGTGTATATATGTAGTTTTACAAATGTGTTGTAATGTATTTTTTATTTTTTGGCCTTTTAAGTCTCTTCCACTATGCTTTTCAGTGTTTTATGAGTGATGGTCACTTGTTGGTCTGATAGGTGTATTGTGTCCAAATTTGGCGTCAATTCGTCCAGTGATTATTGAATTATTTTAATCCCACAAACGAACATTACATTTTTATTTATATAGATTCTGGCTCTTTCCTAATATGGTCCAAATGAGTTAAATTCAATTAATGTGTTTTAAGTGATTCTGAACGTATCTCCTCGTATGAACCACCTAGGAGACTGTTCTTGGGCCAGCACCTGCACAAACACATCTGGTGGGAATGAGGGACAGGGCCTTTTCAGTGGTGGCCCCTTGGCTGTGGAACTCCCTCCCCAGTGATATTAGAGCAGCTCCCTCCCTCTTGGACTTCAGAAGGAAAGTGAAAACCTGGTTCTGGGGTCAAGCTTTTGAAGATTAACTACAGTGCAAAAAATAACTATGAAATACGTGCTATGTTTTTTGGAATGATCCCAGATTATGATTGTGGATGGCATGATTTTAATAGAGATTATAATGTTCAAATGTTTTAATGTGTGTTTTAACTCTGATCTTTAAGTTTTCAATTTTAACTTAAATGTATTTAATTGTTTGTTCTCTAAAGGCATCAAAGAGTTGCCATTTGTAAAGCCGCCTTGAGTCCCCTTTGGGGTAGAGAAAAGTGGGATATGAATAAATAAATAAATAAATAAATAAATAATCTATTGTAGACTCCAAACTCTAAATCCTGGGTTTTATAAGTAAAGGAAAATGTGGGCAAACGGAAGGGCTGGAATTGATAACCATAAGAGCTGGTGTTTTAGTGCATAGATTATAAAGGAAACCCAATTCATAGTTTTTGAAGGAGAGGCATGTGCAATTGAGATGCTGCATTAGTACTCTCCAACTCACTGCAGGTGGGGGAATGCTTGAAAATAAGGCAACACTTGGAAATACGTAACTTGAATTTTAGTGTATCAAAATGTTCAGCTGTCTTAGAAGCATAAAGTTGAGACTGGATTCCTAGGGGCATCTAAACATCTAGTTCAAAATATCCCCAGTTCAGGAGTCAAATAGGTGAAGTATCCTTAAGACAGCATCTAAAGCAGAGGTGGCACATTTTTACCCCTGCATCTTGTGATAGATCACCCTGGCATTCCTAATAATTATTTTTATTGTTCATGTGAGGAGCAACTTGAGAAACTGCAAGTGTAAGAGAATTAGCTATCTGTAAGGATGTTGCCCAGGGGATGCCTGGATGTTTGATGTTTTACCATCCTTGTGGGAGGCTTCTCTCATGTCCCCACATGAGGAGCTGGAGCTGACAGAGGGAACTCAACCCACTCTCCCCAGATTTGAACCACTGACCTGTCGGTCAGCAGTTCTGCCGGCACAAGGATTTAACCCATTGCACCACTGGGGGCATTCTTAATGCAATCAGGGAAATTGCTGTATCCCCTATGGTTTTGATATCAGCTGAATCTCACCCATTTTACCTTGGGAAAGGGGGAGAGTTTCTGATATATGGGGAAACTGAGAATGAGGGACAAGGCTGCTGAGCTTTTCAGAATTTTGAGATATTGGTTAGAGATGGGGTGAAAAATCACTTGGATTTTTTTACAAATACAAGGGGGCTTGGAAAGACTTCAAGGGCCATAATATGAAGCCTGAAGGGCTGAATGCTCACCCCCAATCTAAAGGATTACAGATGTCACCCAATTTATGTTTAAACAACTCCAAGGATGCAAAACCCCACACTTTCTGAGATAGTCTTGTCCGCTATAGAACATGTCATTGTGCAAGGAAATTAACCATGTGCAGTCAGGTTTGTTGTTGCGTGCCTTTAAGTCAGTGGTTCTCAACCTGGAGTCCCCAGATGTTTTTGGCCTACAACTCCCAGAAATCCTAGCCAGTTTTTACCAGCTGTTAGGATTTCTGGGAGATGAAGGCTAAAAACATCTGGGGGACCCCAGGTTGAGAACCACTGCTTTAAGTAGTTTTTGACATATGGCAACTCACTCACAGGGATTTCTGGATTGAGAGTGTGCAACCTAGTGGGTTTCCATGGCTGAGCAGAAAGAATGACATTTCCAAGGTCTCCCACTAGGTTTCATGGCTGAGAGGGAATTCAGGCACTGATCTCTACAGTTATAGTTCAATATTCAATCCATTAAAGTCAAAGCACAGTGATATATTATGCACAACGTGCATATGCCCAACCATGGCGCCACATACATAATTCCACTTTTAAAACTTTTAGGTGAATGTGGATGTAATATGTCAGCCAAAAATATAGCTTTGTGCATAAAGGGACTTGTACAAGACGCCAACAGAATGACAGTAAATGAGTTATCAGGAATGGTAGCCAGTGGTTGTCTAAAGCGCGTTATACAGAATTCCTAAAATACTTATTCTGAATGGTTTAATATGCAGCCCCCAGTGATGCAATGGGTTAAACCGTTGTGCCAGCAGGATTGCTGATCCAGAGGTTGGAGGTTCGAATCCAGGGAGTGTGGGTTGAGCTCCCTCTGTCAGCTCCAGCTCCCCATGTGAGGACATGAGAGAAGCTTCCCACAAGGATGGTAAAACATCAAACATCCGGGCCAATTCTTTCACACCAGAAGTGACTTGCAGTCTCTCAAATTGCTCCTGACAAGAAAAAAAGTTTAATTTGTTTTCATCCTTCTAATATTTTTTTTTACTATTTATATTATTTTAAATAAGTCATGTTCATATGTTGTACACTGTGCTAAGATCTTCAGAGAGAATGTGAGATTTAAATATTTAAAACATACATACAAGCCAGCAGAGTCTTCTCACTCCTTCTTCTGCCAAGCACAGAAAATAAGCTGGTTCGTTATTAGGAGATTACACACACAATTATTTTAAATTCTAGAAAGTAGTTTCAAATTGTGTGTGGTTTATTAAAGCAGATTATGTGCAAGCTTTACTTGCTAACTTGTTGTTCTTTTTGGGCAAATGGTGGTAAAACTGAGGTTAATCATAACTTTTTGTGACATGAGAACTGGAAACTATGATTAATGGCTTCCAAAACAAGTCAGGATATATAAACCAACTTTTAATTGTGATTTTATTTTGTGGTTTGTTTAGAAGCCATTAGATTTGGTTTGGATGTGATGGGAAGTGATGATTAGTTTCTTGGCTTATTGTGCCAGTTTTACAAAAGGAGGACTGAACTGGAAAGAAAGGGACACTGTTCTAAACATGGCCAGTTGCATGTTTCTTTGTGGCTCACTTTATCACCACTGCAAAAATATCTACCCCGTACCCTAAGGTGGGTTCAGGAATGGCCAAATCCAAACCTTAATGGCTGACTCTTTCAAAATGCTGAAGATATTGGTCAGGAGATGTCAGGAGAATAGTGTATGTTTGTTAACAGGAATACATCTTTTGACATCAGTTGTCAGTTCTGGGCTATGAAGTATGTTGGGTTATATATATTTATTATTTTATATTAGAATTTTAGGCAAATTTATTTAAAAGTATGCCCCACAAAATACCAATCAAGAAATTAGGATATATGGGCATCCTTCTTCAGTTTCTCTGCTTCATTCCCTGTTGATTTTGCTGCCATCTTTCTGGGCTTCTGATAAACAATGTGGCAGCTATGTGAACATTGGACTAGATACTAGGCCTGGGCTATTCGTTTCGTTTATTTTGTAATTCGTTAAATATTCGTTAATTTAGCAATTACAAAATGAATATGAAACGTTTTTTAAAACCTGGCAGGGCTTTAAAATAACGAATCGGCATCCCCCATACTTTTAACGAGCTTCCGCTCGTTTCGTAAATGGGGCGGGCAGGGGCGAAGGGGCGGCGCGAGCGCGCACCCAGTTAGCCAAGCCCCGCGCCTGCCTGTTGAGCGCGAGCGCGGCTCCCGATTGGCCGGCCCGCGCGCGCTCGCCCTTAGGCTGAGGCCCTCTTTGGCAGGAGCTTCCCCCTCAGCGGCAGCAGCTTCCCCCTCGCCCCTTTGGTGCTCCGTGCTCCTTCTTCCCCAGGCTGGGCGCCAGGCTTGGGAGCCCAGCCCCGGGAAGGAAGGGAATTTTTAGCCACGGAGCAGCAGAAGGGCGAGGAGGAGGCTGCTGGCGAAGAGGGCCTCAGCGGCGGCAGCTTCCCCCTCGCCCTTCTGCTGCTCCGTGGCTAAAAGTTTCCTTCCTCCCCGGGCTGGGCTCCCAAGCCTGGCGCCCAGCTTGGGGAAGAAGGAGGACGGAGGAGCAAAGGGGCGAGGGGGAAGCTGCCGCCGCTGAGGCCCCCTTCGCCAGTAGCCTCCTCCTCGCCCTCAGCGGCAGCAGGCTTGGGAGCCCAGCCCCGGGAAGGAAGGGAATTTTTAGCCACGGAGCAGCAGAGGGGCGGGGAGGAGGCTCCTGCCAAAGAGGGCATTTCCATTTTAAAATATTTTTTAATATTATTTTAATATTATTCTTAAAAAATACAAAAAATATTCTAAAAATTTGTTAATATTTACAAAATTTCGTAAATACCGAACTTTTTTGGGGGAAAATTTTGTAATTATTTTAAATAACGAAACAAAAAAACACCCCAATTACAAAACGATTACAAAACCAAATTTTTGCGTTGTTACCCAGGCCTACTAGATACATATGTGACCTGATCTAGCAGAGTTGTACTTATTTCCCTATGCTATCACTATCAGCTGTTTGTAATAACTGCGAAGGAGTAATGAAATAATAGCCTTCAAAGCCTTCTTCATCACTACAGTGGCAATAATCAAGTACCTATTTATTTATTTCCACAGGTTATTCGTGCAAGCTCGTGTCACAGAGTATGTCTCTCATCCTTGTGAATGAAGATTCTTTGGATGTAAGTAAATAATGCCATTCTTCTTTTTAATCTAAGTGTGACAACTGGGTTAGAGTTACTCAAAAAGGTGCAGTGCTGTATGTCAGCCTCTTCACCCAGTGATTGTGTTTGATGTTCATGATGGGAATGGGGATGATGTTCCTGATGGTGGGCCTAGATCTGTTGGCAATAGGGACGGGGGTTCACTTGGGCCTGAATTAAACTCAGAAGAGAGGCCCAAGCTGTTTCTGAAAGATTCACAAGGACACATTCCTTGGAGAGGCCCTTCACAGTCTTTCTCAGAGCAACTGTCTGAAGATGATTTGTCAGGTGCAGAAGTTAATGAGAGTCAAGTTAACGAGAATGTAGATAGAAGGCAAAGTTTTTGTAAACAGAGGCAAAGTGCTCAGGCGCAAAGAAGATCAGTTCATTTACAGGAAAAGAAAGATAAGAAACCTTTATCTGGTGGTAAGATCAAGAGAAATGTTTTCCTTTCGGTTCTGGGACCTGGAAAAGCCTTATATTGATTCATGGGAAAGAGTTGCCTCAGTTGGGTCAACATTGGAATTTCATGACGGTCTTGCTTTCAAGTGTTCTTAGTACTAAATTTTTGTCAAGCACCTGTTTTGTGTATTACATTTTTCATGCTGCCTTGTTTCATGGATTGTTGTTCCAATGGATCTTATTATGTCTTGAAGCTCATGACTATTTTGTTTTGGAAACTTTACTGTTTTTGCTAATTTTACTTCTTTGTATACATATATTCTTCAATAAAGTGCTTGCTGATTTTACCAAGCTGGTGTGGTGTTTAAGGTTAGAGGTATTCCTGCTCTGGTGTACAACAAGCAGGCAATTGCCATTAAGTCCTCTAAAGTGAGTCATCTGAGGGTGAGGAGGCTTTGAACAAGCATGGTTCCCTACCTCTGTCTTTTAAACTGCTGGATTCCTTGCCATCAGTCAGCTAATTCTGGACTCTTTCTGGAGTCATCTTTATCAGCTTTTGGTCACCCAACCTCATAGAGAAACACATACATTTCAACTTTGTTACCTTTGACAGCATTGTGTACAAGGCATCTTACATTAGAGTCAGATAACCATCATGTTTATTAGGACATTTCATCTTAACACTTAACCCATTGTCCATGAGAAAATATCTCATCTTTAGCCTCCAGGGATTAAGCTCCTTAAAAGTGGTTGAACAAATCTTAACTATAATAATAGCATGTTGGCATATACCTACCCTTATCGTAATTAATCAGCATTGTAGGACAGCACGTCAGGGCTATGAGGAACGATCTTCCACTCTTTACTCAGACAGCATCTCTGGCAGCACTTGAGGCATGCTAAAATATATTTTTGTGGCTCTGACTTTGCTCTTTTATGCTCTCCTACCACCCACGCAACACACTATCAAATAAAATTCTTAGATCTTATCATTATGTTTGATGTACTAGATATCTTTGTCTTCTGCACATTTGCAGAATGCTCATCAGGTGTCATCTAATGCTCTAACTCACAGGGTTATCTCTTGACTGCCTTTGTTGTTTATGCTTACATACTTTAAAGGGGTCCAGACTTGAAGCTAAACAAGTTTTTATTTATTTTAGTTTAGTGTAAGATGGATATTGTCAAAAATTGTATGTTCTATATCAGTGGTTCTCAATCTTCCTAATGCTGCAACCCCTTAATAAAGTTCCTCATGTTGTGGTGACCCCCAATCATAGCATTATTTTTTGTTGCTACTTCATAACTGTAATTTGCTACTGTTATGAATCGTAATGTACATATCTGATATGCAGGATGTATTTTCATTCACTGGACCAAATTTGGCATAAATACCCGATACACCCAAACTTGAATACTGATGTTTGATTTTGTTATTTGGGAATAGTAGTTGCTGGGATTTATAGTTCACATACTATAAATTCCATCTGAACTCCACCTATGATGGAATTGAACCAATCTTAGCACACAGAACTCCCATGACCAGGCCCGTAGCCAGGATTTTGTTTCAGGGGGGCTGAGTTTGGTTCGGGGGGGGGGCGAGTCTGAGTGAAAGAGGGTCTACCCTATGAGTGAAAGAGGGTCTACCCTAGCAAACCTTTTGTATCATTACCCCAATGCCCCCATGCATATGGGATATATTGAGCATAGTGATCAGATCATGATATGAATAAACATAACAGTTTAAATAATGTACCAGTAAGGCCTTCTTGCGGACCACCATCCGAATTTCAGGGGGGGGGGCTGAAGCCCCCAAGCCCCCCCCCCCCCCGGGGCTACATGCCTGCCCATGACGAACAGAAAATACTAGAAGGGTTTGATAGGCATTGACCTTGAGTTTTGGAGTTGAAATTCACCTACATCCAGAGAGCACTATGGACCCAAACTATGATGGATCTCTACCAAACTTGGCACAAATACTCAATATGCCCAAATGTGAACACTGGTGGAATTGGAGAAAATAGACCTTGACATTTGGGAGTTGAAGTTTCTGGGATTTATAGTTCATCTACAGTCAAAGAGCATTCCGAACCCCAGTAATTATAGAATTGGGACAAACTTTCCACACAGAACCCCCATGCCTTGAAGGGAATTGCTGGTGTGAGCCTCCCTCCAACCTCGCACGCTCTCCCTCAGCTGCATGTGCACACCATGCTGCACACCCGCTTTCCCTGCCCCGTTTGGAGTCTCAGAAAGAGTCCTCCCCTTGGCTGAGAGGCTGGTCAATCACAGCTTGACCTGTAACAACCTTGCTGTATATTGTGTGTTGTGACATAGAGAAACAAAGGGATGGCTTGCCCAGATTTCAAAAATTGCACACTCTATAAGTATTTTATTATTTTATTCCCTTTGTAAGCTACTTTGAGTCCTGTTTATGGGAAGAGGCAGCACATAGTAGTAACAGTTGTATTACTACTAGTACTGTTACTGCTACTATTACTACTACTACTAATAACAACATCTGAGGCTACTGTGCTTTAATGCCATTAATTCAGCAGTGGCTCCTAGCAGGAAATAAGATTGGTAGGCTACTAGTCAGAGGAGTGGCAGTAAAGTCATATTAAATCTGCCCCTTTTCTCATTTATTTCTCTGAATTTAACCTGCATTTGATTGAATGCAAACTTCTCTTTTTAGCTTCAAGAACTTAAATGCAGTCAGCATGTATCAATTAGGGAAGAAAAAGGAAATAAATGTAGTGAGATGTTGTTCAGTGCTGTAATTGATAGAGTTGGACTTTGGCCTTGGAATAAATGTTTCCTCTCGTCATAATTATCGTTCGTTCTTCCAAATTTATGCATCATCATCAATTAGGCATGGTGCTTTGCTGTACAGGCACAAAAAGAGTCTTTTATTCAAGCCTGTGGAATCAAGGAATATAACCCATTAATATTCCAAGCATATTTAGACAATAATGTCCTTTCTTTCTTTCATTGTCTTGGTGCTAATTATAGAAAGGTTAAACAGTGTTTCCCAATCTCTTACGGAGTATATGTTGGGGGGGGGGGGTATCTTGCCCATGGACTGTGGCACAATCAGCCATAGAATCAATTCTTAATTAAGCTGTATTAAAGAGGCATTTTGTGAAGTTCAGAACTACTTTCTGGATAAAGAAAATGGAAAAGTTGGTATTTTACAATGCCTAAGAGTAGAGACAAGGGGTTTGAAAGCTCTGTTAACACCTCAGATCAATTTTGAATTGTTTGATGGCTGTTGGCAAAGAAACTAATTTGCAGACTTGGATATTTAATTGACATGTTTGAGACACTTTGAATTAAAAAGCATAGTGCACTCTGGTAAACTGTAAGGTTTCTAGATGGGGACAGAGTTCTGCAGCGCTGGTGTTTAGGAGCACTGTGAAATGATTTACCAGCTCCCTCTTGCAAGAAAGTAAAAGTCCTGTTGCAAATCCTGCCCCATCTACACTGACCATTTAATAACGTTTAAAACCTGTATTGAAGAAAGTGGTTTCACTGTTATACAGGAAATCCTGGAGCTGGTTTGAGCCCCATATGGTGATTACACAAACCAAAGAGCACTCGTGCACATTAAGGTTTTATTTTACATACTTTTGTGGGTTGTTGTTGTTTGGTGGCCACAGTTTGAAGCTAACTTCACATTGCATGAAATGGTCAGTGTAGATGTCTCAGAGTTTGTCTCCGACAGAAAGGGAATGGTCATATCATCCTGTATTGCCCCACTTACTAGAGCCACAGAACTCCATTGCCTAGGGAAGCTGACTGGCTTTTAAGGTAAGTTTCAGGAACATTTATAATGATGGGAATGGTGCCATGATCATAAATGCAAATATGAAACACTTATGCAGGCATAACTTACAGAACACCAGCCATAATTTTTATTGCATTTTAATATTATTTATTGAATGTAAGTTGCTTTGTAAAGTTGGAAAGGATATTTGAAAATATTCAAAGATAGTTGCCAAATAACTTTCTCAATTGTTAGAAAATATTGACAAGGAGAATCCTGGATGGGTGGCAATCTTCACCATTCATTAGTGATTCTGTATGTATAATGCCAATGATTTTGTTTTTTTATTTGATTTGCAGAAAAAATGAAATTTTCTATGCAAAAACTAACTTTTCTGTATAGAACATAAGTCTCTTGCACACAAAACAGCATTTTCTGTGCAAAAATATTACTTTCTATGCAGATAATACTGTTTACTGTATAGAAACGTATTTACTGTGCAGAAATACAGATTGTAGAGTTTCTGTGCAGAAAATGCTGTACTCTGTGCAAGAAATGGTGAATTTTTATAAAAAGAACAAATTTGAAAGTGGTCAGCCAAATATTTCCAAATATTTGATTTTAGGATTGTATGGCCAGCTACAAACTTACTGATGTAGGTACAAGTCTGATTGTCTTAAATGGTGCTGCCTTCTATACTTAATAAAACTGGGCTATAAATGACAGATTGCATATGAATATTCCTGGTTTCTTCAGAGGTAGTGTTAGTATGGAAAATTCTAACTGATTGAAACAAATTTCAGCAACTATGTTGATGCACTTGTTCTTGACTTATATGCCACCCAAAAGTATAATTTATATTGGTGACACTGTCTTGGGGAAGGCTGTACACTCTTAAATTGAGGCTGAAATATAAGTCTGATACTCTTTATTGGAAATCTTTGCTCCTTGGCACGAACATTTACAAATTCTAGAAAAGTGAACAGTTTTTAAAGAGTTGACATGTGTGTTTATTTTTGGATGAGTTATTAAAATGAGACTGAACTACCGATATTTGAAGAAAAAATCTACAGGAAATGCATTTGAAAACATTCATTACACAAATGCACTAAATCCATGCTTTAGTCAATGAAATTCTGGAGACAAATCTAGCGTTCTCTTCAGGCATTATGAAAATGGGAAACACTTTTAGGAATAGCCGTGGGCAATATCTGTCCTTTTTATGATTCCCCACGAACTGGGAGCAGTCCTGAATCTCAATGCATAATTGATTGAATCTAAAGGCAGCCATCTGTAGTGTTTCCAGTGTTGGCTAACTTTTGCGGATTTGATTATTCAGATTTGATTAATATGTTTTTGCTAGTAATCTCTATGGTCAAAGAGTCATGCTGTGTGACCAAGAGATCATGCTGAATGACCAAGAGATCCTAGAGAAAACACCTCTCCCAGAATCTCTTAAGTCCTCCAGTGTGATTAAATTGACCACAGTCAGATTGACCACAGAGTCAGACCCAGAGGTTCTTGAATGTATATGCTGAGTTTAGGAAAGACTGAAACAAGAAAAAAAATCAATGAGTCCAGTGGGAAGGACTCATTACTCTACTGCTGATTAAATGCAAACTTCTTTCCCACTTGGAACTCAGTTTGCAGCAACCGAAGTAAACCAGGTGCTTCATCACATGAGAGAATGAATCTACTTTAAATCTGGTTTCTCCCTCCTACAGTATTCTGTGGTTTGTAGTATAGGGAGGAGCCTTTAACAGCCTCACTAAACTACAAACCCCAGAATTCTGCAGGAGGCAGAGACTGGATTTAAAGTGTATTTATTCTCTAGTGTGATGAAGTACCAAGGACAGGGGAAGAAACAAGAAACCGGGACATTTTAAAAGCAGCTTGGTAAGTGGGGTGCCAAAGGATGGATAGGGACAGTCCCTACCAAACTCAGCCAGTTTGAAGATATATGATGAAAAGAACTTGATGAATTTAAAACAACTTTGTGAAGGTGAGTGAAACCAATATTGACAGGTCTGGGCCTTTGAGTGCTTTCCTCTTCCAAGCATGATTGACTACCCTTGTGTTTTTCAGCTATTTTGGTATGAATTGGGGTTGCCATCTCTGTCTCATGAAATGTTCTTATTCTTTAACAACTACATGGCAGGCATACTGAAAAAATTTCCCCCTCTCTCTTCCCCTTTCCCATGGTGGGAAAAGACTGTTCATATTGGCTGGAGCAGGTGGGAAAGAATGTCATTTCAAATCATTTTTGAAGAAGTGGCCAACATTCACAAATTACTTAGAAAAAAACTTGAGATTTAAAAAAATGTAAATGTTGAAGAAAACCAAACGGCTTCTTAAATCCAGCACAGAATCAGATGTTCATGAACTCATTGGTTTTAATGGACTTGCATACTTATGTGTTGGATTTAACCCAGCGAAGCTCCAAGACACATAGTCAAGTATTTACATATTCCTTAGCAGCCCTTTGGATACTTACCACCATGACTGATTTTAATAGTTCACATATGTAATTGAAGTCATAATTTGTACTTTAATTTTAAAAAATTGAAAATATTTTTTTGTTGAAACAATTGAAAAAGCAAATGATCCAACACAGTGTTTCTCAACCTGGGGGTCAGGACCTCTGGAGGGAGTCATGAGAATGGTGTCAGAGGGGTCACCAAAGACCATCAGAAAACGCAGTTAGTCATGGGGGTTCTGTTTGGCATGTTTGGCCCAATTCTATCGTTGATGGGGTTTAGAATGCTCTTTGATTGTAGGTGAACTATAAATCCCAGCAATTACAACTCCCAAATGCCAAGGTCTGTTTTCCTCAAACTCCACCAGTGTTCACATTTGGAATTATTGAGTATTCGTGCCAAGTTTGGTCCAGATCCATCATTGTTTGAATCCACAGTGCTGTCTGGATGTAGGTGAACTACAACTCCAAAACTCAAGGTCAATGCCCACCAAACCCTTCCACTATTTTCTATTGGTCATATAGGAGTTCTGTGTGTGCCAAGTTTGGTTAAATTCCATCATTGATGGAGTTCAGAATATTCTTGATTGTAGATGAACTATAAATCCCAGCATCTACAACTCCCAAATGATAAAATCAATCCCCTCCCAACCCCACCAATATTCACACTTGGGCGCATCAGGTATTTGTGCCAAATTTTGGTCTAGTTAATGAAAATACATCCTGCATATCAGATAGTTACATTACAATTAGCAAACTTAGTTATGAAGTAGCAACAAAAATGTTATGGTTGGATCACCACAACATGAGGAACTGTATTAAGGGGTTGTGGCATTAGGAAAGTTGAGAAACACTCATCTAACACAAAGCAAATTACTACAGGCTTGCAGTAATTTTTTTTAAAATTACTTACTTAAAAATTCAAATTCAATAGGATGGATAAAAGGGACTACTTACGAGTGAGGACTTGTGATTTCTTTTTATTAGTTCTGCAAAATTAGTCAAGTTTGATGGCTTTCCCCACCCGCACTTCACATGTTCTCCTTTCAGTCTTCTTTTGTTGTTGAGTCTTGCAAACACAAGCTACTTACCAGCTTAGCAACTTGTTATATCTCAAGTAACGTGTGCATTTTGCACAGAAGGAGCAAATAAGGAGGTTCCTCCCCTCTTTCATTCTGTAATCTGCACAATAATTTTAATATGCAAAGACAGTGGGTTGGAAAGTGGCAGAATAAATACCTAGGGGACAAGTGGGGTTTAAGGCTCAATATCCCCTCCCCCCTAAAAAACTGTGGGCTCTCATCCTGGGGGAGAAAGCAAGGCTGTTCTTAACAACATCTGGGACTGAGCATAGTTATCTTAATCACCAGCCAGGCCAAGCAGAGATCCATTATTGCGCACAGTAGTGGGACTTAGTAAAGGAGGCTAATTAGGAAAATTGGGAGAGAGAATACATTGGGGGGTCAACTTCGCTGTCAGTTTTTATTGCTTGAAGATTTTTAGTTTTCCCTTAATCTTACAGAGACTCAGAGACATCAGGTTAATGAGTAAGCTGCACAAGGAACAGTATTTAATAATCAGATGAAATGGGAGAAGTGTGGTTAAATGGATGGAAACCGCCATTCTCTCGCCAGCTCTCTGGGAGGAACAAATGCAGACTTTCAGAGTGTTAATTAGATAGTCAATACCGTGTATAGCAAGTCAGCAGTGCAAATGCAGAATTAAATATACAGCTCTCCACATCAAAAAAAGAATTCCTTTCCACTCTGGAAATCATTGTCTACAATTACAGGCAAAAGCAGGGCAATTCAATTCCAGCGGCTGGCTAATTGGGCCTCTAGCTTTAAATGCACAGTGAATGCAGTAATTCAAGTATTATCGAGTTTCCATTTATTCTGCAAAGTAAAATAAATGGAATTGAGCTGTGAGCTATGGATGGGATGGAATATCTATATACAGAGAAAAGGAGTGAGTGAGAGCACAAGTAGGCATTTGCATTTCTTGTTCACCCTTGTCTTATTCTGCGGTGTTTGGCAACTGTTAGACTTCTATTGCAAATTGACAGTATAACCTTCAGCATTGGCTGGCAAGTGAATTAATTTATAGCGGTATAGGAGATCCAGTACCTTAAGCTTTAAAAAGGAGAAAATGTCTCTTGTCATTCAAAAGTTAAGTCTCTAAAGAATTTGAATTTCCATAGTGGACACTTACTACAGAATTAGAAATGAGGTGGGTTGGAAATAAATTAAACAGACACAAGCACCATCCTTCTTACTATTACGGTTAGTCCTCCATATTCACTGGATTTAGGGGCAAAGTTTTTAAAAGCCATGAATTAAAAATGACTTTTATTTTTACCTAAGAGAACACCCCTCTAGGAATGTATGGGTCCCGCAGCATGACTCTGTGGTCAAATTCTTCAGGATGCTGACCATAGAATGGCTCTAGATGACCTAGGGTGGTGGTTCTCAACCTTCCTAATGCCGTGCCCCCTTAATACAGTTCCTTATGTTGTGGTGACCCCCAACCATAACATTATTTTTGTTGCTACTTCATAACTAACTTTGCTACTGTTATGAATCGTAATGTAACTATCTGATATGCAGGATCATACACTGGACTAAAATTGGTACAAATACCCGATACACCCAAGTTTGAATATTGGTGGGGTTGGGGGGGGGGATTGATTTTGCCATTTGGGAGTTGTAGTTGCTGGCATTTATAGTTCATCTACAATCAAAGAGCATTCTGAACTCCACCAATGGTGGAATTTAACCAAACCTGGCACACACAGGACTCCCATGAACAACAGAAAATAGTGGAAGGGTTTGGGGGGCACTGACCTTGGGTTTTGGAGTTGTTGTTCACCTACATCCAGAGAGCACTGTGGACTCAAGCAATGATGGATCTGGACCAAACTTGGCACGAATACTCAATATGCCCAAATGTAAACACTGGTGGAATTTGGGGAAAGAGATTTGACATTTGGAAATTGTAGTTGCTGGGATTTATAGTTCACCTACACCCAAAGAGCATCCTGAACCCCACCAACAATAGAATTGGGCCAAACTTCCCACTCAAAACTCCCATAACACACACTGTGTTTTCTGATAGTCTTTGGCAACCCCTCAGACATCCCCATTGCGACACCCCCCCCCCCCAGGGGTCCCAACCCTCAGGTTGAGAAACACTGACCTAGAGATTCATATAGAGAAGACTTTAATCAAATCCAAGAATAATCAAGCCCACAAACTTAAAATCCACACATATGGAGGGCCAACAGTATCATTATTATTGTTATTATTAGTTGTTATAGTAATAGTAGTAGTCATAGCAAAGAAAATAAATCACCCTTTATTCACTAGCAGCACTTACTTGATGATGTAGATTTTTATCTCCAAAGAACCACAAGGAACCCAATTTCCAGCCTTAGCGGGAAGGTCAGTGATTAAAGTGATAATGAAAAATAAATAGAAATGAATAGTTGGCATTGTATAAATTCCTGTAGAGATCTAAGCACCCATTCCTCTGTGAGAAAACCGACAGGCCAGGTGAGGTTAATTTATGGAGATGGCTGAGAAAATAAACAATCGTCTACTCCCCTCTGCAAGCAGTTCATGTGGTCTTTATATCCATTAAGGTTTACCCTTACTAAATTAATGGAGTCTTTTGTGCAAGTTAGCTTTGGGTTTTTCATGAACATCGGCGTAGGTATGTTGAAATATCCATGAAAAGTGGACATATAGTACAAGGTGAGGAATGTATCTCAATTGTACAAGTTGGGCAAGCCTATTCTGAACAAATCCTGCCAAGAAAATCCTGTGATATTGTTGCCTTAGAGTTAGCATAGGTTAGAAATGACTTGAAGGCACACAACAACAAATTCTATATATGCAGTCCTCAAGTTGCAAAATCTGACTTACAAATGACTCCTAGTTAAGAACGGGGGTGAGACAACAGGAAGTGAGAGGAATCTACCCCACAGAAGGCAAATTCCCTCCGGAAAGAGTTATCACAGGGAAAAGGCATTCCCATTAAAGTTTTAGCACCAGTCCTTGTTTCCACAACAAGTCATTTTTTCCCCTCAAAATCCAATTATCACAGGGACTGCCTGTACTTACAAAGAGACCAGTTTGTATAGTGCACTAGGGGTTCTTAGCACTTTGATCCTTAAGCATATAGGACTTTCTTTCTTGATTAGGTATTTGGGAGGAGCTGTAGGATCTGCTGTTGTGGCCCATGTTTTGTGCAGAAACGATTCCAGATTAAATCCTTCACATTTCCAGGTAAAGCTGGGAAAGTTTGGACAGCTACTGCTACTGCAGATGAAAGCTGTGAAAAGTATGGTTGTTGGATGGTCTATCACATCATCCATCATCATTACTGATGATGGGTAGGGTTAATGGACATTGAAGGGCAACTGCATCTGGAGAACACATGTTCTTTATCCTTGCCTCATAGTCTGGCTTGGTACATCATATCTTTCATTTGAATGGAGATTAGGTGGTTCAAGTAATTTGCACCTAATAGATTTTTTTTTAATTTTCAAGGTACTATCAAATGTCCTGAAATTGGTGGCACTTCATATGAGCAGCTAGTGCAGCAGATATTTTTTTTAAAGAGTATACTTCTACAATCCAGTGTTTATGGTTCAAAAAGATAATTACTTCAAGTTCTGCATATTACATATCAGGGATGAGTGATGTGAAGCAGCTTGTGATGTATGACTGGGAGTGACTGCTGCTTCTTTCCCCTCTGACCAGTGTGAAGTCTTGGCTCTGCCTTTTCCTCTCCTCTGCTTTAGTTCCTACTGTTTATAGGTTTTCCCAATAATGTAGATACCTTCATTTGTATTAGTTTGGGTGGAGCATAAAAACCCCTAGAGGCCAATGTTAGTTGGTCTATTGCATTTGCCTTTATAGAACTCCTTTGCTGGATGACTCCTTTTCCTGCAACAGAGCTACAAAGAATAGAGAAAATTGTCTGGCAATCCCAGGCCAAAGCAATTCAAAAAACAGGCATCCTTAGCATCTGC
This sequence comes from Anolis sagrei, assembly GCF_037176765.1. Classification (NCBI taxonomy): domain Eukaryota; kingdom Metazoa; phylum Chordata; class Lepidosauria; order Squamata; family Anolidae; genus Anolis; species Anolis sagrei. The sequence continues at coordinate 30,393,959 of NC_090023.1, read as the reverse complement.
ATTCAGCAATATCCATATGCCATCAGTCCAAGAGACAACAGAAGCTTTTGGCCTAAGGAAGAAGACTGAGACAGATTATAACCATCGCTTTTCACCAGTGGCAAGAGACTTTCAAAGACTCCAGAGAGATAACAGCAAATTTTGCTTTTATAATGTATTGTTTTGAGATATCCTATAATAGTCCTGGGTGGAGTTAGTCCTTTATTCACCTTGTTTCAGTAAACTAATTTTGGTTAGCTTTTCACTTTGCCTAAAGTGCCTCTGACTGCTAAGAGTCTTAATCTTAACAGAAGGTATCAGATAGCCCCCAAGTTAAGCCAGACACTGTTGTTTTTCCCAAAGGCTCGGGCATACCATCACAACCAGGAAATGTTACACATAGTATTTGCAGACACATTCAAAATTGAAGATGTTTGTGTGTTTGTGTGTGTGCGTGCGCAGAACTGAAGGTACTCCCAAGATTCTGGGAGTTGAGTTTGAAAAAATTTGGGAGTTGTAATCTGAAAAAGGAACTTTGCAAGCTCTTAGAAAACCAGTTAGTTTCTAGACAGGAATAATATAGTTTCAAAAACTGGTCAGTTTTTTTTTAAAAAAACAAAAACAAAACAGGATTAGGCTATTTTCAAAATAATAATGATATGCTTTGGTGAGTGGTCCTTCTGACTGGGGATTCTGGGAGCTGTTCTTCAAAAGGCAACTTTTCCAAATTCTGAAATCTATGAATTAATGTATATAGAATGCACCCGTGCAGTAGGATATTTGCATGGAGATTAAGCTGTTGAGCATAGTGTGTACATTAGGATGAAACTGCACATAGAGTCAAGCCATGAGCAATTTAGAAGATTTTTGTTTTTTTTCTACAAGACCTGTATTTCAGAAGTATGGGTGGCTTAAAAAAGCATGCCACAGAATAACTGTTATTCTGTACCATGTTGATATCTGTTAACATATCTGTTAGTATGTTAAGACCTGGCTTCCTTGAGTTCTGGATGAATTATAGGCACAGCACCTGTTTTGGAACATTTCATCACCCCATATCCCTCTCTCCCTGCCAACTCAATGCATGAAGAACTGAAATATATTATCCCACTGGGAAACAAAAGCTTTGAGTTGATTGATTGCTTTTCATGGTGAATATATGAAGGGTTGTTATGACTCGGTCTAAAACTTGTATCAGGGTGGGCATACAATGTGCAGTTGAAAGTAGGGCTGGTCCTGCTTGCATGAGAATTGGAAGCTGAGTTTGCAAATGCTATTTTTAACTGCAGTACCCAGAGTCCCCCACATTGACTGATAGATTCTGAGAATTTCCATCCAAAGTAGAACATTTTCAAGCTCTGCACTGGGACAGTGTTATCATGAAGGGCATAAAAATAGGTCTGAACAGTTGAGGGTTTTGTACTGTTTCAAATTCCCAGTCCTGTATTCTGTTCTACATCTTCCTATGTCATTCAAACATAATTATTCTAGTAAGAATGCTATTGGGAATGCTATTTGAGGGCGAGTTTGGAAGGCCTTTCCTATTATTTTGAAATTATTAGGATTTGATATCCAGGCCCAAGATACTTGATAAGTAAGGAAATTAATATTATCAAGTTCCGTACGCTGATGTGATCATGATTTTGGTAGACAAGAGCGCAATGTTGACTCAAAGGAAAGGGCTAATAACTTTAGTAAATATTAAGCCTATTGCTTTTGGCCTGTAGGGAAATTACTTGAGTAGTTTAATTTCCAACCTGCTATTTGATATTGGTTGGTCTGTGATTTTTTCTTATTCAAATTATTTTTCAATAATGGATGCAGCTATCACATTTATTAGATAAACATTAATAAACATAGTTCAGAGAGACAGGCATGTCTGTCAAATGGATGACAGACTAATCCCCCATCTTTTAAAAAATTATTTATTTTTCATTTGTATTCTGTTGAGTGGGAAATGTGAATTGCTTTGAGCAATGTATAATCACAGTGCTTTAAGTATAGCTTTAGAATATAACCACTAATCTTAATTGGATTACTTTGGAATAACTGCTCTGAGGATTTTAGCCCTAGCTTGCTTGTCTAGGAAAGTTCAGAATTTAACAGCGTTTTTAAGACTGAGGAAATTCACCTGTATTTTTGACATCAAGGAGGAATGCTTGGGAGAGCAAAGTTCAAATTTGTGCAGAGAAATGGCAGAACAAAAATGTTATGATGGTGTTAACTGCCATCAGTGAACATGCCAACAATGATCTAACTATGCCAATATGGCAGACTTGAATGGTATCTCTCTGCAATCATTTCAACACATTCGGGAAATTATAAAAGTAGAAGTTGTTTTTGTTTATTCGTTCAGTCACTTCCGACTCTTTATGACCTCATGGACCAGCTCATGCCAGATCTCCGTGGCCACCCCCAGCTCCTTCAAAGTCAAGACAGTAACTTCAAGGATACCATCCATCCATCTTGTCCTTGGTCAGCCCCTCTTCCTTTTTCCTTCCATTTTCCCCAGCATCATTGTCTTCTCCAAGCTTTCCTGCCTTCTCATTATGTGGCCAAAGTACTTGATCTTTCCCTCTAATATCCTTCTCTCCAATGAGCAGTCAGGCTTTATTTCCTGGAGGATGGACTGGTTGGATCTTCTTGCGGTCCAAGGCACTCCCAGAATTTTCCTCCAACACCACAGTTCAAAAGCATCTATCATCCATTGCTCAGCCTTCCTTATGGCCCACCTCTCACATCCATAGGTTGCTATGGGGAATATCATTGCTTTAACTATGCAGATCTTTGTTGCTATTGTAATGTGTCTACTCTTCACTATTTTTTCAAGATTGGTCATTGCTCTCCTCCCAAGAAGTAAACATCTTGTGATTTCCTGGCTGCAGTCTGTGTCTGCAGTAATCTTTGCACCTAGAAGTATATATGGAAAATGGTCTTCCAGATATTATTGACCTGCATCTCCCATGATTCCTCACCACTTAATATATTGGCTGGGGCCTAATAAAATTGGAGGACCCAAGTTAGTAAAGAGGATGAGCACCATATAATCAAACTGTTACTGATTGAAAAATGCCTAAGAGATCACAAGGGCCATCTCATCCAACCACATGCCATTCAAGAACATACAATCAAAGCACCAGGAGTGTTTTGTCCAGTTGTGGGTGTCATAATTTAAGAAGAATCTGAAGAACATGGCCAAGTTTCTAAAGGATCTGGAAATGAATGCAATATGAAGCTGGGCTTCTGGGAGTGCTTACCCTAAAGAAGAGAAGTTTGATATTTGGTCATCTTGAAATATCTCAGAAGGCTGTCACAAAGTAAATATATCAAATTACAAGAAAGGAAATTCTGATTATAAATTAGGAAGAATAACTGTTCAACAGTGGGATGCAATACTTTGTGGAAGTTTTTGAGCAGAGGGTGAACATGATTAGTGACCCCATCACATGAACTCGTCATCCAGTGTGGGTGACAGTGGGGGAATTCGTAAGGCAGTGTGGCTAATCCGGTAGGTAGCGAAGGAATCGGTAGCCCCACACCCCACAGCGCCTCCTTCCCCATCACATGGGAGAAGCATCATTGCCCAGCTTCCCCCTGTGCTCACCCCCATTGCTGATCCTGAGAACATGAGAAGCCTCCTGTATTCTCTTTGCCTCTTCTTAGGATGTTTCCAGCACAATTCAGGGATGGAGCTCCTCTGGAAGTAGCTCTGTGTCATTTGATGGGATCCAGCATCCCTGAACTGTGCTGGATACATCCTACGATGGGTAAAACCTCAATGTGATAAGGCCTTATCTGTCAGGAATGTTTTTACTGTGGATTTTTACACTAGCAGACGATGAGACTTTGGAGTACCTTCACCTTTACAATTCTGCACACACACAAACACTCCATGTAAAAAGAAGAGGTAATTGCCAAGAAATTTTATATTTGAAAAAAGGCAAGTGGGGAAAGCTGGAATTTCTCTTCCTCAGTATGTAAAAAGGCAGTTTAAAGCAGGTGTACTCTGTCATTTTTTTAAAAAAAATAATAAGAAAACCAGAATTAAGCTGATGATTGACATGCTGATCCCACAGACTCTTATTTCAATATACCTAATTGAACTCATTTCACAGTAAATGTACTCGGGATTTTAGCTTCAATCAAATTGCAGCTGAATTTTAATATGCAGAAATTGTGGGGTGCCTTGCTGGGAAGCGCAATGGCTAGAAATGTAGAAGGATAGTTTTAAGTTCTATTTTTGCTACTCGGTAAATATAGTTTAAATAATATTTCTGCACATGAAATTTCTGTGTTCTTTGTGCAATATTGGCTACTCCATATATATATGATTACCATTAAGCAGCTCTGGAATACAGACTTGCTTTATGAGCAAAGGTTAATTAGGGCCTGAAGGAAGCCTGGGGCAGAAAAGTACAGATGCAGTAACTGAGGTCCACTTGCCAATTTCCCTGATTATATAGCTGTTAAATTAAATGGAAGGCCAAGAAATCTGCTGCTTGCCCACACCAGACCATGGATCTTCCAAAAATCAATGTTTTGCAATAGAAAATCTGTATGCCCGGCATACAATTGAATCCCCAACTCCCACTTGGAAATATTTCAGTTCTTGTAGATCGAACAGGCAGCTTGAATTATTTAAAGGTGAACACTCCACTGCCAAACTTGTTACGGGAGCTGTGTTGACTCTGTAGCCTGTTGCCAAATCCCATCCTTGCACAGTGAGATCTTATAAATACAGGAGGCACACTAACCTGACTGTCTCCAAGAAATATGGCCTATGTGGGCCAGAATTTTGGCAGGACACAGCACTCTTGTTGACATTCAGGATGAATCGCATGAAGTGATACTTTCTGTGCAGTCAAACATCAGTCTAAAGGAGTTCAAACAAGAAAATTGAGATGTAGGACAGGTCCCCCTTTTCCGTTTATTTCTTGTACCACTGCAAAGGCTTAGAGAGTTAAGTGAAAAGAAGCAAATTAAAAAAGCATAAAATTCTAAAAATTAAAAACCTGAGATCATATTAATATTTTCCTTGGAGGCCGCCTTCTCAGTACATTTGGGCTGTGTCTAAACCAGGTAAAATACGCTGCTCTGGAGCTGTCCCAGGTACTTACTTAGACTATCCCTCTTAGCCCAAGGATGATGGTCCTCCAAGTATAGTGTCTTAGCTGTAGGTGGCTGTGGAGCCCTATTCTTGATCTACAGTGATGACATCGGTTTCCAGGTGGAAGGCGGTCCCAGTCAGGATTGGCTTGACATGCCTTCCTCTTAGCATATTTCTCCCTTTTGCCCTCCATTTGTGCCTCTTTGAATTCTGAAACCCTACTGGTCACAACTGATCTCCAGTTAGAGCACTCAAGGGCCAGGGCTTCCCAGTTCTCAGTGTCTATGCCATGGTTTTTAAGATTGGCTCTAAGCCCAACTTTACATCTCTTTTCCTGTCCACCAACATTACGTTTCCTATTCTCGCGTTGGGAGTTTAGTAATTGCTTTAGGAAACGGTGATTGGGCATTCAGACAATATAGCCAGTCCAGCGGAGTTCATGGCATAGGAGCATCTCTTTAATGCTGGTGGTCTTTCTTCTTCCAGTACGCTGATATTTGTCCACGTGTCTTACCAAGAGATGTGCAGGATTATTTGGAGGCAACACTGATGGAATCATTCCAGGAGTTGAGTGTGTCCCAGGTACACCACAGGGAGTCTCTATGTACTTGTGTAGAAACATCCCAAAGCTCTTTTGCTGTCTGCACAGCTGTTCAGACCAACAGTGCAATTTGATGTAAACCAGGTTTTGAAGAAATAGAATTCTTGTAGTTTATTCAGAGATACTCTAAAGCAGATTTTTAAAAAGTGGTTGTTTAGTAATGAAATGGTGAAGATTTATTTTGACTTAGGACAAAGAACCATTGAATTTAATGGGACTTGTAACCAAACATGTATACAACAACACTGTAAGAAATCTTATGACACAATTTATTTACCAGTATTTATTTGCCTGTCATTCTTTTGAAATGGGACTCAAACTACCTTACATCAAAGAAGGTGACATGGGACTATTGTTCAGCGGTGAAGCGAGGCTACAAAGTTCAAACTAGCATAAGACCAATTACTGATATAGTTTAATTGTATAAATTATTGTTAATTAATACATTGATTAAGTTACTAGTTAGGTCTTACCATTTGTAGCTCTAATAATAATAATAATAATAATAATAATAATATAAAATTTTATTTATATACCGCACTATCTCCCCGAGGGGACTCAGAGCGGTTCCCAGGTAAAAAACACTGAACATACAAAGTAAAAACAACATAACCACAAGATTAACAAAACAAAATATGCATAAAAATTGTCGCCATAACACACATATTAAAAGTAATCCTGCCTGTTATTATTATTATTATCAGGTATTTTATTTATTTTATTTCAAAAGCATTGCATAAATAAGTATAAAACTGATAAAAATTGAGGGAACACAAGTAGCTAAATATTTTTTGACCAAAAACAGGTAATAGCATCCACATTGTCTATAGCTTTAAACAATTCTTCCTCTGTGCAAGAGGAAGGACATTGTGGACAAGCATACATATGCGGAGTTGTTTGTTCTGCCCCACAGTCGCTCAGGATGGAGTGCCATTTTGCCAGGTTGTCTTGATCTGCCCACTCTGCTTCTGAGTCTGTTCAGAGACTTCCAAGTTCCCCATTTTTGGTTTGCCCCTGGAGGCAGACCCTCATGGGGGGGGGGGCATCCATTTGGGATTTCCTGGTTTAGCAGCCCAGAGAGACACTCTTGCTGTTACTGGGGAAACATTAAGAGGAGTGGTGGTTCTCGTGAAGTTTTCCCTTGATTTGAGTCTACTGGGAGAAGGTTGATAGCCATGCTTTGGATGGCTTTTACAGTGTTCAACCTTTTTTCTCTCACAGTTAGCAGCAACTTCCCATCACACATTGGGGGGAGAGGAATGCCCGATAGCTTGTAGAGTTTATCAACAGGTGTAGATTTAAGATATCCTGTGATTATTTTGCATGTTTCGTTCAATGTTATGTTCACCTGCTTCACATGGGTAGACTTATGCCAAACAGGGCAGGCATATTGAGTAAGACAGTTTAGTAAGACAAAACCAAGGCTGATGTTCTTATTAATTTTGGGTCTGCGCCCCATGCGCTGCCAATAAGTTTCCACAGGATGTAATTGCATCCATCTACTTTGTGCTTGATGTTTATACAGTGTTTCCTAAATTTTTGATCTAAGGTGATGCCGAGATGTTTAGGATGGAAATAGTGTTTGAACTTTTGGCCTTCCAAGGTAACTTTCAATTTCCTGTTGGCTTCATGGTTACGTAGGTAGAAAGCACACACTTGTGTCTTGGCAGGGTTAGGCTTCAGGTGTTCATCTTTAAAGTAGCCGGAGAGAGGTTTCAAGGCATTAGTAAGTTGGTTTTTGACTGTTTCAAAGTCTTCTGCTTGTGTTGTTAGACCAACACAATATATATATGTATATCAGATGTGACTGAGGGAGAGGCACCCACACTAATTAATGCTAACAAATTCTAATAACCTAATTTACGGAAACTTATTTTTAACTTTAGCAGCAACAGGGGAATCTTGAAAGTTAGGTGAAAATATAGTGTATTAATAACTTTAAGAGTTAATTCCAGGCTCTGGGTTAAACTCCTTAGTATCTAAAAGTATGTCTGTCTGAATGCCATTCTGCTCTTAAATCCTATTTATTGTTCTCACTACTTCATGGAAGGCCAAAAAAAGCAAAGCAAGACCCTTTCCTATTAATTTCAACAATTGTATCATCCTCCTATGTACTATTAACAACCTTACCTTCTACTGAATTGGGGAAAGGTTCATTTTTTCCTTTAAAATAATTACATTGATTGATTAGTTTCCCAAGTACCGTACTGTTTGTGTTGTCAACAACTTTTCTATGAATGACTAGTATTCCCTTAGCAATGTCTAGGAATTTTCACAAACCCAGTGCCCTCTGAACCAGCACTTTTCTCATTCCGTATGGTATTGTTTTTATGGTGTTATGTTTTATTGTGATATGTTTTTATTTGGTTTTGTTTTGATGCTATCTTATTGTGTTATGTTTTTAACTTTGTGCTCTCTGGGCTTGTCCCTTTGTAAGCTGCCCCGAGGGTATAATAATAATAATAATAATAATAATAATAATAATTCATAACATAATTGTCATTTTTCCTTGGGCATTTCCTTTCCTTTTGACATTCGGGTTTATTTCACCACGAATTCAGCCACTGATTCCCACAACATCTATATGTATCCGATGAAGTGGGCTGTGTTCCACAAAAACATGTGATGCAACAAGTGTTTTGGTCTTTAAGGAGTCACTGCCTTTGCTGCAATAGGACGGTTACACAGTTAAAGGGGATGGTACAATAAGCAATTCCTTTTTAGAATTTATCATAACTATAACAGAACGTTACTAAATCTTTGGATCTAGGCCACATCATCTCTGGTGAACAATATTTAAAACTGATGTAATCTTTCTCTTCTATACTAAATTTGAAAAGTTTTCTACCTTTTTCTCTTAACAGCCTGAAGAGAGAGACCATAAAATAACCTGCCAGGTTTTTTCTTGTTGTTGAAACTGCAAAGTTATACTAATCAAATTGAGTCTTTCTGAAAGGTTTAGGAAAGTTGCAAAATGCAAGCAAACTCATCTCAAGGTTTCTTCCAGAACGGAGAATGGAAGAAACCTTGGAGACCACACATGAGCTAAACTGCAAGATATTCTAATGCTTTGCCTGTCAACAAATTATGCTCGATACTCCAAGATTTATAACAGTGCTCTACTGTTCATCGGTATGATGCGCTCTGGAGAATGGAATAAAATTTATACAGGTCACTCAAGTCAGAAAGTTTGGTTTCTTGTAAACAGAATGGTGTGTGAATTGTGTAGGAACAAGGCTCTAATGATTGCCAGGAGCTTTACTGTCAGTGCCTGCTGTTTCTTTAAATTGTGAATGAGTAAATTAAAAGTGGTTAACTTTGAAATGCTTTTTGGGTAAAGCTGCACTCAGGAGCAAGGCCAGATGAACTGTCAAGTTTACTATGTTGTAGAGAGGGGCCATATTCACTCTTTAATGGAACATGCTGTAGGTAGAAGAAATATGGAAAAAGTTTTTATCCTTCAGGACTTTCCCATTAGTCAGTCTTGCAATTCTAGTCAAAATCATGCTGTGCTGTATTTTCCAGTTGTATGGTTAGTTTTACTATTGTTTTTGTGTGTGTCGAGGGTTAGTTGTGGTAGTACAGCAAGAGTACCCCATTATCCATAAATCCAAAATACTCCAGAATCCAAAATCATTCACATGGGTGGTTGAAACCTTTGCTTTCTGATGATTCAATGCATATAAACCCGTTTCATTATACACATGCATAAAACTACCTTCAGACTATGTTTATAAGGTGTACTGTATATGAAACATAAATGAATGTTGTATTGAGACTTGGGTCACATCTCCAAGGCCTCTAATTATATTATGCAAATATACCAAAATCCATAACAAATCCGAAATCCAAAATAGTTCTGGTCCCAAACATTTAGGATATGTTCAGTAATGATGGTTTAATTTCCATATTTGCAAAATTGCTTGGTGTATGGGACACAGGATGCAAAAGTGAAAATTGGAACAACCTTATAAGAAAGTATAACACATGCTGTAAATTGGATTGGGCTACAGCAAAGACTCCAAGGGCATACTTCCTACTTTTCAGCCTATCTATGGTCGACAGACTGGCACAAATGCCCCCCAAAATGGCAGTGGCCACTGTTGTTTTTGAAAAATTGGCATTTAGTAATATATAAAGGGATATCTGCAATCTGTTGAAAATATATCTTGAAGGCTTCTAGGAGAGGCAGTTCCTGCTCTCCTTTATGACCACAAAGGGGGTTTGGAGTGAAGTTGCCAGTTCAGGATTGTCCTATACCAAAATCTGAGACTGAGGCACAGCCCTTTACTATATCTCATAGAACCTTATCCCACATTTCCCAAATTTCCCCCATTTTCTCACTGTCTTCCCACACTGGTGTAACAAGAGTCCCCCAGAGGTATTCCCATAATGCACAGGCACTTCTGGTGGCTTTGTGTGTAAATCCATTATGCCAGCATATGAAGATGGAGAGAAAGGTCCATTTTCCTGAAAAGGTCCATTTTCAGGAGTCGGGTGTTCCCTAGACTCCTGCTTGAAGATTAGTGGGAAGAAGCAGAAAAAAGAGGGGAAATGGCATAGAATGGCTGGCCATCTCTGAAGATTACTGGGCTATTTCGTGTCCCCACTATTAAGGATGCATTCCCCCGCTTTCCTTCGCTCCTTCCCACCCCACCCCCAGCCGTGGGATAACATCATAAGCATAATGCAAGGGAGTATTCCCAGTTCAAGGTGGAATGAGATTATTCTTTCTCATCTATATAAGGAGATGGATAAGATCTATGATGTTATATGTGAATTTTATTGTTATTGTATGATTTTGCTTATGTGCTTGTTGTATTTTTAATGTTTGTACTATTGAGTGCTTTTCTGATCCGCATTGAGTCCTTTCAGGGAGATGGTGGCAGGGTATAAATAAAGTTTACTATTATTGTTATTATTATTATTATTTGAAACACAACAAGATGAGTCCACAGCAAACAAGATCACTCTGCTGGCTGTTGTATTGGATCACACATCAGACACTTCCTAAGTGTCTAGGACTGTGTGATGTATCAGCGAATAATGTGTGCAGATCCCAGTAAGGTGGCCTTCTGCAGCTGGCAGCTGGTAATTTTGTCAGTGCCAATTGTGTTTAAGTGCAGGCCAGGGTCTTTAGGCACTGCACCCAACGTGCCGATCACCACTGGGACCACTTTTACTGACTTGTGCCAGAGTCTTTGTAGTTCAAAATCCTCATATGTCAGGTTTTCCAGTTGTTTCTCCTCAATCCTGCTGTCACCTGGGATTGCAGCATTGACGATCCATACTTTGTTTTTTAACATGATTGCGAGGTCAGAAGTATTGTTCTCCAAAACTCTGACAGTCATTATCTTGCTTCTAGGTAGTGAGTGGATACAAAAGTGGAGCAGAGTTCTAGCAATATCATAACTGGGAAGGAGTAAATACATAGAGTCTGTGAAACATGTATCAACAAATGATGTAAGTCTTGCAAATTATGTAAAGCCGTGCTCTCCTAACTGAGCAGAAGAGCTCCTCTTGTCTGGAGTAGGATTTGCCTGGAGCTGACCCCAAAAAACGTTGTTAATTTCCCTCTTTTTTCTGTAGTTTTTAAAAGTACAGGTACTCAGCCAGGAAAAATGAAATTGGCAATCCTGTTAGACTGAATGGAACTGTTTCGGGTCACAAGTAACCATGCTGTTTACATAGACTCAGAGAGCACAACACACCATGGGAACAGTGTGAATTCCTATACAATTATCCACTCACCATTTGGAAGAAATAAAATAGCTAAACCTTCCCCAGGACATTGCCTCATATTTTTTTGGAATTGGGCTTGATGCAATTGTAGCACACTCATCCATTCCCTAAAGATTTACCTAGTGAACTATAAGCAAATGGTATCTCAAGGACCGTAGCTAATTGCTTGCAGTTAAATAGGGAACATTTGTTTGTTCAGCAATAGCACCGAGGAAGGCAATAATGCATATCCTTAAATCCTTCTCCAGCTGGTGTTTCCTTTCCTCTAGAAATTACCTCATGTGGTAAGGAGAGCAGATAATTTTTGAATTAATTAGTCTAGGCTGTGGGATTGGTCCTCAATTGTTATTGACCTCTACAACTCTAGTTCACCATACCTTTCCCCTCAGGATGTGTATTACTTCATGAACATTGGTTTCTTTCCTCTTGTTTGCTCTGGAGTAGCAAATTTTATTACTAGCCAACTTGGGGATCATAGAAGTAACAAGGTCTGCAGTACTTTTGTACTCCCCAAGTCGCAATACTTTTAAGACTGCAATCTTTTTTACTCTTAAATAGGGGTAAGCTCCAGAGAACAAAGCAGGACAAATTTTGTACAAGGATGTGTTTTTGTGTATGTGAAAACCATAGTTTGCCCAAAATACTAATAAAGAGCTATGATAAACCAAACGTTAACGAAATCTCACTAGAAGCCAAGATAATGAAACTAAAGCTGTTGTGCTTTAGATGTGACATGAGACATTGGCTGGATCTACACTAACCAATATTTCTGGGCTGATCTGGTATGTCATATGCCAGATCAGACCCAGGAGTGGGCCACACAGGGAATCCTCCTGCCACTGTAGAAGTGGGAAGGAGTCCTTACCTCTCAGTGGCGCCAAACACAGTTCAGCATGGTTGGACAGCCAGGCTTCCTTCCCCCACCCCTATTCCCCTGTCCTATGTCACTGCATATGACAGCTGACAGGTCAACACATGTCATGGCAAGGGACCACCATGTTGTGAGGGGGGGGGGAGGTGATTTACATCCCATGTCCCCAGACCACTTAAGCCCAGGTAGAATGGGATAGTAGTGGTGACAGCTGCATTTAGTTTCATTTATTAATTCTGTGCTAGAAATTGGACTTTCCTCTAACTTGTGCTAATGTAGCGCAAGGCTGCATTAAAGTGGCCTTGCTCTGCCATTATCCTGGATCATCTCCATATGGCATCTGGGCACTATGGAGCTGATCCAACTCTTCACCGATTTCAGAGTAGATGTGGCCAGTTTTCATATCAGCTCTTCCGAATCTTAGTCTTTTTATGATTTATTGACTGAGCCAAGTTGTCTCCATTTCAATATGACATCGTTTCAAATATGTAAATATGATTTTCATGTCTCCCTTTAATCTCCAAGCTAAACATACCCCGCTCCTTCAACTGCTCCTCACAGGGAATGGTTTCCAGACCTTTTACAATTTTGATCTCCCTTCTCTGGAAATGTTCCAGCTTGTTAATATCATTCTTAAATGATGGTGTCTGGAATTGGACGTAGTACACCAGGTGAGGTCCCTGTTTTGAAGAACACCATTTCGGTGCTCTAAAGAGCATAATTTCTGCATTTGCTTTAAGAGAAGAGCTGTTGTAGATGGATTGGTTTTAGTCAGTGGACAATCCAAAACAAGGTACCTGAAATTGCTATCAAAATTATTGACAACAGGCAACTTCCACTGACTGGAGTTCAGAATCTCCTTTGGGTTGTAGTCAGATTTTAAAGGAGTTATCCAAGATACCTCAAAGTAGACCCAGTTCTTGAATGGTTCCCTTAAAATTTGTACTAACACCCAAGTTGAACTCACCATATCACTGACAGAAGCATTCAAGTGCCCCTGAGCAAGGCACATACAAATACAGTGACCAATGGAACAATATGATGCTTGTGCATTCTATCATTTTCCTGGGATATTTAAAAAACAAATATGGAAACTGGGTGATTATCTGGGCAGCCATTTGTGTGATGGGTATAAATAATAGCTATTCATGATCAATTACAACATTGCTTCTCAACAGTGGCTCAATGGGTTAAACCCTTGTGATGGCAGGACTGCTGACTCACAAGTCAGCAGCTCGAATCTGGGGAGAGCAGGTTGAGCTCTCTCTGTCAACTCCAGCCCCCCATGCAGGGACATAAGAGAAGCCTCCCAGAAGGATGGTAAAACATTCAAAACATCCGGGTGTCTTCTGGGCAACATCCTTGCAAATGGCCAATTCTTTCACACCAGAAGCAACTTGCCATTTCTCAAGTCACTCCTGACATGAGTAAACAAAGTGAAAACCTCTTATCAATTCCCCATTTTACCCCTCTTTTCTGTTAGTTTTTCTTATTAGTCCAGTTGAAGAAATTTAGCATGCTGCTGAGAGTTATTTTCATGTTGTTGTTTATTTTAAAAAGAAACACAATACTGATAATTATTTTATTAAAATTATAACTGTAATATTAAATAGTTCGATACAAAAACAACTTTGTCACAACTTTGAGACCGAAAGAAAGAAGTTGGTAGCCTAAGATTTCACAAACTAAATAAAGTCTACTACTTGAGAGTATGAAAGTTTACGCAACCAACTTACTTCTCTCAATTTGTCTCAAAGGTGGTACAAGATCCCGTTGCATATTGAACCAGACTAACACAGCTTTGTCTTTGAATTCATAGAAAGTAATTGTCTTTTGGGGGAGGGTATTGAAACCATGAACATAACAAACTGCTTTTTAAAGGTGAATTTGGAAGTTTATTTATTGACTTAAACTCTGTAATTTATTCAATTCACAGGTGTATCAAGAATAGTTTTCACTACTGATACATGTAGGGTAGGTCAGATTATATGGCTGTTGGATATATTTCTTGTCTTTTTTTTTGTTAGGATGTGTGAACTTGATAATATATTGTGTTTGGGGCCAAAAATGAATTAAAAATGATATTCTATTACATGATGCATGAAAAAGCTATTTTCCTTTTAGGATATAAAATATTGAATAAAGATATTTTCTGTGGAGGCTTCTTAGGCTGGCAAAGTGTGTGGGAACAGGGGGTTAATAAGCTATGGAGAGAGCGGGGAAGAGAGAAATTGTTTCTACTGTAATAGCATGGGTTCTTTCCCTCTCTCCCTGTAAAGGGATTTGTGAAATATTTCAGAAAAATCAGGGAACTTGACACTTGAGACCCATTTCTGTCTCTGGGAACTGGAAAAGCTCAAGAATCCCACACAATAATTTAATACTTGCCAGGGACAATCATTTTGGGTTTTTGCTCATGTAGGGATCCAGTAGTTTTATGTTTTCTCCTAAAGGATATCACAATGATGAAGAAGGAATATTTCACAAGTATATTTTTCTAGCTGAAAAGTTTCATAGGTGTTTCCTTCTTCATGGGTATATTATCTGTAACCTGGGTTCAAGGTGGAGTAAGATGATGCATACTTGACACCTCCATAGCCTGACCAGCTTTTTTGAACATGGTAAGGTGAGGCAGATCAGTTCAGTAGATCATTCCTTTGGGTGAAATCTCTCCCCACTAATTCATGCACTGAAAGCAGGGGATGATCACTGAGAATATATATTTCCCTAGCTGAAATACTAGGCCTGGGTAACAACGGAAAAATTTGTTTCTAAAATCGATTTGTATTTGGTTTTTTTTTTGTTTCAATATTTAAAATAATTACAAAATTTTCCCTTAAAAAAGTTCGATATTTACGAAATTTCATAAATGGTAAAATATTAACGAATCGATTTCCGAAACAATAACGAATCGATTCGTTAATGGCGGACGCGACCGCAAAATACGCTAAAAAACCTCCAAAAACTTCTGAAGCTTCCCTCTCCCTCTGTTGTTGCCTGTTGGTGTGATATTATAATTTTTTTTCACTAATTAAACCATAAAACTGGCCCATACATGCGGAAATAATAACGAAACGACCTCCAAACAATAACGAAACAAACACAATAACGAAATACGAAGCATTTACAAAACGTATTTAAAAATTCGTTTTTTTAAATAATTGCTCCAGAATGGTTCGTTATCGTTTTGTAATTGAAAAAATTAACGAATTATTAACGAATTACGAATTAACGAAACGAAACCGCCCAGGCCTATGAAATACCTTTACTGAATTCACATCAATTTCCAGGCAGCATTCAAAATGCTGGTTACGGTGTGTAAAACCAGTCCAGACTTTTTGAAATACTACAGCTTGTTATATTATCCTGCCTGAGGTTGAAGATCTTCTTGGCATGGCTTTCTCTCAGTCCTAATGTTGCAGTCCATATGATGATGTGGTAGCAGACTTTGAGATCTGGAAATATAAAAATGTGTTTATAAGGCATAAATACAGCAGAAAGCTCTGTGTATTTTAAAAATTGTATAAATGTTACTGAACACATAGGCACAGGCTAATTCAAGGCAGAACATCAAAATAACTATTAAGACTGATAAGAGATCTAATAGTTTGAATTGACTGATAGTGAACTCAAGGCACCTATGAACTTATTTTAGGACAGCCATTATCTCTTTTCCAAGCTTTTACATCACCGTGGTCCACAGGATGTTTAGTTGAGCATCTGATCATGTGGTAGTAAAGATAGCCCTCAATAGGGTGAAGATCAAGTATCAGGCTGGTGATCCATTTAGTTTAGTGGTTCTCAACCTGTTGGTCCCAAGGTGTTTTGGCCTACAACTCCCAGAAATCCCAGCAAGTTTACCAGTTGTTAGGATTTCTGGGAGTTGAAGATCAAACATCTGATTTAGTTAAGAGGAACAGTGGCATAACCTACCGCCCCAGTCTAAGCAATATGGCATTACAGGGCTCAGTAGCTCTACTATAGAACCAGTGTTGTGTAATGGTTTGAATGTTGGACTAGGACATTGGAAGACCTGGATCTGAATCTCTGATGAGCCATGGAAACCCACTGGGCGAGCTTAGACAAATCACACTCTCAGCTTCAGAGGTAATGGCATGTCTCCCCCCAACATATTTTGCCAAGAAAACTTTGTGATAGGTCACTTAATCTCTCCATAAGCTGGAATGACATGAAGGCATATAGTAACCACTTCTCCACTTTTTGGCTAAGATCAAGTGTAGTATATAATAATAAAATCTCTTTATTGGGTAGCAAGGTCATCTTGAACATTTCCATACTGTGCAACCCAATCTAGTTCTCCAGCCTTAGAGGACACCGCTGCCCTATAGAGCTAAGATCCATGACAGTGTAAGAGTTAAGTTATCCAAAGCCGGCCTCTTAATAGTTTTGTCTAGGCCATCTTACAATATCTATGTTAACTAAAGCAAATCTATTTGGTACTCATGATGTCTGTACTGTATTCAGCATCTACACCTTTTTCTCTACATCTGTTTGGCAAATCAGTGATGCAACTTAAAATGCTGGAATCTACAACAAGCTATTATAGATTTGTGGCTTTTCCCTGAAGGACTTTATGTTCATAAAACAGTCATGCTTTTCCAATTGTACATAAATATATTTTCTTTGTATTCCTGACATATGTGATCCCTCTCCAAACTCATTTCTACTTTGTGATCCCTCTCCGACCTGCAACCTGAAAACACTATAAAAGAAGACTATCCTAGTCAGGAATCAAATAATATATGTAGAAGACAATATTTATAGACACATTTGACTCCATTGTTAGTCAAATATTAATGATAACTTGATTACAAACCATGTCCCATTTAAAACAATGGTTTAGTCATCTCATAGCTCACTGATTTCATTACTTCTGCTTAAAACTATCTCCAGTGTGATGGCTAGATTATGCATACCACAAAAGCACCCTGCAGCATGCTTTAAGCCCTGTAATCTGACACAAGCAAAGTCAAGAGGAAGTTCTTAATGCGTGCTAGTATAAGCCACATCACACAGTGAAATCAGCTCCACAGAACGCAAATGGTGTGGATATCAGCAAATTGCTCTGTGGATATCATTTCAGCCTTGGAAACCCACTTGATGACCTTCCTTAAGTCATATTCCCTTAGCCTTAGAGAAATGCTGTGACAAACCTCCTCTGAAGGAATCATGCCAAGAAAATGTTAGGTTGGTATTGATTTAATCACAATCTGAACATACATAACAATACCATTGCTAATAGTTAAAAAGAAATAATTTGAGTAGTATGGAAGCTAGCAGATTGTAGAATTTGTTGTTTTGTGCCTTCAAGTCATATCCAATTTAAGACAACCCTAAAATGAACCTATCATAGGGTTTTCTTGGCAGGATTTGTTCAAAAAAGATTTGCTTTTGCCTTCCTCTGATGACAAGATAATGTAATTTATCCAGTATCACCCTGTGAGTTTCTATGGCAGAGCAAGGATTTCAATCCTGGTTTCTAGAGTTGTATTCCAGTGTCCAACCATGCTGTCTCTCATTATAGAATTAACAAGAATTAAATATAGATTTATTTCATTAAGTTCATCTAGAGCTCCAATAAAAAAAGGAGCTCTAGATAACATGAAAAGTACTCTTTTGCCTTGAATTTAAGTTCTAGGTCAATGTGTTAATTTCTAATATGATGCAGATATCAATAAACTTTGCATCTAAGGGAGCGTGTGTTATTCTTGCATGGGTAACTGGAACAGGAGCAAACCAGGCTACAATAGGACACTCTTTCTTGTTTATATTTTAAAGAATTTTGGGCTGCTTTTCAGGTATAGTCTCCCTGAAGCCACTTATGTTAAATATAGAAAAAAGCATAATTGTCATCAAATACAGTGAAAAGTTAGACTAGCAATCAAATCATTTCCAAAGCTAGCATCTTGCTCACATTAATTTAAGCACTGTTTTAAACCCGAAAGCTCAAAGCCACCATCATCACCAGCATAAAACATTCAAAAGTTCAACGTCTTAATAAAAAGCAGCTCCGAATAAATTGGTTTTCATGACCTATTTACAAGTCAGCCCTGAAAGGGCCAAAATGAAGTGCATGCGCGCACGCACACACACACCAGCTTTTATCACATTTTGCATAATCTAGTTCAAACTCTTTAGGCTTAACAGTCAGTCTCTCTCTCTCTCTCTCTCTCTCTCTCTCTCTCTCTCTCATATTCTGCACTGAACATAACATCTGGAGTAAAATCCACAACTTCCTTATTTCTTAGCATCACATCCCAAAGCTTTCTACCACCCAGGAACCTCAAGGAGGGCCCTCTGCTGCTATTAACTTACTGGAAGGGAGAAGAAGGAATGGAGAATCTCTTTAAATCATGAAGATGCAGCTCCATTGAGGTCTTGGAGGAAGGAACAGGTGCTCCATTGAGAGCATATCCCCATTTCTTCCCCCCTCAACTGAGCTGAGACCAGCTATTACTCTATGATCTAAATCATCTCTCCCTTCCTCCTTTCTTCATCGATAGCCTACAAAGCAACAGGGACTTAACAGCTGCTGGTTGAAGGGAAGAAGCAGCGCTCTCTGTGCAGAGCTGTGCAAGTGATGTGGGATCTTAGCAACAATAAGTATTCTACTGTGCTAATGGGTAACTTCCAAAATTTTGGGTGTGAAGAAAGAACATGATGACATTATGGATGGAGGCTTCTGAGAGTTGTAGTCCAGATTTCTAAGCTATGATTTACTATACAGTAGAGATGGCGTGGGCTGGTCCATGAGGTCACGAAGAGTTGGAGACGACTGAACGAATGAACAAGAGATGCACCCTAGTTCTGAAGCTGGAGTGAAGTGGTACATTGCAATCCTAATCTGAAAGCAAGGTTGTTTCCTTTCTTTTAAAGGTTCCCTTTACCTTTAATGAAATAGAGTATCATATGATTTTTTGTGTGTGAATGAATAAAGCACACCCCCACCAACATTTCACATGTAATCAAGCATGATTAGAATGTCATCATGATGGCAAAAGTTATTGATGATGAAGAACAAACAAGCTAGAAGAAGTTGCAGTTCACTTTTGCCTGTGTGGTATAATAGTTTAAGGTCAGTTGTGACCTACAGTGCTGTGGAATTTAAGGGGGCACGAATGGAGGGTGAAAGAGAAATGTGTCAAGAGAAAGCATGTCAAGCCAATCCTGTCTGGGACTGCCTTCCATCTGGAAACGGATATCCTCACTGCGGAAGAACATGAAGGTCAAGAATAGGTCTCTACAGTCACCTACAGATCCATTGTCAAGACCTTACACTTGGAAGGAAATCATACTTGGACATGAGTGACTGTTGATAATAGTTTAAACAGTGGATTACAAGTGTTCAAGGCCAGGGTGCAAATCTCCATCCCTTAGCCATGGAAACCCACTGGATGGCCTTGGGCAAATCACAAAGTCTCAGCTTCAGTGGAAGGCAAAGGCAAACCTCTTCTGATTAAATCTTGCCAAGAAAACCCTATGAAAGATTCCCCTTAGGGTCACCATACAAGACAGAATTACAAGAACCACTGGGAAGGGCAAGGTTCTGCTCCTCCTCCCTCTCCCACAAATTGAGTGCAAACCATTCTTTGCACTTAGAACTCAGTTTGTAGCGACCAAAGTAAGATGAAGATAAAGGGAGGAAATGAGAGGAGGAGAAAAAAATTGGCATTTGATAATGGGTATAAGGAAGCAGGAACCCCCGGTGGTGCAGCGGGTTGAACCGCTGTGCTGCTGACCACTTTGGCGGGAAGGTAATGGCACTCCATGTAGTCATGCCAGCCACATGACCTTGGAGGCATCTACGAACAACGCCGGCTCTTTGGCTTAGAAATGGAGATGAGCACCACCCCCCTGGACTTGGAGATGACTAGACTTAATTTTTATTATTTATTTATTTATTTGTGTTATTTGTATACTGCCCTTCTGAACCTCGCAGGGCACTCAGGGCAGTTCACAATTTTGGCAACAATTCAATGCCATCAATAAAAAACCGTATAAAACATCAAAATTGACAATTCCCTGATAATATCAAGGGGAAACATTTACCTTTTTTATCATTGCTACCATCAACACCATAAGGAAACAATCTTAGATTGCAGTCTAATTGCCTGTATGTTGGTGTCTCATAATGAGAACTTTGCAGAACAGAAAATATTGAGAACATCAATAAATATCACCAATTTACTTGGGCTCTGGAAGTTATTACATGCATAGAGATGGTAAAATGATAATGAATTGTCCTGTTTTCTTCTCCTCCCCCTTGATGTACACCCTTTTAGGCAACAAGAGCTGCCCTGACCCAGCATTGTGCAAACCTGGGAGATTCATTGGGCAAAGAAAATGATATTGCATTGATTATTGATGGCCAGACTCTGAAGTACGCCCTTTCCTTCGAAGTCCGGCAGTCCTTCCTGGACCTAGCACTATCCTGCAAAGCTGTCATCTGCTGCAGGTAAGAAAGCTCGAGACCTTTCTATAGGAAGCAAAAGGCACCATGCTGTGGGAAAGGGTTGGGCAAGTGCCTGGAGATGTTTTTGGTTAACAACTCCTGTTAGTCCTAGCCAGTAGATCTGTAGTGAGTTCCAGAATCATAGTTCTCCTCCCATGAGATAGAATTGTTGTTGCTGTCTGCTTTCAAGTCATTTCAGACTTAGGTTGACCCTGAGTGAAGGCCAGGTAAATGACTTGAAGGGCTGTATCTGGCCCTTGGGCCTTAGTTTGAGGACCCCTGCTCTAAAAAACAAGGCTGCACCCTAATTTCAGGTGTGCAGTGTAAGTTTGTATGGCATATTGTGCTCCATACCACATAAGAAAATGGGTTTGTGATATGGAGTTTCAATAAAAATTGATATTCCATATCATGATGTCACATCAAAATCAAAATCAAAACATTTATTTCGGTCATTGACCAGCACAGGAAATAGTGTCACATTTCCATACAAACCTGGCATGTTTGGTACATTAAAAATATAAATATAACTACTAAAAACACAATATGGGTGAGGGAGCAGAAGGGGAAACAGGGTAAAAGCATACAATGCCCAGATCCATCACCAAATTGTAGATTCAGGGAAGAAGATTACTGGACACACAGTTGACTTTTGGAACTAGTCATTCCAAAAGTCAATGATGTCACATTTTTCTGCATGTTGCATACTTCAGTTAACAAGGTGTTTTGACTTTTTGCTTGCTGGACTTTTACTATGTCTGCAGTAGAAGATAGCATTGCTTTCTAGTCTACTGATAAGTGTCATTGGAGAAATAAACAGAAGTAATGATCTAACTCTGTCCCTGAGCCAAGACTATTGTTGTGCCACTTCCTGTCCTGGGAAAGCCACATTGTCTCCCTACTGCACACCATCCCTATTCACCAATTGATGGGATTGAGGTGGGTCACTGTTAGCCATCACAGTAGTGGGAACCTCTTTTTTGTCACACATCTTTTGTTAATTCAAAGTTTCTAGGCCAGAGCAGATGTTTTGAAAGGATGTATGGATCTCCAAATGTTGTTGTGTAGTAACACCAATCAGTACTTCCCCTTGGCTATGATGACTAGAGATGATAAGAGTTTAATTCCAAGTAAATCTGGTGGGCCATAATTTCCCCATTTCTACTAACAGGATGTTTTTCTTTTATAATTCTTTCTCTTGGCTGGGTTGGAAACTTTGTTGTAAAGTGAAGATATAAATGTGTTTACATGGCAGAATTTCTTTAAAAAGACATGCCCTGCTAGACTTACCGGGCGGGGCCGTTGCAGTGGTGGGGGCCCTCCCAGGCCATGGCGTCCAGAGGGGCTTCTCCCTCCCAGATGCCCCTGCGCAGCAGGAGATTTTCCCACTGTCAGGTCAATGAGTCAATTGGTGGCAGGCCCCACCCCACTTTCCCATTGGCCAAGGTCAGACCTAATCTTGACCAGGCAGCCTTCTTAAGGCTGCCTCAGTCTTGTGCAGGCACCATACCTGCTTTGGTGATCCATCCCACCCACCCGGCAGTATTGTTATGTTTTGTTTCCTACTGAAAGTTTGTCATGTTTGGGTTTTTGTCACAACTCTCAGGTTGGTGAGTGGCATGGGCCTTGGATCTGGCTTGCTTATCCCCTCCTATTGGAAGTGTGTGTGGGGGGGGGGGGGGGGAAGCGTCTTGTGGTACTGGGAGTGCTGTGTAAGCATTTGCCCGATATTGTGCCAGCAGCATCCTAGCGTGGTAAGGGTATTGGTCAGCAGTGGGCTGCCCAATCCTTGATCCAGGACCCATGCATGGTGGCCAACCCTTGTTCCTGTAATCAATAACTAAGTTGTGACCAGTTTATATCCCAAACCAGTGTATTTGTCATCTTTATTCTGCTGGTTGGAGGTGTGTCACGCATGCATACACAATGCAAAAAGTAATGATCAATAGTTCAGTAGTGTTGTAAATTTCATTTTCTTTTATGTTTGCTTGAACTTCATACCATTTTGTGATCAAGTGTAGATGAAGTGTTAACTACTAATTGTGATTTGATGCAGCTGTCACAACTTTACAAATTCAAAATGATCTGCAAGAAATATTTTAGTTATAGCCTACTTAGCTGTGAGTTTACAGTTTGCCGGTAAGACATAGGGCATATTCAGAAATAATGCTTACTTTTTTTTTCTTTTCATACATTTGTGGATCTAATGAAAACCGCCAACATTGGTTAGAACTCTATAGGGATAGGTGTAATGACTAATGGAAGGTTATGATTTTGAAATGGCACCTGTCTAGTTTCTTGGCTGGATTAATAATTTTCAGAAGTGATGCATTACAGAGTAAAGGGCAATTTTAGTGTTGCTCATAAAAATGTCATAGAAATACACTTACATGTTTCTAAACAGGTTTGAAAATCAAATTTGGGTACATAGGAAGTCTCCAGAATATGTGTTTCACATATGGCACGGGCATATATTAAGTTCTCCTATGGGCCTCGTCTTCAGTTTTTGGACTGCCATTCATGTGCCTTTGAAGTAGTTTTCCTCTTTCTTCATTCCCTTTTAATGTCAATTTGTTCAATTAATAATCCTTTATAGCATCAGACAGATTGCCAATGCAGGTTATGATATCCCAATCCAGCAGAATTGCTTTAAAGCAACATCACTAGAAAGAGCAAGAATATAAACTCTGCTTTGTTAACCTTTTGCTAAACCTCAGCTTTCCACATTTATTTTCAAGTAATTCCGTTGATGGAGACCAAAGACCAAGAACAGTTCATGTTGTTACGTGCCTCTCTCTTCCTGCAAAACAGATCCAAATTTGCTATGGTTTTATTTTCAAAAGATTACTCCTGAGAGCCAGCCTCAACAGTGCTTTATGCCTAAAGCCTAGCAAATGAATATACCATATATCTTAAATATATTTAACATGATGTTGGACAGCAAATGCATCTGAAATACCCCTGTGGAAATGAAAAGCTTACCCTGAATTTATGCTGCATTAAATCCTACGAGTGTGTGCAGCTTCACTTTGACGGTGGTGTACTACTAAGCCCTTCTAGATTTGGCAACATTGTGCATTTTTTTGTTTAAAAAACAGCAACAGAGGCACACCATGATCTCCTTCCCTTCTCACTGTGTTCCCAAGCTCATCAGTGTCTCCACTATTTAATTTGAAATTTCCTTTTCCCTGTGCCAATTGCATGCTAACTTTCTTCCTGTAAAGTTTTAAAGTGCGCTGCCTTACTTGACTCACACTTACACACATGCACACGTCTGATTAAAGCAACCCAAAGTGGGATTAAAACTGTTTTCCTTTCTTTAATATCAAGCACACCTGGCAAGCCAAAGCACTGTTTCTGTAAAGCCTTATAGGCTATTAAAGGCATTCCTTCCACTCCCTAGAGATACCCCACTTCACTTATTTTTATTTCCCTTTCTAAACCTATTACATTACATCACCTTCCTTTTTAAGGCTCCCACCCCAACTTCAGTTTGCACATTATTGTATCCTTCCACATTGTTCTTTAGGGTGCTGTTTGGTATATGTGTGTGTTAATTTGATTTTTGATTTTTTTTTTAAAAAAATACAATAACAATTGAAACTTCTCTTTGCTGCTTGGCCACCAAAGATAGTGGGAGATGAGATGACGAATGTTGGCAAACTCTTGGTGGTGGAGGAAGATTATGGGTAATCAGCCATGCTGTCAGTCATATGATTTAAGTCTAGCTTTTGAAAAAAGGCTTTGGAAAATGGAATTGGTTTGACTGTATATGGGCCTTTGATCTGTCCCTACAAAGACTGACAATGTCTGAAGGAAGCAGGGCATGACTCTTGAGTTTAAAGAGTTCTTTGACTCAAAGCGTTGTGGAAACTATGTGAAACTGCAGTGCAGTGCAATGCATTTTCAATAGGAAAAATAATTAAGAGGTGAACATCTTTGTGTATACTTTCCTTTTAAAAAGGAGCCCCTAACAGAAGCATTGAGGGATTTTTTTACACAGTTAACTTGGGACCTTTAGTTAGTTTTGAATAAGAGTCAGTGCTGAAATTGTGCAAGTGTTAAGCGAGCTGTAATAGTGCCTCCGCTTAACAGAAGCATCTTTTAAAAACCTTTCCCCATGGAAGAACTTATACAAGACTTGCCATAGTTAGGTACCCTGTGATAATGTCCCTTTAAATAAAATACTGAATCCACAAAAACATGCTTGAGGTCACATGTATTTATTCAGTCTCAGTCATCACCAAATCAAAATGCAGTTAAACTTTAGATTAAAATAAATTATCAGATAACAACCAGGATGGATGGTAGAGGCTGTTTTCCATACCCGTTGTTCTAGTTTGTTATGGACAGTTCTCATTAATCCTCTGCTGTCTTAATTTTTAGTGGCTTTTAAGATGTTCTAGTTTCTCTCTCCTTCTCTCACTTTTCCCTTTGGTCTCAACCTATTTCCTTTGCTGAAAGTTGAGTTAAAAGTGCAAAGCCTTTCCTAGATTATCTGTTCTTCCTCATTAATAACTTTAGCCATCTGGACCATGACTTCTTAAACTTTTCCACTCAAGACCCCTTTTGGCCCTAGAAATTTTTACATGATCTCGGGTATATAGGTATATAAAATAGGTATAAATTCAAGAGTTTTTTTACGTGATCCTAGGTATATAGGTATATAAAATAGGTATAAAATCAAACGTTTACTGGGTTGTTGTAGGTTTTTCGGGCTATATGGCCATGTTCTAGAAGCATTCCCTCCTGACATTTCACCTGCATCTATGGCAAGCATCCTCAGAGGTTGTGAGGATGCTTGCCATAGATGCAGGCAAAATGTCAGGAGGGAATGCTTCTAGAACATGGCCATATAGCCCGAAAAACTTACAGCAACCCAGTGATTCCAGCCAGGAAAGCCTTAAACAATACATCAAACATTTACTGCTAACAAATCAGTATTTTAAAAGCTTGCTAAACAGGGCAACTTTTCTTTTTGTGAAGTACAGCTGAAGCATCTTCCGCAGAGTTTACTGTAAATACTACACAACAGATTCATGTAAACGTCCAAAATACCCACTGACTACCTCATCACACTGGGGTTTTTTCCCCCTTACGGATCCAGAAGGATTCCTGAGGTCTCTTGGGGATCTTCCTGTCTTGGAGACTGACGATCCTGTTGACACACTTGTTGATTGCTATAATAGCGAGATGGCCAGAGTGATTAACACGATCACTCCCAAACGTCCCCTTTCCTTGCACAGCAGGCATGTAGCCAGGCTCGGGGGGCTTCAGCCCCCCCCCGAAATTCTCATGGTGGTTCGCGAAAAGGCCTTACTGGTGCATTATTTAAACTGTTATGATATTAATATCATGATTTGATCACCATTCTCAATATATCCCATATGCATGGGGGTATTGGGGTAATGATACAAAAGGTTTGCTAGGCTAGACCCTCTTTCACTCAGACTCAGCCCCCCCCCGAAACTCAGCCCCCCCCCGAAACCCCCCCTGAAAATTTTTTAGCCCCCCCCAAAACGAAATCCTGGCTACGGGCCTGTTGCACAGAGTCACACCAGGAAAGTATTCTCGACTGTTCGCATAGCGTCTGCAGCAAATAGACCATCGGAGTTGTTCCAGGTTGTTAGGGAGCTCCTCCCGGCCTCCTGAGGTTGGGAGCTTCTCGATGCCTTTTAATCATTACATGTAGCCCGCCCATTGTTATTGTGCCTGTGCTTATTGTAATTTTTTACATTGTTATGTATGCATATGTTTTATGTTAATATGATGTTATTGTTATTGTTCGCGTTTTTGGTTTGTGTTTTGGTTTTTTTTAATTGTAATTGTTATTTGGGCTTGGCCTCATGTAAGCCGCCCCGAGTACCCATTGGGGAGATAAATATTATTATTATTATTATTATTATTAGTAGTAGTAGTAGTAGTAGTATTTATGGGACTCCTCTTCAGCCGCAGATCTGGATGTATGCCATCAGATGACACAGGCCGAGGCCCCACCACATTGATAGGTGAAAGCTGCAAGTGATGGGTGAAGCGCTTCAAGAAGCTTCCTCACCACCACTCTGAGTCTTCCATCTTTTGGGTGGCTCCGACGAAACTACACACCGTTTTTACACTTTCCACCTGTCTGATGGGGAAAGTGCCAATGACAGGTTGCAGTGTGTCTTGCCCTGATCTGCCACCATTTCCCCAGAACAAATGATTCCCCAAAGCAGTAAGAAGCCAGACCTTGAAACTGCTAGGCCATTAAATGTTAATCAAGGTGGCCAGTTGCAACATTCACACCTACCTTCAACAGACAAGAGATCTTTTCTCCCACCCTGGACATTCCACATATTTATAAACCCCATTATCCTAGTTTCCAACAAACATCACAACCTCTGAGGATGCCTGCCATACATGTGGGTGAAACGTCAGGAGAGAATGCTTCTGGAACATGGCTATACAGCCCCGAAAACTCACAACAACCCGGTATATAGTCTGCTTTACAGTTGTCACCTTTATCTTCTAACTGAGTTTTCATTTTTAAGACCAGTATAATAAGACAGCTACAATGAGAAGTAGCTATGATAATATATATGTTTTTTCTCTCTCTCTTTTTTGGTAGAATTTACCCAAAATGCAATGTGGATTTTTTTTTCCTCTTCATATTCAGGAGGGAAAAAAACCAACATGCAAGTAAAAGCCAAACTGGCACATCTTTCCGTCTTGAGGCATTCCTTACACATTCCCTTAGGTGATGTTGTAGGGATTACTGTTGAATGTCTTTATTGTGCTTAAATGTTCTTGGGTAGATATCTGATGATTAACAGATGTTGTTGGTGATGTAGATGAAAAGATGGGAAGCAAAGCATGGAAAATGCCAAGAGAACAAGACAACGATACTGCCTTCTTTTCTTTTCCACCACACAGAGGAAAACTCAATAACGTAGCTCAGAAAACAAGGCCCTGGAAAGTACCTTAAATATTTATAACTCAGATTCATTCAGTTCCTGAGATTAGTAACCACCTATATAATTATATTGTGCTGCAGCTTCTATTCTGTTTATTTGTTTATTTTTAAAAAACAAAACACAAAGTGTCTTGTCAACATTGATTATCAAAGATTCCTCTTCCTCTAGCCTGTAACTAGAAAATTATAACATATTTTTGATTAAGGATATGCAAACTTGAATAACATTAATTGGTCCCAAAGAAAATTATCTGTGTGTTCCATTTTCCTGTATATACTCATCTGACATTCTCTCCCTCCCTTCCCCATCTATCAGCTACTGAATTATCAATGCTTATTATCTAGTACTACCACTGACAATTCATGACAGCCCAGCGCTCATCTTAGGACTCTGGAAACCATAAGGGAAAGATCATTCTAGTAGCTTTCATGTCTGCCTATTATTGAAGGTGGAGGAAAGCTTGGGACTTCCATCAGATCTGGTCTGTCAAAAAACGTATGCGAGCTTTCCCTCTCTGGCCACTAAAACAGATCTCTTTCAAATGAGTGCAATTTACTCCCCCCCCCCCCCCCCCCCCGGGTTTCTCATAGGTTCTACTTTAGGGATGCACATAAAACCTGAGCATGTTACAAGTTTGCAATCTCAATTGACTAAGCCCAAGGTGACAACTTTCCCTTCCCGCTTCCATTTCCAAATTTGAGCTTTATGACTAGTGATTTCTGAAGTCTACTCTCTTTATCATCTGCACCATTTTGCAAAAACAGCAAAAAAAGCACAAAGACCAGAGAAGTATTTCATTTCTCTTCATTCTTGTTAATTAGCTCCCCTCTTCGGCTTGAGCAGGGTCTTAATCTTGCTTGTCTCAGAGTTTGGAAATGTTGGGGTTTTTTTAAACATTACAACTCCTAGGATCCCTCAGCCACCAAGGCAATGAGTAATGCAGGATGGGGGATTCTGACATATGTACTCTATTTCTAAAAATAGTTTCCAAGCTCTAATCTCTGTTGTAAATCATTTAGCACATCATAATATTTATTTATTTACAGTATTTATATTTTGTCCTTCTTACCCCAAAGGGGACTCAGGGCAAACATTCAATGCTGATTATACAATGACAGGACAGACAACAGGTAAAGATATTTATATAGACTTTTCCCCATCTTTTGGCATCCTTTGAAATCTGTGTTTGGTTCTTGCCAGGGGGGGTTCTGTCCGTAGCTTGGGGTCCTCCTGGACTTCACTTTGCTGCTTGATGCCCAGGTGTCGGCAGTGGCCTTTGCGCAATTAACACTTGTGTGCCATATTGAAAGTAAGGGGGCAGGGAGGGGAGAACCATATTTGCTCATTGTAGAAAGTGTAAGATATAAAATTGGCTGTCCATATCTACAGTTTCTACATCCATGGATACTACTTACTTACTATTCCATCATAAATAATTTGAAAATAATATAATAAATAATAATTTGAAAATAATATTCCATCATAAATAATCATGGATTTTGGTATCTGCAGGGGGTCCTGGAACAACCTGAGCAAATACCAAGGACCTGTTGCATGTGTAAGAAAAACAAAAATGGCATGTTAATGAATTCAGTGGCCTAAGTTATGGCATATTTAGCATGGGAAATTTTTGTATGAACGAATATCACAGAACCTTTGAATATTCTCTGTGGGCAATACACAGTTTCCTTTTCAGTAAACACACAGAATTTGAAACTCCTCTTAGACCAGGGCTCCTCAAACCTTTTAAGCAGAGGGCCAGTTCATGGTCTCACAGACCATTGTGAGGGTGGACCGCAGTTAGAAAAAAATGATCTAATTCCTATGCACACTGCACATATGTTATTTGTAGTGTAAAAATGAAAGAACAATACAATATTTAAAATGAAGGACAGTTTTAACCAACATAAACGTACCAGTATTTCAATGGGAAGTGTGGGCCTGCTTTTGACTGATGAAGTCAAGTCAATTCGCTCTGTTTTTGTTGTGTGCCTTCAACTCGTTTCAGACTTGGATCACCCTAAGTCTAAAGTTTACAGTGGGTTCTAGGTAAATGACCTTGGAGGGTTACTTCCAGCCCATGGGCCTTAGTTTGGGGGGGTCCCTGCATTATATTTTTACAAGCCCTGGTTTATTTTATTTAGAATATATTTTAGAAGATGCTTTCTGGATCAGATCAAATGGCTGCCTCCCATTTCTCCAAACGGGTGGCAACATATTCCCTGCAAGCATGGTGTGTCCATAATATCTCAAAGATAATTCTACTTGGAAAGGCTGGTTACCTTGTTTCCTACAGTGACCCAGTGAATGGTCCCATAAAGCCCAGGTACAAGACTTGAAAACATTTATGGACTAGGAGATGTGGATTCAAATCTGTACTCATTCACAGAATGCACTGGAGGAGCTTGAGTCAATCATTTTTATTACCCTAAGCTTCCTCATAGAGTAGTTGAACTTTATTGGATGAAAAATAGAGCATTAATATAATGAATGAATGAAGAGCTAGCTTTCTCTTGCCATTTGTTCTCCAAGAACAACTGGCATTTAGTCATACATTTCTTCTTTCTGGTCCATTTCATAGGATAACCTTGAAATGAAATGTAATTAGAAAGGATCATCCAGGTTGGTGAAAATCATTGAGATGTCTACCTTTATTGATAAGGTTTTGTTTTAATTTGTTTTGGCTTTGTATATAATAAATGCCACATTACCTATTCCAGTTAATTCCCCATGAATTTCCGGGCTACCCAGAGTTTTTGAAACTTATGGCAGGAATAATAATAATAATAATAATAATAATAATAATAATAATTGTAAAGATTCTGGCACAAGCCAGTAAAGGTGGTCCCAGTGGTGATTGGCACACTGGGTGCAGTGCCTAAAGACCTTAGCCTGCACTTAAACACAATTGGCGCTGACAAAATTACCATCTGCCAGCTACAAAAGGCCACCTTAATGGGATCTGCATGCATTAATCGCCAGTACATCACACAGTCCCAAACACTTGGGAAGTGTTCAACGTGTGATCCAATACAACAGCCAGCAGAGTGATCTTGTTTGCTGTGGACTCATCTTGTTGTGTATAATAATAATAATAATAATAATAATAATAATAATATAATGTCTTTATTTATATCCTGTAACCTATATGTTCTAATCCAAAGCGGCTTACAGCATATTAAAATCATGAAAACAACTATCCAAATACATCAATAAGTATAAAACATCATAAAATAAACAGTTTAAAACAACAATAATATACATTTGCATTCTTGTGACATGTCAGATTATATTGCAGATTATGTTGGGTCAATTTTCTTTTAATTCCCATCAATCCTAAAATTGGCAGGGATAACTTCTCCTGTGAGGACCCTTTTTCCTTCTGACTGTATCTCTGGGCACCTCACTGATCTTGTTGCAAGGTGGAGGATGAGGAGGAAAAGAAACACCATCCGCACACTGTTCACCACATATCCAGGAGGACATGAAACCCTAGAATATTTAAGGCATGATTGAATGCAATGGTGGAAGAAACTGCTACAAGGCATTCAGTCTAGGAATATAATAATGCAATATTTGTTGGGAATATTGACTTACTGGGAAAACTACCCTCCACACAAGCATAATTTTACAATTTCTCTCATGCACAATTAACTAGTCTTGGAGTGAGATATTGTTATTTGAACTCCAAAGTACACTAACCCAATACTGTTGCAAAAGAATCATGGGTCCAAAAATGTGTTTTGCTTAAGGCACCAAACGTTCACAAACCTTATCCTTCCAAACAAAAATCTACTACTTGCTATGCCAAGCTTTCTCAATTTCAGTAAAGTAATTAAGGACAAGCAAGTGTTGTAGCTGTTACTAAATTACTGGGATTCAGAAATGCTTCAAAATATACTGAAAATCACTCAGAAATATCCCAGTAGTTCATAATATGCATTCTGTCCACTTTCTATTACCCTGATCTTTTTTTAAAAAAAACTTTGTCAATTCCCTAATACCCAGATCCTTTGGAGTGGTCCCTGTTTTTCAACTTTATTGAGGATGGAAACCTGATTGGGGCATCAGAGAGGGTAATATTTGACCATACATTTTCCAAAAATGTTCTGTTGGGGATTTATAATGTAGATACCCTAGAAAAATCTCATTTTAAATAGAGTGCAAAATGGAAAAAAGGTCTTACGTTTCATTGAAATATGATTAATTGCTTCATATTTGCATGTCTGCTCAATTTTTAAACAGCTGAAGTAAGCAGATCTCAACTCCTTCCCTTGGGGGATTGACTTGCATGGTACAAAACCATGCTTATGGGAAAAGTTTTCCTGATATTTAGACTGCAGTTTCCTTTGCCTAACCTCATCCTATTATTCTGCCTATGAGTTCATTAATTCCTCTTTCTCCTTTGTATATGCTTAAGATAATCGTATGTATCAAATAAATGGTGGGATTATTTAGCTTCTTTTTTTACGTTCACAAATCTGCTTACAATTTTCTAGAGTTTATTTTTCGTCTTAGAATTATTCACCAAGTAAAGCTGCGGTTAACTATATACATCTGCAACACTTCTCCTTAGCTTGATTGGAAACAGGATACATGCACTGCGATGGTTGTCTTCTGTCTTTGAATGAGCTGATTCTAAAGGCTACTTCAGATATTTTGCATTTCTGTAAGGGAAAGCAAAACTGTCACAGCATGGGTACCCATAAAATAGAGAACCATGATTGGCAGTGGCTTCCTAACTCATACATGTGGAATGGAATCACCAAGTAGCAGTTGGGCATGTGGGCTTATTAACAAAAGACCCTCTTCATAAATGTACAGCAGAGTACATAAATAATAATAAACAATACCAATGTACAGCAGAGTAACTTATTAGCAGCAGCGTGACCTAGCACTAATAGCCCAAAATGATAAAAAGAACAAAAACACAGAGACCAATGTTATATCTTCCTTAGGAGGCTTTTCTTTATAGCAAAATCATATGGTTGCACAGAACAAGGTTTCCATAACACAAATACAGTTCTTTATACTTCCTTCTTTGCTTCCATGCTGGGCTTCTTTCTCATGCAGATAAACAGCTTCACTCTCACTGAGCTTCCTCTCACACTGAACTTACACAGGAGCTCCACACAGTAGCTTTTTACACACAGCAGCCTTCACACTGGAGCTTTATATATGAAGTCTTCAACCTGGGGCTCCTCTCACCGAAGCCTTCTCACACCAGGCCTTCTCACACCAGGCCTCTCACACTCTGAGTCATACCTCACACTGAGGCCTACTAACACTGAGATTTACCTCACACTGTGGCAAACTAACACTGAAGCCTTCTCATACTGAGGGCTCTCTAATTGAGGCCTCTCTCAGACTGAAGCCTTCCTGGGGTAGATTACGCTCGTGTCCTGTTTTCTCACCACTGTTCTTAACTATGAGTCATTTGTAAGTCAGATGTTTGTAACTCTGGGACTCTCTGTACATTAGAAAAACAGCTTCAGGAATCTTGTTATACATACCATAGTAAGATGGACTGTAAGTAAATGGCACTCAGAGGCTGATAGTTACATATCTACCGCATCTTTCCCCCAATGAGTTCAGAGCGGCTTTCATGTGTCTTCTCTCCCCCACTTGATCTCCAAAACAATAAACCTAGAAGTTAAGTCAAGTAGATAATGACTGACCTAAGGTTGCCCAGTAACTTTTAGAGTTCAGTGAGGAGTGGAACTTGGATTTCTGAGATCCACTCTGACATTGACTGCTATCGTAGAAGAGGACAGCTTAACATTGTATTGGTAATACTTATGTGTCTTCATTCAAAGCATGTGTGTGCCACTCTTTATTCAGGACTGTAGAGAGCAAACAAGCCAAACATGTTCAACATACAAAAGTGATGTTCGTGTTGATGTTCATGATGGGAATGGTCTTCCTGAAGATGGGCCTGGGGATGACAGTTTGCTTGGGCCTAAGTTAAGTTCAGGAGAGATGCATGAGCTGTTGTTTCAGGAAGATTCCCAAGGCCACAGTCCTGGAAGAGACCTTCTACCGCTTTTCTCACTGCAGTTGACCCTGCTTGAACTGCCATGACTCAATGTTTTGGAATCCTGGGAGTTGTAGTTTTGGTGAGGCACCAGCATTCTTTGGTATTGTTTATTATTATTTATTTACTGCATTTATATCCTGTCCTTCTCAACCCCACAAAGGACTCAGGGCGGCTTACAATAAAGACACAATTTGATGCCACTTTTACATACATAAAATAAAAAATGTACATTAAAATCAAAAATTAAAACACATAATCTTAAATAGAGTTACATTAAAAACCACACAGTCCAAAGGCATATTCCAGGAACCGTTCCATAAATTGCACTATTTTATGGTCACTTATTTTGCAGATCACTTATTGCATTGCAGATTACTGTCCAAAGGCTTGGTCCCACAACCATGTCTTCACTTTCTTTCTGAAGGACAGGAGGGAAGGAGCTGATCTAATTTCACTGGGGAGGGAAGTTCCATATCTGAGGGGCCACCACTGAGAAGACTCTGTTTCTCTTCCCCACCAATCACGTCTGCAGAGGAGCTGGGACCGAGAGCAGGGCCTCCCCAGAAGATCTTAACCTATGAGTTAGTTCATAGAGGGTGATACATTCGAATAGGTTAGCTGGGCTGGAACCATTTAGGGCTTTGAATTGTGCTTGGCAGCAGACTGGAAACCAGTAGAGCAGGGGTGTTGTGTACTCCCTGCACCCTGCTCCAGTGAGAAATCTGGCTGCCGCTCATTGGACCACTTGAAGCTTCTGAACAGTCTTCAGAGGCAACCTTAAATAGAACACGTTGCGGTAGTCTAGTCTCAATGTAACAAGAGCATGGACCACTGTGGCCAAGTCTGACTTCCCGTGTATGGCGCAACTGGCGCACAAGTTTTAATTGTGCAAAATCTCCCCTGGCCAGTGCCGAAAACTGGGGTTCCAGGCTCAGCAATGAATCCAAGATCGCTCCCAAGATGCAAACCTGTGTCTTCAGGGGAAGCGTAACCCCATCCAGCACAGGTTGTTATCCTATACCCTGTTTGGCTTGGTAAAGGTTAAAGATCTTGTAAAACTGCAATTCCATAGAATTGAGGCATAGCAGTTAAAGTGGAGTTAAACTGCATTTGTTAAACTGGATTAGTTGCAGGGCAGGCTTTCCGTAACTGCGGTGCCGACACTAAAAAGTCTCAGTCATGGTTCATTTATGAATAAGGAAGACATTTGAGAAAAGCTGCAACAACAATGGAAAATCTCAAAATGCCACATGTGAGCTTTGATAGAAAAGTACTGTGCCTGATGTACTTAATCTGTGGTTACTGCTTAGAACAACTACTGTGTCACCAAAAGTACTATAACAGATGTGGGGTCTGGTATTCTGGACGAGGTTAAGATTTTAAAAGGCTTTTCATCCTGGGGAAAGTTATTGTTCTTCCTGTGCATTCTGACAGCAGGGGGGAAAGTAGGGATTTGCTTTAGCTTTCTTTGAAAGGACAGTGCTTACTTCATCCTTGTGATGTCATATACACTTTGAGAACTCCAAGCTGTAGTTTTGCACTGCAGCTTCAATACCTTTCACCACAATTTCAGTCTCCTCTACTTTCATTTGGTCATTTCATTTGGTTTTGCTGCAATGTGATGCATGGGTAGGCTCAGGCTGTTTTGATACCAGTCATTTCCAGTAGCATTTAAGCTGTCTATTGATGTGTAAGATGCTCATATTAAGAAGAAACCAGACCAAAATCACATTCTGCCGAATGGAGGCTTTTCCTTAATTGTCATGTGATTGTGTGTTCTTGTTTTATTATTTTACAAAGAAAGCTTACAGCTGCTTTTTGGTGGTCCTGGTACTACAATGCTTCTTCCAGGGAAAAAAAACCCTGTTGCTAACAAACCAGGGAAACAAAGAGGCAGTTAGGAATTCTGCAAGTTATTGATGGCAGCAAAAAGTGTAACATCTATAATACAGTTTAATATTTTAGAAATATATTTCTTTAATATTTCAGAGAGTGTTTATAGGAAGATGGAGAAAATCTCATAAAGGTATCGTGACAATAGAACAGAAGAGAAGATAGTATCTTCTGTTAGTTAATACGTTATGGAGTTTAGGGATCATTAATAACAACTCCTAAAGTCAGGATGATACCCATAAAATAACTGTTATTACAATCAAAATCTGGAAAAAAAATGCACAATGTATTTGTGTGTCTGTATGCTCATCAGAAAGGACAATAGGAGGGTGGAAGAGAATCTAACAGCAACTTTAATACTAAATGATTGATTTTCATCATCATCATCACCATTGTATATAATCAATGGTCTTTACAATGTATGGAATAAAACATGAACAGACTTTAAAAAATAAATTATTAAAATGTTAGATTTAACTTTAAACCCATTTTACAGATCCCTGTAAAACCTATGAAAAAGTTAAAATTAAAGTATTGTAGAAAGCTTTCATGGCCAGAATCACTGGGTTGCTGTGAGTTTTCTGGGCTATATGGCTATGTTCTAGAAGTCTTCTCTCCTGACATTTTGCCCACATCTATGGCAGCAACCAGCCAGGCTTTGAAGCTGCATGGCCGATCAATGCTAATCAAGGTGGCCAATTGCAGCATTCACACTTGCCTCCAGCAGACAAGAGTTCTTTCTCCCACCTTGGGCATTTCACAGAGATATAAACCCCCCTTTCCTAGTTTCCAACAGACCTCACAACCTTTGAGGATGCCTGCCATAGATGTGGGTGAAACATCAGGAGAGAATGCTTCTAGAACATGGCCATACAGCACCTCATTCAAATTAATGTTTATATTACAACATATTCCTTGATGAAACAGGCATGTACAGTGTGCCCTTGGTATGCGCTGGGGTTGGTTTCCAGAATCCCTCTGGATACTGAAATCTGGGCATGCTCAAATCCTAATATGCACAGTAGTGTAGGAAAATGGTGTCCCTTATATAAATTGGCAAATAAAGCTTTGCTTTTGCAAGTTTTTTAGAGCAGGAAGAGAACTATTTTCAAGTCATGGATGGTTGAATCCATGGATACAACATCTAGATATTATCTACCACTACAAATTTAGCTTCTCAATATGTGATAAATATTTTAGCATGAGTTTTTGTGGATTTCAGTTAATGTCTTCCCTTGAACTGGTGCTCCTGATATGTGTTGAAGTTGTAGTCCAATGTATCTGTAGGGGGGCAGATTTGGGATGACAGTTCAGCTATATAAATGGCATTATCTAGGAATAAGTCTTTCACAGTTTTTGACCATATGAACTATAGCTGCTATGTTACATATTAAAAAGTACATTATGATGTTCAGGTATGGGTTTCTTACATCTTTGATGGTTGTTGCGCACAATTTGTCTTGCTTTACAAATGAAAATGAGTGTAAATATTCTTCCACATCATCATTTGGGAGGGCTGCCAGGCACCATCTAGCAATTGGGATTAGGAGTGTTCAGTGTGTCCTACAAGCTGCTCTTACAATATCTAGGAGAAAGGTTGTCAGTTCAAGAGCTAATCTCCTTTCCCACTGGGGTGTATATGTTCAACTTCTAGCTCTTTCCCACAAATATGTGTCTCTGGCATAAAAATGGATGTAAACAACCATCAAACTTGAGTGACACTTGGATGCATATTGAGTCATATGACTTAAGATGCATGCCTGCTTAGGGGGGAAAATCTTTTGGTTGTTTCAGACTTCCAGGTGTGTGTCCAGCATTTACTGCTCACAATGTCTTTGCTTGCAGGCATTTTTTCCACTAAGCTATTCTTGTTTCGTCCCTTCCACACTTTTTTGTTTTGATTTTAAATGGATGCTAGTCTTGCACACTGGGCTGACGAGCTGATCTCCATTACTCTGTTGCCAATCAACTCTGTCTTGGGGGAATATTGATTTTTGTTGTGCAGAAGAAATCAATATTTTACTGGATGGCAGTCAGCAAGAGCACCAGCAGCAAGAGCAATTTAACAGAGATGTATCCAACAAGTCTGATGGACATATTCACTGCTCAGAGATTGTGCTTCGAGTGGGAGGTAAAGGAAGAAAAATATTCTGATGTCAAGAGTAAACCATCAATAAATTATTTTTAAAATGCTGCTAAGGAGACTGTGTATGAAAATAGCTGAAAAGTACCCCTGGGGTGTTAAATGATGTGATGAATAAAGATCATAGAAGATATGTTTCCAATCCTAATTGGCAACTGGCACTCATTAATCAGGAGAGGAAAGTATAAACAGTAAAGATGGAAAAGAAAAGAGATTGCTTCATAGAAACCGTCATATTATAAGAAGGCTTCTGTTCATCCAAATTTTGGGAGTCATAATGAGACTTCAGGCCACCACCATTGTTTTGACTAATAATATTGTCCTACTGAACCTGTTGAGTTAAGGGATTATATTTCCAATCCTATCTTGATTAAAATCTAAGCTTTGTTGATATTAGTCCATATTTCTCAATGTACAGTTTCTACCTTTTTGAATGAAGCTGTTGTTCTTGCTTGTGTTTGAGACATTTACACTACCTCTATTTTTAGTGAGATGGGGTGAGAGTTGTCGTGTTATTGGCAAATTGTGGGTTTGTGGCGAAGCTGTTGGCCAACCATTGTAGCCTTTCCTCCAGTTCTTACTCGCTAAGAAACTACAAGTTAGTTAGATGGTGGTAGTGCAAGCAATAGGGCTGGGCGGTTTCGTTTCGTTAATTCGTAATTCATTAATAATTCGTTAATTTTTTCAATTACAAAACGATAACGAACCATTCTGGAGCAATTATTAAAAAAACGAATTTTCAAAAACGTTTTGTAAATGCTTCGTATTTCGATACTGTATTCATTTCGTTATTGTTTTGAGGTCGTTTCGTTATTATTTCCGCATATCTGGGCCAGTTTTATGGTTTAATTAGTGAAAAAAAATTATAATATCACACCAACAGTCAACAACAGAGGGAGAGGGAAGCTTCAGAAGGTTTTGGAGGTTTTTTAGCGTATTTCGCGGTCGCGTCCGCCATTAACGAATCGATTCGTTATTGTTTCGGAAATCGATTCGTTAATTTTTTACCATTTACGAAATTTCGTAAATATCGAACTTTTTAAAAGGAAAATGTTGTAATTATTTTAAATATCGAAACAAAAAAAAAACCCCAAATACAAATCGATTTTAGAAACAATTTTTTCCGTTGTTACCCAGGCCTAGCAAGCAACCTCTGAGTTACAGTAGAGCAAACACACATTTTGGTATCAATTAAGTACTTAACTGTACAGCTTTGCTTTGCTATATTGGAAATGATTGTTTCTAATAGCAAGATATTGTGTTGTGCTTCTTGTGTTACTCTGCAGTTGTTGCCACCATGTGAACATTAGTGTCTTTGCAATATAAACAATGTATTGCTCCTGCTGACTCATCCTATAGGCACCCTTGCACCATCATAGTGAAACCGAACCTGGGTATGATTGAAATGAGGCAGATGTTTTGGGTCAAGGAGTGAAGCGATCACCAATCCTGGAATTGATCCCAGCCAACAGGGAAGTCAGTGGAATAAAACAGTTGGTACCTACTTTAGGAAATGACCATGGAATGCTAGAATTAGCTATTGTGGGACCGGCCAAATAACAATTTTGTTCAACAGAAACCTTGGAAAGCTTATTTTATCACATTCAGGGGAACACAGAGCAGAATTGCATGACTAGGGATGCTAAGGGGAAAAGACACCCAACATTGGTGTAATTTCATGAAACTGAAACAATTCCATAGAAGAAAAAACATGGAAACATATAAAAAAGCCAATGGGGCTGCACAGTAAACTTGAAGAGGAATGGAAAGTAAAAAAGAGCATGTGTAAATAATGGAAGGAAGGAACAATCACAAAGGAAGAATACAAACGTGTTGCCCAAGCTTGCAGGAATTGTGTGGAAAAAAGCCAAAGCTCAAAAGGAGCTGAAACAGGCTAGAGAAGCAAATATGTTCAAAGGAAGAGAATGACCAAGGATATGCTGGGACTGCTGCTTAGCCAAGATGGTAAAATGCTAAGAGTTCGTAATAAATAGGCCAGCAGCTCAATACCTATTTTACTTCATTCTCCTCCACTAAAGAGGACTGTTTTTCCATGCCTCAGCAGAGACTTTGGCAAGGAATTTGTATAACAAACCAAGATTGATAAGGAGTTACTCAGAAATCACCTAGTTAACCTAAATGAGTTCATATCTGCAGATCCAGATGAACTGCATCCCACAATACTGAAAGAAGTTGCTGACATACTAAAAGAACCACTTTCCATCTTTTTTAGAAGTCCTGGAGAATGAGTGAGGTGCCAGATGACTTGAGAAAAGCAAACATTGCCCCCCTCCCCCCCAAAAAAATAGCAAAAAAAGATGATCTGAGAAATTACAAACCCGTCAGTTTGACCTCAGAACTATGAAAAATATTAGAATGGATTATATAACAGCCTGTTTGTAAATATCTTGATGACAATGCAGCAATTAATAGAAGCATTTTTATGAAGTCACATGTTCTGTAGATGAAGGAATACTGTGGGTGTCATTTATTTGGATTTCAGCAAATCATTTGATAAAGTCTGCCATAATATTTTGCTCAGCAAACCAATTAAATATGAAATAGATGGAAAATTGTCAGATGGGTCCATAATTAGATGGAAAACGAAGTTCAGAGTGTTGTCATCAATGGTTGCACTTCATATGGGAAGGAGGTCTTGAGTGGAATGTCCGAGGGCCATTACACTTCAACATTTTTACCCAAGGCTTAAATTACTAGTTGAATGGAATCCTTATCAAATTTGCAGATGATACAAAACTGGGAGGAAAGGTTAACACAGTTAAAGACAGGAGCAAAGCTCAGACTAGATAAACTAGAAATTTGGGCTGAAATCGATAAAATTAAAAAATATATATGTTTAAAACTGTGTTCAATGAGTTCACATGATAAATAGGCTTACTGTTGACTCACTGTTCAAATAAACTAAGCTAAATAAGTCTGCTTTGCAGTCTGTTTACCAGGATATGCAGAAAGCAACTATCAACCATCATTGTAGAATATTTAGGATCATAGAATCATAGAGTTGAAAGAGACCTCGTGGGCCATCCAGTCCAACCTCCTGCCAAAAAGCGGGAAAATCACATTCAAAGTACCCCCGAAAGATGGCCATCCATTCTCTGTTTACAAACCTCCAAAGAAGGAGCTCCCAAAGAAAGATTAAATATATTTAATCTTGTCTATCCTTCCCATCTTCTTCACAAGCCATGGGATGAAGACTGACACTGACTTCCTGAGCCAGAGGGAAGTTAATGTTTTCATGACCTTGAAGGAGGCAATCAGGACCTCTTGCAGGATTAAGTCCATGGTTAAAAGATCACTGTTTTGCAGAGTTGATAGTATCACACCACTCATGCTCTGAGTTATACTCCTCTGAGATCCTTTGTTATCTAGAAATATAGCATCAATGCAAATGTCAAGCGGGTAAATCAATCAATGAAAGAGCAGCTTAGGCAGTTCCATGTGTAGAGCAAGCTCTTTCCAGGAATGAACAGTACTCCATTTTTCTTCCTTTGCGCCACCTTCCAAGAAATCAATTTTTTTAAATGATGTGTGCAGTGTTGCCCACAAGAGCCATGGAGAGGGTAGCCAAGTGAGTGACCTTCATGATTATTTTTACATTAATTTTTTTTCTCCTACAGGCAGAAAGCAAATGCCATCAACATCCTTTTTTTCTGTTGAGGAGCTGCTTTAACGAAGGCACTACTGTGATAACCTTTGAATAGATACATTGTTCACAGCTTTGCTTGCTTTCCAAAAGATGACAAATCTGGATCACGAAGTGCTTGGATACACTACTTCCTCAAATCCTTCCTATTACTATGGGGTGCTCTATTGTTAAAAGGGGGGGGGGGAGATAGGCAGGCAATATTTATGTATTTATACCCCAACTGACTGACAGAAAGGCACTCATGATAACTAACATCTAGATTATTTCTTTGTCTTCAAGTCACTTGCTGATTTATTGCATCTCATGAATTTTACAGCATTTTCTTAGCCAAGGAACACTCAGAGGTGGTTCTGAAATATTGCCTGTAGCACCTGGTCTCCCTTCAAAGTGGTAATCAGTTGAGCCCATTTATCCCCCAAGAACAGACAGGATTTGGTGCATTTGGGGTACAGTGTAGTATAATACAGATAAAATAATGTAATATAATTTAACAAAAAGTGAAACACATTGCCTTTTCAAAGTTAAAGAGTTCCATCTCTAAAGTGAGTTGCCATATTTTGCTGATGAAGTTACAGAATTTTAAATGATGGCATGCTTGTTGCTGTTGTGTGCCTTCTAGTCATTTCCAACCTATAGTAACCTATGGTGAACCTATCACATCATTTTTTGGCAAGATTGATTAAGGATCTTGCATAAGTAAATAAAAACATCTTGTTCCTTCTAGAAACTCTGTGAAAGGTTCTTCCAAAATGCATCAAAGAATGATTTTGTCTTTCACCACCCTAAACTTTTCATATAGTTTCAATTTTGAGAACCAAACTTATGTATCTATGGGATGTTTAAACTTGGTGGAGATAAGTGGTGAAGCAGGTGGACAACATCTGATCTTGAAGCCTAGCCCCCCCCCCCCAAATTCTCAGGGTGGTCTGTGAGAAGGCCTTACTGGTGCATTATTTAAACTGTTATGTTTATTAATATCATGATTTGATCACCATTCTCAATATATCCCATATGCATGGGGGTATTGGGGTAATGATACAAAAGGTTTGCTAGGCTAGACCCTCTTTCACTCAGACTCAGCCCCCCCCCCGAAACTCAGCCCCCCCGAGACCCCCCCTGAAAATTTTTTAGCCCCCCCCCCCCCGAAACGAAATCCTGGCTACGGGCCTGTTTGGCCCCATTCTTCCATGTTTTGATGTGACCTGCCAAGTATCATCAGACAACACTGGCTTGGCCTCACCCACATTCCTCCTGAAGAGAAGGGGAAGCATCATAAGATGCTGCCTCCTCCATAACAGGAGAGGAAAGTGTTTTTCAGTTAGCCCCAATGGAGCTACCCACACTTTACTCTCCTTTTCCCCACATGATGGGGGAAAGGGCAACGGGACAATGCATATTGCTGCCTTTACTCCCATCTAATGGGCGCAGGGACAGGGTACAATGCACCTTGTCCCGTCTCCACCGTATGACTGCCGCAAAACGGCATGACACCAGGGGCTGTGTGAGGAGATCCCTTGATATGAGTTTAAATTATATCACAATTTATTGGCTATTTTAAGTCCTTTTTGTCATATAGTCATAGTATAAAGAACTACTGGTTGTTTTTTCCCCCACTTCCTCTTTAATGGCAGTAATATAAAAGAATATAGGAGGTACAAGCGGTCTGAAATACAAATGACTCATAGTTACAAATGGGTTAAGACAACAGGAAGTGAGGGAATTCTTCCCCTCGGAGGGGAAGTTCATTCCTGGAAGAGTTATCATGGGGAAAGATTTCTCAACTGAAGCTTTATCTCCGTCCTTGTTTCCAAATTTTTCAAAATCCAGTTATCATAGGGAAGGAAAGTGAGATGAAATCTTCTGAACAGGGGCATACACAGCCAAACAAACACCACAAACAAATTCAACTTAAGAAGAAAACTACAGAACCTATCTTGTTTGTAACTTTGGGACTGCCTGTAGTGAAAAGATGTTAGGAGGCAGTGAACCCAGTCATTATACAGATTTTCCCTTCATTTCCTGAAAGCAAATGGGGAACCAATGTGGCTTAGTGGTTTGATTTCTATTAAAGTTTCTTGACTTTCCTCAGATATCTGAAATCATGGATAATAGCAAACCCTATATTTTGACTATACTTGTGATGATGTGTATCATCAAATGACACTGAAAGACCTAGGGAGATCCATAAATACTTCTGGGATTGTAATTTTAAAGCATGAGTAAGTGAAACCATGGATACTGAATCTGTTAATAAGTGCTCAGGGGCGGCTCAACCCCTTACGTAAAGTAAGCATTTGCAGCATAGTTGATTTTGCCCAGGGGCACTCTTGAGGTGCTCTTGGGGGAAAACAGACCTTGACATATGCGAAGTGTAGTTACTGGGATGTATAGTCCACCTACAATCAAAGAGCATTC
The DNA here is from genome assembly GCF_037176765.1 of Anolis sagrei. Classification (NCBI taxonomy): domain Eukaryota; kingdom Metazoa; phylum Chordata; class Lepidosauria; order Squamata; family Anolidae; genus Anolis; species Anolis sagrei. The sequence goes on along the minus strand of NC_090023.1, from coordinate 30,350,078 downwards.
TGAACTCCACCAATGATGGAATTGAACCAAATATGGCACACAGAACTCCCACGACAAATAGAAAATATATATCAGTGATTGATGGGTGGGAGGGGGGGAAATACTGTTTGCTTACCATTGAAAATTACCTAGGGCTGCCTCTGTAAGTGCTAATAAATAAAAAGGCAAATATTTCCAGGGTGTTCTGCTTGTAGGTTGCTTCAGCTTGTTTCAATCTCTGCAAAGCTGCCCTTCTGGTGCATACCGAAGGAGAGTGAGGCATTCTTGCCCCATAGTCCTTGACAGATGTATATAAATTGCTAACCAGAGCAGTGATATTATTTCCATAATAATTTTGCCTTGTGTATCACCTTTCATGGCTCAGCTATCAATAATGAACTAAACAGCTGGTCTATCTTATAAACATTGTTATCTCTTACCACTTATTTGCTTGGAGGGAGATGTCTTTTTTAAAAAATGCAGAAAGCTTAATGTTACAGACAACTGGATACTTTTGGATGAATAGAGCTAATTGCTTAGCAACTCTGTTTGGTTTCTTTGTCTGTTGCCTAGAATGCCCTTGAACATTACTGAGAATGGACCCTTCCCATATTATCTCTATCCTGTGCACTGGGATCTTCTTTCACTTGCTCCCTTGTTTCTCCAGTTTGCTTAGCTTAAAACCACTAAGTATCACAAAAGAAAAGAAAACCAAGAACTCTTTCATTTTCATGAAGCAAAAGGGGACATGTATGGAGAACTCAGCATACAAAAAAACAGGCAACCTTTCCATGCACTTCTCTTTTTCTGCCACCTGAACTTGGATAAAATGGAATATATATAACTACTTTGTCTTTTTAAGACAAGGTTGGAGGATTAGGGGTGTGCAAAATATCTGCTTGTAGTTCTGTATTCAGTGGATTCAGCTAAAATTGACAAACGAATCCCCGGATACGAGGCAGGTGGGCGGGTGGGACAGCCAGAGACATAACGGGACATGTGGCAGCCATGTACCATTTTTCTCCACCCACCTTTACTCTTGCCAGAGCTGATCAGAAAAAGAAAGCAGATTGCATGTGTTTTTACAAAGCTGGCATTTGAGCGGAAGAGATGCTCTAGCTCAGTGTGTCTCAGTGCTGCTGTTTAGTGCTTAGGGAATTGGAACAGTTTTTGATAATTCCTTTTTTTTCTGCATTAAATTTTCTTTGTTAAATATCTTTCAGTCCTGTTATTTTTCTAGTAATTTCCCTAGTAATTTTACTCCCCCCCCCCAAGTTGTTCTTATTAGTTCATTTCTTTGAATCTCTCTCTCTCCTTTAAAAATTTCCTAAAAATCAGTGGATGACCAAAACGTTCTGAAATTTAGGGGGCTTGGAGTGGTAAATGTGCCCTCCAGGTGTGGCCTTTTTTTGTCCCAATAGCCATAAATGAGAGAAAGAGGAGAATCACCATTTCCCCAATTGAAATCAATGGATGGATTTTTCCAAAGCAAAAATGGAGCTTCTCGCTGCAGATCTGAGAAACAGCATTTTTCCCCTCCCAATTTTGGGAAGTTCCCAAAAAACAGAACAGGAGCCTAGCCAAAAACAGGCTCAAAAAGAGGATGGTTTTTTTCTTGAATTGCACACCTCACTGTTTATCCCTAGTTCATCCCTTTTAAGTTACAGGGATCAATATTTTATGTACAGGGATTTTTTTGGGGGGGGGGGTCAGTTTAGACAGCCTGTGCATTTGAAGCCTCCATCGCCCTGCCCCTTTAAGAATCCCTTCATGGGTAGAGCCTCTGGCAAGGCATTTCTAGTTCTTGGAAGAGTCAGCCTTTTGGTGACTGGAGGTTGTAGAGAGATGAAGGCTGGAGGGTCTACAAAATAGTATGTCCAGTCAGAGCTGTATGAACTGTATTTAGGTCCAGTCAGAGTTAAATATTGAGACCATCTTAGAGGCAGTTGAACACCGTACAAGAAAGAGACAATAAGAAGAAACAAAGATTCAAGAGCCTAAGTTTGTCCATAACTGTGTCTATCTCTCAAAGACTTTACCTCTCCTCATAAAGACGATGTAGTGAGACTCAGGAGGAGAGAAGGTCTAAAATTCTTGTCAGTTCATAAATTCTTGTTTGATTCAAAAATATAGTCTCCAATCTGTTCCCTGCACAGCCAGTTCACCTTCCAAGTAGTTAAGATAGTGTGGGGGCACATCCATCAAGACTTGTAGCCATTCGTGAAATTGGACTCCCCAGGTGCTTCTTATCCCCCCAATTTTTGCAGTTCCTGACAAACAAATATAGGTATCTTGTAGGCCTGGGTAACAACGGAAAAATTTGTTTCTAAAATCGATTCGTTTTTTGGGGGTTTTTGCGTTTCATTATTTAAAATAATTACAAAATTTTCCTTTTAAAAAGTTTGATATTTACGAAATTTCGTAAATGTGAAAAAATTACAAAACAATAACGAATCGATTTCCTAAACAATAACGAATCGATTCGTTAATGGCGGACGCGACCGCGCAATACGCTAAAAAACCTCCAAATGGGACAGGGGGAACTTCTGAAGCTTAATTAAACCAAAAACAACTATAAAAACCCTTAGAAACCCAAAAACAACTATAAAACTTGCCCCAGACATGCGGAAATAATAACGAAACGACCTCAAAACGATAACGAAACGAATACAATAACGAAATACAAAACATTTACGAAACGATTTAAAAATTCGTTTTTTAAAAAAATTGCTCCAGACTGGTTCGTTATCGTTTTGTAATTGAAAAATTAACGAATTTTTTAACGAATTATGAATTAACGAAACGAAACCGCCCAGCCCTAGTATCTTGTAGTTTTTATTAAGTCTGTAATCTTAAAGGCCTTTCAAAGTGATTTTGAGGAAAAAAAACCCAGTTAAAACCTACCTCATTTCAAATTACCATTTACTTACCGGTTACAAATTGGTAACAAATCAGAGAATATCCAGCCACCAAAGGTTCTATCTTTATGTCTGTATTTCATGTGTGTGTGTGTGTTATTCATTGCTTGAAATTATTCACTGCTTGAAATTGAAAAGCTGCATTAAACTATAATATGGGAGCCACTGTGCAACATTTTAAAGTGTGTTGCTTTTAATATACTGTAAATGAATGCTGCCTAAAAGCCTTGTCTTTTTATTTCTTGGGAGTAGACAAGAAGGAGAAGAAATAGATACCACCCCACTATTCAGTATACTTACTCACTCCATCAAAGATTTTAAGCTTTCAGTGTCTTTAGCAATCTTTCAGCTTGCAATTAGGTTATCTGTCATTCATAAAACATGTCTGTTTTCCGTGGGAAGAAAGATTGTGAATTCCTTATTGAAATATGGCACTCTATTCCTAGATCTGATTTCATCAGTAAATTTTGAGCAAAATAATATCCTTTCTTTTTTTAAAGAAGAGAAAAGATATTGCAATATCAAATATACACCAGAATGGGATTCCCACCCCATTCCTTCTTATCAAGCATCATAAATACATGGCTCGTTGGCTAGAGAAAGCCGCAGAAAAAAGTATGCATTATATTTTAGATTGGCTCAGGAGAGAGCTGAAGGAAATCCAGTCTTCTAACACCTACGGAAATCCCAGCCCTAATTATTAAGGCTGTTATTGAATTGCTGAGCTTGTGCTGTATTACCTTTGGCAAAACAAACCTCAGCAGATCTATACTTTTTTTCAGCCTGATGGTTTCATTGTTTTACTACTGTACAAGCCAGCAGCTAGCCTTCTGCCTTGATACTGACATTTTTACACAGGCTTAGTAACTTCTGGGTTGCTGTAAGCCTTTGACAACACTTAGTAACTTCTGTATTTTGTCCTTTCAAGCCAACTGTTGAGGATGAGCATCTCAGTGGGACAAGAGGCAAGATTTCCAAACTAGCAACAGAAGGGAAGACACAAGACAGCCAACGTCTGTCTAAAAAAGAAAGAGAGGGAATTATTTTCAGATAATAATAGACATGGCAATGCTTTAAAGACACTAGAAGTATAAGTAATAGCTCCAATGAGCCACTGAGTAAACTAATCTATTTGGAACACTCCTTTGACCCACCTAAGAATTCTTTTGGGAATTCTGCTGTTTAACTTTTGGCCCACAGCTTACATCTCAAGTTGCCTTATTTTAGAATAGAAATATTTCTGGATTTAAATTAATTGGATCAGATGTCCTTACCACAGCCTTCAGTAAACATTGTCCAGTTCCAGCCACTCTGGAGTTTCACTGTTGCTTGCAAAGATGTACCCTTGCCAAAACACCTATAGGTTAAAAAAAGGTATAAACCAATTTACCTATTTAGGGAAAGTTTACACCATAAGTAGGTAAGAGCTCCTGGATGTGAAAATAATTGTATTTAGTTCTGGCTTTCTTATATTCCATAGACACCGTGATATGTTGAGGCAGAGTTGGCCCAAGACAGTCAGTGGCATTTCCTTCCTCTCGAAGTCAAAGTTTGTAGTTTCTAAAGTATGCCAAATTATTTTGGTGCACACAGCAGAAATTCCCATAAAACTCTTGTCTTTGCTAATAGAAATATAATAATAATAATAATAATAATAATAATAATAATGAAGAAGAAGAAGAGGAGGAGCAGGAGGAGGAGGAGGAGGAGGAGGAAGAAGAAGAAGAAGAAGAAGAAGAAGAAGAAGAGGAAGAGGAAGAGGAAGAGGAAGAGGAAGAGGAAGAGGAAGAGGAAGAGGAAGAGGAAGAGGAAGAAGAAGACTCTTACACAAGCCAATCAAGGTGGTCCTAGTGGTGATTGGCACACTGAGTGCAGTGCCTAAAGACCTTGACCTGCACTTAAACACAATTGGCACTTCACACATGATTCACTGATCCTAGACACTTGGATCGGAAGTGGGAAGTGTCCGATGTGTGATCTAATACAACAACCAGCATAGTGATCTTGTTTGCTGTATCCTAATTTTGGTGTGTTTCTAATAATAATAATAATAATAATAACAACAACAACAACAACAACAACAACAATAACAACAACAACAAATAGTATAGCATTGAAATGAATATCTTTATTGCAATTGTTCTATTGCACAACGAAATGAAATGCTTTCCCCAGGACAAACAACACACCCAACCCTCCACACTCCAACCACCACTGCACAGCCCCCAATGCCACATCATTGTGAAGCCATGGAATTCAACATAGCCACAGCTCTAGGATAAAAGCTATCTCTCCATCTGTTTATCCTTGTCTTTGTCACCGTGTACTGTTTGCGAGATGGCAAGAATTAAAAAATAAATCAATACCCTTTTGTGAACCCCACCACCCCAAAATCCGCTGCCTTCAGGCTGTTACCTTACACTGCCTGATGGTAGGCCTGGCCCTACATTGACTTCTTGGGCGCAATTAATGGATTACAGACCTGGCTGGTTATTCAGCCAGGTGAAAGGCAACCTTGCAAACAAGTCCTGTTATGACACTAGCTGACACAATGGCCACAGTGGATATCATATAAGAATCGGTTCTGTATTCATGGTCCTATAATGGATGAAAATTGTGTCATTAGCTTATAAATATGACTGTCATGCTTCCAAAAAGCATTCATTTAGAGTAATTTCATACATAGCACAGAATCAATACAGAGCCACAAAAATAGTAGCTCTGTTATGATTCATATATGATCCTACTATTTTCATATTGTAAAGGTAAAGATTTCCCCTGACATTAAGTTATTGTGTCCAACGCTGGTGGGTGGTGCTCATCTCCATTTCTAAGCCGAAAAGCCAACGTTGTCCTTAGATGCCTCCAAGGTCATGTGGCCAGCAAGACTGCAGGGAGCACCATTACCTTCTTGCAGAAGCAGTATCTATTGATCTACCTACATTTGTATGTGTTTGAACTGCTTGGTTGGCAGAAGCTGGGCCTAACAGCGGGAGCTCATCCCACTTTGTTGTTTTTTCATTTGCTTCCCTTTGTGACCTCATGGACCAGCCCACGCCAGAGCTCCCTATTGGCTGTGGCCATCCCCAGTTCCTTCAAAGTCAAGCCAGTCACTTCCAGGATACTATCCATCCATCTTGCCCTTGGTCTGCTCATCTCGCTTTTTCCTTCCCTTTTCCCCAGCATCATTGTCTTCTCCAAACCCGCCTGTCTTCTCATGATGTGGCCAAAGTATTTCATCTTTGCCTCTCATATCCTTCCCTCCAGTGAGCAGTCGGGCTTTATTTTCTGGAATAAGGACTGGTTTGATCTTCTTTCGGTCCAAGGCACTCTCAGAATTTTCCTCCAGCACTTCATTTCAAAAGTGTCTATCTTCCTTCACTCAGTCTTCCTTATGGTCCAGCTCTCGCATCCATAGTTTACTATGGGGAATACCATTGCTTTAACTATGCGGATCTTCGTTGTCAGTGTGATGTCTCTACTCTTCACTATTTTATTGAGATTGGTCATTGCTCACCCTGCTCCCCGGGTTCAAACCGCCAACTTTTCGGTCAGCAAGTTCAGCAGCTCAGTGGTTTAACCCTTCTAAGATGCAAATTGAATGGAGACCTAACATGTTGCTGTGGCAGTCATAGAGCTATGTTTAGGTAGCTAGAGAGTGTGTACCAAACAACAACATAAATTGGCCTAAAGCCAGTTGTTGGTTCCAAGTGCATATTGCCTCAATGGATTAATGTTTTGCCAAAATCTGAGCAAATCCCATTGGTTCATTGGGTCTGCCATGCTTGACTGCAGCAATTGGATTTAGATTATAAAGTGTGAAGTGTCTATTAGTTGTTTCACTAATTACTCTGGTATTTATGGCCCCAACTATCAGAATGGAGGGGTAAGGGAAACTTTACTTCTGCAAATTTTCTTCCATAGCAGCTTTCTTGTCCTTAATTTTCAACATGTGTGCAATAATTTTGCAGCTCATTCCTGTGGGAGTGGAAGGGAAGGAAGAAACAAGATCCTTGTTTGTGGTGTGATAATTAAAAAGGAAATAATTTAAGTTGAGGGCATGGGGAACAGCAGGTAAGCTACATATTTGAGAATGAGGCACAGGAGAATGTGCTGCAAATCCAGTTTTCACACAACCCTTGAGAATGTATTTGCTTAATAGGGATATCTTTTAAAGCGATCCCTCTGCATTACCAAGAACATTATTTTACTTTAAACAAATTTATGCCATGCAATATTTTATCCACTTGCTGCCGTCTTCAAGCATGAAAATCATTTCCAATTGAATGGAACTGTAGAATCCATTTTTTTAAAAATAGGACAGATTTAATATTCTTGTATTTTTAAAATGAATTTTTAAAAAATGACATGATAGCTATAGACACTGATGCTCTCTGTCACACAAGGATAGGGGCAGGATTGTGGAATTAGGGCAAACAGATGGATTTGGTTGCATTCTTTTGGATCTAAGCTTTCATTTGACAAGAAGAGAATTTTTCATCCTTTCTGGGTGCAAAGATAACTTTAGCAATCATAGCCTGGGTGTAGCTGCCTCCCAGACTCTGCTGACTGACGCGTGCCAGTTGAATTGGGAAGCCAGCTCTGAAGCATAGCAACTCAGAAATAAAGACAGCAACAGAGATGGCAATTTTTTTCAGACATTTTGAAAGAAGTGGAAGGAGAGGAAAGAAAGGGGGTTTCCACTTGAGGCATGTAAAGGTAACAGGAGAACACGTGCTGGTTCTTCCACTCTAAAGGTGCAGTAAAGTAAGGCCCCTGTGGATTCACTGACCTAGAATCATAGAGTTGGAAGAGACCTCATGGGCTATCCAGTCCAACCCCTTTCCAAGAAGCAGGAAAATTGCATTCAAAGCACCCCCGACAGATGGCCACCCAGCCTCTGTTTAAAAGCCTCCAAAGAAGGAGCCTCCTCCACACTCTGGGACAGAGAGTTCCACTGCTGAACGGCTCTCACAGTCAAGAAGTTCTTCCTAATGTTCAGATGGAATCTCCTTTCTTGTAGTTTGAAGCCTAGTTTCCAGGGCAGCAGAAAACAAGCTTGCTCCCTCCTTCCAATGACTTACTCTCACATATTTATACATGGCTATCATGTCTCCTCTCAGCCTTCTCTTCTGAAGGCTAAACATGCCCAGCTCTTTAAGCCACTCCTCATAGGGCTTGTTCTCCAGACCCTTGATCATTTTAGTCACCCTCCTCTGGACACATGCTAGCTTGTCGATATCTCTCTTCAATTGTGGTGCCCAGAATTGGACACAACATTCCAGGTGTGGTCTAATCAAGGCAGAATAGAAGATCTAGACGCTATACTCCTATTGATGCAGGCCAAAATCCCATTGACTTTTTTTGCCACCGCATCACATTGTGTTTAACTTATTGTCCATGAGGACTCCAATATCTTTTTTACATGTACTGCTCTCGAGCCATGCGTCCCCCATTCTGTATCTTTGCATTTCATTTTTTCTGCCTAAGGGGAGTATCTTGCATTTGTCACTGTTGTACTTCATTTGTTAGTTTTAGCCCATCTCTCTAATCTGTTAAATGAGCTCAAAGACAAATGGTCTCCCCTTTGCTAGCTCTTTCAGTGCAATTCTATGGATGCTTACCTAAGAAGCTACCATAGAGTCACACTGGAGGACCTAGAAAATTGCCTTGTGCCTTAAAATGATTACTCCTTAAGATAGTTGGCAGTCAGCAATATCTATTCACTGTCCAAAGTGAGAACAAATGGCAGAATGACAGTTAGAACCGTTGGCCTCAGCAGTCAGCCAGAGGCAGCAGCCAATCAGAACCCTGGCCCCTGACACACTCAGCCAATCGGCTACTGACACAACTCTCTCCAGTTAATCTACCATATCATGGTGCCCTTTTTAAAATGCTAACATCCCGGCATCACTTTGTCACTCTGGTTATCATCATTACAGGTGCCAAGGGATGACCAGCATATTTTCATGTCCAGTAGGCATCACAAAGCTCAGAATGATGAGGGTAATGCAAGGGTGGACATTCAGCAATGCTGAACCAGTTCTGATGCCGCTGGATCAACTTGGGGGCATAAAGTGTGGCCACCATCCTGACCCTGAGCCAGCTTGGTTGCAAACCAGGACAACACTGATTTAGAGTACTCGACTCTAGATCAGCATCGCCATTTGTGGCTCATGCCAATGGGCCCAAAGACAGCATTCTTATTCATAGGAATTGCTGATTTCAAATGGTTATAGAACAGTTTCTTGTTGTACGTTTAAGAGGGAAGGAAAGAAAGAAGTTGTATCAGTTTTTCTTTTCGACTTCCTCACTGCCATCTATTTGGCCTTTCCCCTCTGTCTCTTTGCATCTTTGTGCTTTTTAGTTCAATTTAGCTTCTCTCTCCCTGTCTCCTTCCCTGGTTTGCCTCTCTTTTTAGTCATTGTTTCATGCCCTGGGGTAGGCCTCTGTTAAACAGCCTCTACTTCGTCTTTTGAGATAATGAACTTCCTGACACTTGCTGTATAAATCACTGTTCCAGGAGATGGCGTTGAGCAGTAGCAGGGTATAGGAGGCTAATCCTGCTGTCCAAATATCTCAGGTTTGGGGGTATTATATATTCAGAATGGGAAACAGATTTTTCCTTTCAAGCATTCTGTTCGGTAATTCACTTGTCTTTAAATTTATTCCAGAAGGGATAGCAGAATACTTAGTAGCCCTCTTTAGATTTCCAGTTGCATGCACTAGAATCCTGATAAATCCGACGGGATTGAGAACAGTTAGTCATAGCCGAATGGACACCTATCAAAAGAACATTGCATGTGATTTAGCCAAGCTTAGGATAATTGTCAGTGTCTGTTAAGAAGGGTCTCAGAACCAGCTGGTCAAAATATCAGCCTCGGTTTTCAGCTCTTCGTGCAGCTGAGAACACCAGTGGGGCAGAATGTGAATTGTGATTCACAAACTTTCCCCAGAATTGTTCTTACTCAGTGAATGGAAAGAAATAGTTGGATCTGCTTTTAATTGTGGTTCAGCTCTCTTGCTCACCATGTACACACCGGACAGCCCTCTGTGAGCAAATCTGTTGAATCCTGTAGCTGAAATAAATGCCACTATGGTTCCCCTGTTTCTTTTTGACTTGCCTGCAAAATATGTTTTTCTTCGTGACTCGATTCTCCTGAGTGCTGTCCTTGAGTTCAGCTCCCTGGCTGAAAATCTGCATATGGGTAATGCAATATTCTCCTGTTGGGAGGAATTTTGTGGCATATGTAAATGAAATAAGACCAGGCCCCTGTGGCATTGAGAGGATGCTGAGGAGGAAATAGGCTGGGCGTGAACGTGCTTGCCGTCTAGGTCATTCTCACCGAACCTTGCAACTCTTGTATTCCACTGCTCTGGCGGAGGGAAGACTTGGGCATTATTATTTTCAGTGACACCCCTTTCCCATTTTCTAAAATACTTTTGGAGCCCTAAGTGATTCCAGTTATATAGTATCTTTTTCAAAATACATAACCTTAAATCCAATACTTTGGATGCCCACATTGGCAAAATTAATGGTCTCAGGCGCATCTAGCACTGGCTAAACAGAAACCTCATGAAATAACATACAATAAAGCAATCATTTCTTCATTCAATGGAATGCCTTGAAACTTAGTACCCAAAGTCAATCCTGATACATTTTTCACAAATGTGGTTTTCCTTTATTTAGACGGGACAATGAATTTGGACATTTTTTTGGTCATGTGAGAGCAAAAAGTGCTTCTGTCACAGGGGGATCATGCGGTATTTTGGGAATTATGGACAATTATGTTTTTACCTTTCTCTTGTGACCTCTGCTTCACTTGTGTAGAAGGAAGTGGTGGTTGTTTAGTCTCTGAATCAAGCGAGACATGTTTGAAAGAATGTCCTGGCCTTTTGAGAGAGTTGAAATCATGCAGCCCTCCAAATTTGGCTAGACTGCAACATCCAATATTTTTCACCTTTGGCTATATTGGCTAGAGCTGATTGGAACTGTGATGCAACAGCAACATGATTCCTACCACCAGCCTGCTGTTTAGAATCAGGAGTGCCATTCTAATGGTGCTCAACATAAATTTGAAATGTCAGGAAACATTCACAGTCCAGTCTTAATCTCAACTGCACAGGAAGGATAGGGACCAGTTTTCACTCCTGTGTTTGTCCCATTGGCTATAGCAGTATGATGCACTGGAAGCAATTAACATTGCTTTCATTTGAAAATAAGGATGAGCTGTTGGTTTACTGGAGCACAAAGGTTCCCAGAAGTTAGCTCTGAAAATCGGAGATATCACACTAGAGAAAAAATCTACTTAAAATCCAGTTTCTGCCTCATGCAGGATTCTGGGGTTTGTAGTTTATGGAGGTGCCTTTAACAACCTCATTAAACTACAAACACCAGAATTCTGCAGGAGGCAGAAACCAGATTTTAAGTGAAAAATATTGGATGTTGCAGTCTAGCCAAATTTGGAGGGCTGCATGATTTCACCCCTCTCAAAAGGCCAGGATTTTTTCTCTAGTGAGATGAAGTGGGAAGTTTGGCAAACAGATAGGAGATAAGTTAGGGTCAAAGCCTGTCTATTTTATGCTGAGGACAGAAAAGAGACTCAAGGTTCACAAGTGGCCCTGGACTAAATCAGTGTTTAATTTGCCCTGTACGGTCAGTGCCATGAAATATCCTTTCTTCCTCTTCCTTGCACTTGCCACTTCCCAAGAACAACCCTTGTTTTCTCTCTCTCTAGAGGACCTGAGAATCAGTTTCTTGTTTTTTTTTTTTGCCATAGATGGTGTTGGCAATGGAAAGGGGAAATATTTCCTCCCATTGCCACTGATTTGTAGTTTTCCTACACATTTTTTGTTTGAGACCGAGCAGCAAATGATTCTTCCCATCTCTTTCCCGAACTCAGGGTAAACAGCACTTACAGATCATAAAACTATTTTGGCATGTGAAACAAAAGAAAAAATTCGCAAGCATTTCTGTCTACCTGGTAGCAAAATGACGACAATAACAATACAGCCCATAATTTGCTGCCCTTTCTTCATGTCTCAGTGCCTTGATTTGAAGTTTTTCCTAATATGCAGACTAGCTCTGGTTTCACCATCAGCTTTTCTAGGCTGAGTAAATGTTGCTGTTGGCTTCTGTATTTATTACTGTAGGATTTTTTTAGATTTTCTTTTCCAAAAATAACCAGACAATATTGCTATTGTCTCAGACTATTCAGTGGCAATTCCCAGCATCAGCAGTAACATTTTATTCTCATCTGGAAAGCAAAAAATTTCTTTAAAATCGAATATATTTTGCAACAACAAAAAATCCAAAGGGACCATATACAGTAGTTTTTATACTTGTAATTTGTACTAGTTTCCGTGACTGCTCCCTCTACTGACAGCCAGAATGGTGGTGGTGGGAGAAAAGACATTCCTTGTTGTTCACTTTAACACTTTAAGAGCACAGCTGTCTTAAAAATGAGGAACATAGATACTGGAACTCAACATCCAGAACCAATATTGAGTGAAGGCTTTGGTGAGATCCATAAGATGATTGGCCAGTTTGCCTAGAGCAATGATTCTCAACTTGTGGGACCTCAGGTGTTTTGGCCTACAACTCCCAGAAATCCCAGCCAGTTTACCAGATGTTAGAATTTCTGAGAGTTGAAGGCCAAAACATCTGGGAACCCAAAGATTGAGAACCACTGGCCTAGACTGACATGAAAACTGAATGACATCACTTAAGTTGTCTACCATGGAACACAGCTCCCTTCATCCACCTCCTCACCCTGCTGTTGTAGATGATGTGTGCTTTCAAGTCATTTCTGACTTATGGCAACTCTAAAGTGAATCTATCATAGGCTTGTCATGGCAGATTTTTTTCAGAGAGGATTTGCCCTTGCCTTCCTATGAGACTGAAAGAGTGTGACTTGCCCAACATTCCCCAGTGGGTTTCTATGGCCAAGTGAAGATTTGAACCTTATGTCCAAATCCAATTGAGTGTCCTAATCCAACATTCAAACCATCACACCAGTGTTTCTCAAATTGTACTTCTCCAGGTGTTTTGGACTTCATCTCCCAGAAATCCCAGCCATCTTACCAGGTGCTAGGAATTGTGGGAGCTGAAGAGCACAGTTTGAGAAACTAATTGCATCATCATCCTATACAGGTTTAAGGTTTTTTTAAAAGTCAGAGGGGTTGTGAGTGAATCCAAAGATATCATGGAGAGATACCACCAGCATTATATCAGAAGCTCTGTTCCTACTTCATTGTGCTAGTCTAGAAGAGTCGTGTGGCAAAGAGATGTTTCCTACACTCCTTTCTCCAGACAACAGTGAGTTAGATAAAGGATTTTGCATTCTAGAGATAGAAGAACTCTTTTCATTCCTGGAGAGCTTTTAGTGAAGCATTTCTCTGGGCAGAATGGGATAGAACATAAGTATATGGGAAACTATCTTATGCTGAAACAGATCACCAGTCCATAGATCCCATGTAAACTCTTACTAGTACTGGTTCTCCAGGCATGTAGATCCTTTCCTAGCTCTATTTGGAGATGCTTAATATTACTTGGCGGTCTCTGATCAAGATACTAAGCAGGCCAAAACCTCCCAAAATTATTTATGACTTTTTCCTTGCAGTTCTTGCCTCTGCTGAAAATCTGCTCTAGAGCTGGTTCAGCATCAAGGACTATATACCCCTCCAAGGGTTTCTACATTAAGTGACTCCTCCAAAATCTGTAAGCCCTCCTTTTACAACCAAACAAGACAAAATACTTCCATACTATTAAATATGAAATAAATATTTTTTTAATTTTAAAACCAAAAATGGACTATTGGCCTCTTTAGTTTTTGCTGATCTTCATTTCTGTGGCATTTTGTCAATCTATGTGGGTCATGGATTGGCACCAAGGAGGGGTGTCGATAGCATAAAAGGTCTGGGATACTAAACTCTATGAGGAATTTAGCTCACAGGACTGAAAAAAATCTAACTCCAGAAGGAATGTCATGTTAAAGATAGAGAGAACTTGTTTTCTGTGACTTCAAGGCCAACAACATGAACTAATGGGTTCAAGTAACAAGAAAAAGAGATTTACCTAAACATATCAGCCTCCTCCCAGTAGACTCAAATCAAGGAAAAGCTTCATGAGAACCACTATTCTGCTTAGTGTTCCTCCAGCAACAGCAAGAGTATCCCTCTGGGCAACTAAACTAGGAAATCCAAATTGGATCCCCCCCCCCCCTTCACCACCACCACCACTACCATGAGGGTCTGCCTCCAGGGGCACATCAAGAACGGGCAACCTGGAAGTCCATGAACAGACTTGGAAGTGGAGTGGGCATATCAAAAGACAATCTTGCAAAATGGCACTACCTAGAAGAATCCTCCACCTTGTGCGATTGTGGAACAGAACAAACAACTCTGCATCTGTATGCTTGCCCACAGTGCCCTGCCTCATGCACAGAGGAGGAATTGTTTAAGGCTACAGACAATGCAGTCATTGTTGCCCATTTTTGGTAAAATATAACTTAGCCGCTTGCTTTCCTTCTCTTTCCTTCCTTCTCAGTTTTATACTTATTTCTGCAATGCTTTTGACACAAAATAAATAAAGCCTAAACATTTGGAAGAGCCTCCTTACCATAAGAGCTATTAAACTGCCTTGGAAGATAGTGTCCTCTTCTTCTTCTTTGGAAGTATTTAAGCAGAAGCTAGATAGTCATCTTCGAGGGCTGCTTTAGCCCTGTATTCCTTCATGGCAGGAGGTTAGACTAGATGGCTTTTGTGGTCCTTTCCTGCTTATTTGGTCTTTTAAAATAACAGTAGCATTTGTGAACTTCTGTGAACTAAATATACTGTATTACATAGATTGATAGACCTATTCTGATTTTTGGAGTAATAGGTATTGTGCTAAAGTCAGTATCTACTAGTGTATAAAGTTGGAGCTCTTTCTTATTCACTGCATACTGTTGAATCCATCAGAAGTTATTGCTCTGATGGGCATTAGCATACATTAGGATGCAGCAGATCTCGTCTTGGTGTCAAACACTTTTAAGTCAGGAAAAAAGTAAACAGTACCCCTCACAGCTGCTCTGAGGAGGGCCATTGCTTTTGACCCACATGCATTTGGAAATGAGCCTGTTTGAGTTAACAATTACTCCAGTTCAAATTACACTGAATTTTAAAAGTCTCCTTCCCTCCCTGTTTTTTTTTCCTCTTTTAGTCTTTAACCACTTGTGTCTGAAATAAGCAACTGAGTTCTATAGATATTATGGGAAAATATTTCATAGCCCTCACACTGAGGGACATTAAAAATAAAACAAAAGGAAGATTGTGGTTAATCTGTTACTACTGTACTAACTCAAGAAGAAAATAATGTTCTGCACCATTTAGTTCTGAAGAATGGAATAGTCATCCAGATTCTCTTAATGGGAAGAGCAGGGTCTTCCCTTTGAAATGGATCTTGTGTATATCAGTAGTCTTCTGTCATTTTATACAACATCTTGATCCCACATGGGACCCACCTGAAGTCAAGTTGTACCCAAATAGTGCGTCCAGATACTCCCTTTCTTTCTCAACCTCCTAATCCTCATCCTCTGCTTCCTCTCCTAGCTAAATCCAGGGTTATATTTGCTAAAAGCATGTATAACTCACTGTTTGTCCATCAGACAGAATGTAGAAAGTGTCATCTTGTACATTCACTGTATAGTCAAAACATTGTACAGTGAAACCAAAGTATAAAATTGGTTTTTAATTGATGTTTTAATAATTAGTAATTATTAATTAATAATGTTTAATAATTAATGTTTATTGTATGGTTTTAATTGTATTTTTTAATTTTATGTTTATTGGCTTCGAATTGCTGTCTGCTGTAAGGCTGCCCTGAGTCCCCTTTTAGGGTGAGAAGAGCAGGATAAAAATATGTGAAATAATTAATAATGTGAAATTAATATAAAAACAGAACCAAAAAACAGGACAAAAACTTGATTTAATCACTAAAGTCCTGTTAAACTATAGTATTAATGCCTGTTAGAACTTTCTAAGAATATGGACAAAAGCTAGCCTGATTTCCCTTGGGAAGAATTGCAGACTCACAAGGGGTCTTTCACTAAAGACAACCAATTCTGGATAGGCATATGTAAAAGATGGTCTTTTTTATTTTCTATTCAATGAATTATTGAAAACATAAAGTATCCTTCCAATGACCAGGACTCTGGGCTAAAAAACAACAAAGAAAGTTTCTTTTATCTGTGTTTTTTTATTATCCTTATTGGAGAGGAACCCAGAAGTTTCAGACTTTGAGGGGAGAATCCTGGGATCACAGTTATGATCTGGAAGTCTCATCAGTCCATAAATCATGCCATTTGTACCTCACTTTTTCCCAAGACTGGGTTTCAAAGAAGGTGCACCTTTTCCCTGCCGCTGCTCTAAATTATTATTTTGTTATGATATGCCAAAATAATCAAACTGTCAGCTCAGCACAGGGAGCTTCACCCAGCTACACCTCTTATCTTGAAAACGTATGATATATTATCTTATATTTTCATATCTTTCTGTGAAATAATGTGTCTTACAAATAAAATTTCTAAACAATCCAGTAACCAATTTTGATAAATACACAAGCCAAAAGACCACTCCACCTCCACCTCCACCCAAAAAACAAGAGTTCTTTTATTTTGGGTTGCTGTGAGTTTTCCGGGCTGTATGGCCATGCTCCAGAAGCATTCTGTCCTGACATTTCATCCACATCTATGGCAAGCATCCTCAGAGGTTGTGAGGTCTGTTTGAAACTAGGCAAGTGAGGTTTATATGATTCTGGAATGTCCAGAGTGGGAGAAAGAACTCTTGTCTATTAATGTTGCAATTGGCCACCTTGATTAGCATTGAATAGCCACCCAGCTTCAAAACCTGGTGCAATAAATGAACGTGGATGACAGGTCTGGCTGCATCTAGGCCATGAGGAACAAGAGATAACACACAAGGCAGGACAGTGGGGAAGCTACCACTGTATATTACATTTTTCTTTGCTGCTACCAATTAATTATGAAGGTTTCTTCTGCTGCCACCATTTATTGAATCATAGGCCACCTCCTTCACTAGAATGTTTAAGAAGCCACAGGAACTCTTCAGGTGAAAATAAAACAAGAATATGTTCTTTATTTTGTTCTTGAACAAAGTTGCGTAATGTTTTCAATAAACTGACAGGCTTTACTTTTATAGAGAATGGTCTTATAACTTGAGTTTCTTAAATGCAATGTTCTACATACAGGAATACAAACAGGATATTTTGAAACTTTTGAATCCTCTTTCCACACCAGCTCTCTAAGACTATAGAGGCCTACTATATTTCTTCTCCATCTCCCTGAAGGCTTTAACTATTTTCCTCAAAGAGGTATCTTTCTAACAAACACCTCCCAAAACTCTTCCTTCCTTCTTTCCTTCCCTATCAAATCTCCTAACCCAACCTTTAAACACCAAATTTCCAACTGACTAAACTATGGCTGCCTTAGCTCCTTCCTTTCCCTCTGGCTCCACCCATCTCCAGTTGTTAAGCAACTCTTTCTAATTTCACCAGCCAGTCAGACTGCACTTCCAACAATGAGGCTGCCTGATTGCACCCCCCTGCTCCCCTTAGCTTTTCCAAGCCAAGCCCGTTTACTGCCTTTACACCAACCCTGTAAGGTAGGCCAATCCGTTACACCTGGCTTTGTTTTGCTGTAAACTGTTTATGATTACTAGCACTTGGAATTTTTTTTTGTACTACAGCTATAAGAATTCCCTAGCATGTATTGTCCATGGCAGGGAAGGATTCTAATAATTATATTTGAGAAAAGCAACTTTTCAAACCCTGGTGAAACTCTGAAAGTTTCATGTGACACCTAATCTGCCTGCCTGATTGGACATAGCAGTCTTACTTTTCTCTTCCTTTCAAAATTTTCCTGATAAAGCAACTCAGTTTTTAAAACATCATAACATTAACTTTTTAAAACAAAAATGATTTATTTTACTTTTCTCTTCTCCATGGAAGTAAGCCAAATGAAAAGTATCAAGTGCCTTTATTCCAGTTCTGCAACATTTAACTTAAGTGTGCCATAAGTTCCAGTCTTCCCTATCCAAGAAGAGTAAAAAGGAAGGTTCCTAGATGTGCTAGCAAGAACTACAATTAATATAGCTTGAGGGGAAATAGAAAGGAAAAATAAACAGTGCAGATTTGTAAGAGCCTAAGTCCGTCTTCTGCATTTTTATTTATTTTACCGGCTTGGTCTTTAAGAATGGGTCCATTTGAAAATGCATTAGAAACTACAACTTTGATCGCCATCTGTTATTGTTCCAACCACACCAATATTCAGTGTTGGGTCTGTGTGCCAAGTTTGGTCCAGATCCATCAGTAGTTGGGTTCACGGTGCTCTCTGCTTGCGGGTGAACTACAAGTCCCTAAATTCAAGGCCAGTTTCCTCCAAACCCCACCAGTATTTAAAGTTGGAGATGTGGGGTATGCTTTCCAAGTGTGGTCCAGATTAATAGTCGCCTGGGCTCTTGGTGCTCTTTGGATGTAGGTAAACTAGAACTCCCAACCCCTAAGGACAATCCCCTCCAAATACCACCAGTATTCAAAGTTGGGCATGTTGGGTGTGCGTGCCAAGTTTGGTCCAGAATGGATTCATAATGTGCACTAGATGTGGGTGAACTATGAGATTCTAGGGTGAATCCCCTTCCCCAAACCCCTCCAGTATTTTCTGTTGGTCCTGGGGAGGCCTGTGTGCCAAGTTTGGTTCAGATTCATTGTCGGTGGGAGTCACAGTGCTCTCTGGATATTGGAGCTCTCTTGGAAATCTATCACCCACAAGCATACAAACTTTGACTTTTATTATCTATATCTATAAATTTCCTACTGGCGTCCAACGGGGAAGCAAAACTCTAAAACCCCTCCACAAAACTCCACCAAAATTGCCATGCCCCAAGGACAACCCACTAGGTACAAACGAATCCAGTCAGAAATCAAAACAACACAACCACACACAGAAAAAACGGCAAAACAACTGAGCATGGCGCAAAGTCCCCAGCGCGCGCACACACATGGACGAACGGCCAACGCACTTCCCTCCCTCCCTCGCCCCGCCCAGCGCGAACATGTCACCGCACTTCCCCACGGCACACACACACACACAAACAACGCAACTTCCCCCCGCCCCCTTCCCTCCACCCCCTCCTTCATCTTACTCCTCCCACGCTGCCTCCAAGCCTCGCCGTGCCGCATCCCCACTGGAAAGACACGCCTCCTCCCTTCGCCCCACCCCTTCCCTCCCTGATTCACTCCTGGAAGGAAAGGGGTGGGGCGAAGGGAGGGGGCGTGTCTAACCGGAGAGGGAGGGAGGAGGGAAGGAGTGAGTCACGGAGGAAAGGGGTGGGGAGAAGGGAGGGGGTGTGTCTTCAAAGTCACCCCCTCCCTTCTCCCCACCCCTTCCCTCCCTGAGTCACTCCTTCCCTCCTCCCACCCCCTCTGGAAAGACACGCCCCCTCCCTTCGCCCCACCCCTTTCCTTCCAGGAGTCAATCAGGGAGGGAAGGGGTGGGGCGAAGGGAGGGGGCGTGTCTTTCCGGAGGGGGTGGGAGGAGGGAAGGAGTGACTCAGGGAGGGAAGGGGTGGGGAGAAGGGAGGGTGCGACTTTGAAGACACAATGATGGATCCGGACCAAAGCATTCAATACGCCCAAATATCCACACAGATGGAGTTTGAGGGAAATAGACCTTGACATTTGGGAGTTGTAGTCACTGGGATTCAGAGTTCACCAACACTCAAAGAGCATCCTGAACCCCACCAACAACAGAATTGGGGCAAACATGCCACACTGAACCCCCATGACCAACAGAAGATACTCAAGTTTACACACAAGCATAAAGAAGGGGGAGGAAGGAGGGATGCCAGAGAGAGAGAGAGAGAGAAAGAGAGAGAAAGAGGGGAAAGGAAGGAGTGTGAGGAGAGAAAGAAGGAAAGAGGGCGAGTGAAGGAAGGAAGAGAGGCCAGGCAGAGACTTCAAAACTCTTAGTAAAGGCCACAGCAACGCGTGGCAGGGCACAGCTAGTATACATATAAATAGATTTCAGTATTTGTATTTCATCCCATGGGCCCCTAGTGGTGCAGCAGGTAAAACCGCTGAGCTGCTGAACTGAAAGGTTGGTGGTTCGAATCTGGGGAGTGGGGTGAGCTCCTGTTGTTAGGCCCAGCTTCTGGCAACCTAGCAGTTCGAAAACATGCAAATGTGAGTAGATCAATAGTAGTCCATGCTTTTGTTACATCCCATTTAGATTACTGCAACACACTCTATGTGGGGTTGCCTTCGAAGACTGTTTGGAAGCTGCAAATAATCCAATGTGCTGCAGCCATGTAGTTAACTGGGGCATAGAATCATAGAGTTGGAAGATACCTCATGGGCCATCCAGTCCAACCCCATTCTGCCAAGAAGCAGGAAAATTGCATTTAAAGCACCCCCGACAGATGGCCATCCAGCCTCTGTTTAAAAGCTTCCAAAGAAGGAGCCTCCACCACATTCTGGGGCAGAGAGTTCCACTGCTGAATGGCTCTCACAGTCAGGAAGTTCTTTCCTAATGTTCAGGTGGAATCTCCTTTCTTGTAGTTTGAAGTCATTGTTCTGCATCCTAGTCTCCAGGGCAGCAGAAAACAAGCTTGCTCCCTCCTCACTATGACTTCCTCTCACGTATTTATACATGGCTCCTCTCAGCATCACACAGGGAACATACACCCTGCCTCATTGTGGCAACTCCATTGGCTGCCTATTAACTAAGTGCTGGCTTTAGCCTTCCTTTAAGACTGATCCTACAGCACTGGTATTCATTGGCAGTCTCTGATCCAAGTACTAATCAGAGCTGAGTTTAGCTTTAGTTGGATTTTTGGGTATTTAACTTAGGCACCAATAAAAAGCCCTGCTTTTACCTGGCACCAGGTATCCAATATGCCTTGCTGGTATGTCCAATGACCAGAGTTATCCGAGTTGTGGAGAAGAATGTTGGAAGGCCAAAGATTCCCCACCCGTATAGACAGTTTAGTTAACTGCATGAAGAAGATATGTCTTCACCAGGTCTTAAAACAGTGACAGGCAATGTATCATTCTCCAAATATTGCTTACTGCTACTCCCATTGTTCCACTTCATTGGCAATGCTGGCTTGGCTGGTGGAAGCTGCAATGCAATATCTGGAAAGCTACGCATTCCTGCCTTAAAGGATCAAACTGTTATTTTTCTTCCTAGGTGGTTAAAGCTCTCACATAGCTGTGATTTGGGTACTTGCTGCAGCAGGTTTTTACCAGTAGATCGGCTCCTTTTTTGTTGCTGCTGCTGTATCTTCAGAGTTGCTTTTGGCTCAGGAGAAGAGCAATTATAATAATAATACTACATTTGCTTTTACAAACAGCTGTTAAGATAAAATTAAAACTGTGACAAATATCTAATTATCCTGTCACAACAGCCGTGTAAGCCTGCCAAGTTCAATTCAGATTAAGAGTCCCAGGAGAGCAAATGATAAAGTGCAAGCTGACATTAAGGAGGAAATGACAAGCTATAGAAACAACTGCAGTGCCAACGAGCTGATCAAGCTGGAATTGCATCGCTTCACTGCAGAAATATGGGACACAAAGAACAATTGCCAGGCATAGAGTATCGCCCCCCCCCCCCCAAAGTAACACTTCCCTTTATTTCAGAGTGCTTCTGAAAAGTTACTTTTTTGGACTTTCGAAAATTTATCTAGCTTGCATGTCTCAATAGTTCAAAGCTACCAGTGTATATTATGGTTCATCTAAAGACCCATCTACACTGACATGTAATGCAGTTTCATAATGGCAGTGTAGAGTCATATAATGCAATTCAATGCAATTGAACATACTATAGAACTGCATTATGTGACAGTGTAGATGGATCCTAGCCCAAGGCTCTGCCTGGTAGCCATTTTCTCAGATTATGTCTATCCCTTACTGACCTTTGAATCTGGGCATGCCAGGGTTTGGAAGAGGAGCCTTTTGAGTATGGAACATGTGCTGTATCACTGCTGCACAACATTATATAATGGAATATGTTTTATAGAATTAATAATAACATTTAGAAAAACACTTGATCAGAATCTAAGCAGGAGATCTGTAGAGTGCAACTGATACAGATCAAGTGACTAATGGAGGTGGAAACATAAACTCTCATGCTCATCTCCCTCTTGATGGTTTCATAAAATTATTTTTCCCCTTCTCCAGAGGGTATAAAATGTTTGCAATCCTCCGAACTGCTTCTCCCCCAATAATGACATGTGGTTACTGTGTCATTGGGGTGAAAGCACTTTGAGTTTTAAGTCAGAACTTTAAAAGAACTATCCAAGGTTCAGATCCTGTTAATGAAACAAAGAAGCCACTTTTCTACACTTTTGCTTATACCTGTATTGCTGCTCACTTTACAGTTTCCAGACACATACTTTCAAATGGTGTGCATACTTCACATGATTTGTTTGCCACCCTTAAGTAAGATAAGTAGAAGCAGATAAGGAATGGAGAAAGGAGATCAAGGAGTGGAGATGATAAAGTAATTGAATTATGTACAGGTTGAGCATAGCATAATGGCACTTGGAATGGTCCAGCTGCTGTTGTACAACCTGAGGGAAACCCTTGTGACTGGAGGTACTGGATACTTCCTTTTGTGATAATGGAACAATGAGTTACATTAGTGCAACTCCTGATTAAACTAGCATATGTCACCCAAAGAATTCTAGCCATACATTACAGCAGGGTTTTGAGGTTTTTTTTTTTTTACTATAGAGCAGCATTTCTCAACCTGGGGGATGGGACCCCCAGGGAGGTTATGAGGGGAGCCTCAGAGGGGTTGCCAAAGACCATCGGAAAACACAGTATTTTCTCTTGGTCATGGGGGTTCCATGTGGGATGTTTGGCCCAATTCTATCATTGGTGGAGCTCAGAATGCTCTTTGTTTGTAGGTGAACTATAAATCCCAGCAACTACAACTCCCAAATGTCAATGTTTATTTTCCCCAAACTCCACCAGTGTTCACATTTGGGCATATTGATTATTCATGCCAAGTTTGGTCCAGATCCATCATTGTTGAAGTCCACAGTGCTCTCTGAATGTAGCTGAACTACACCTCCAAAACTCAAGGTCAATGCCCACCAAACCCTTCACTATTTTCTGTTGGTCATGGAAGTTCTGTGTGCCAAGTTTGGTTCAGTTCCATCGTTGGTGGAGTTCGGAATGTTTATTGTAGGTTAACTTTAAATTACAGCAACTACAACTCCTGATCGACAAAATCAATCCCCTCCAACAACACCAGTATCCAAATTTTGACATATTTGGTATTTTTGCCAAATTTGGTCCAGTGAATGAAAATACATTGTGCATATCAGATATTTACATTACAATTCATAATAGTAGCAAAATTACAGTTATGAAGTAGCAATGAAAATAATTTTATGGTTGAGGGTCACCACAAATGAGGAGCTGTATTAAGTTGCAGCATTAGGAAGGTTGAGAACCACTGCTATAGAGTAACCCCAGGACCCCAATATGGGAGATAGTGGTGTATTAACTCTTGTCCTACAACAGTAGTTCCCAACTTTTTTTGACCAGGGACCACTTGAACAGGAACCACTTTGACTAGGGACCACTTTGACCAGGGACTACTCCAACATTAGTACCAAAATGGTTATGTTATCAGTTTTTGGTCAACTTTAGATTTGGTTTGGTTATTTGGGGTGCTGATTTAAAAAATTACATTGAATGGACCACATCAGCTCTAGTTTCTGATAAGAACATATGCCATCCAGTGGTTGTCATCTGCTTACCCACAGAAAACTGTATTTAATAAGCTTCAGCACTATAAGAGGGTTTCAGAAGACCAGTTGCTCTCATTGCATATAGTAATGGTGAGGTTGCAGACCATATTTTAGTTCTTGTGGACTAGTGGTCGTCCACAAACCACAGGTTGAGAACTACTGCCCTACAGAAATTCTGTAATACTATAGAAATGCTGGGGACCTACACTTGCAGATCCTCTTATAGTCAAGGAACTGAACTGTGTGGCAAGCATGCCTTTGGGCTTGGTATTGCAATGTAATTACTGAAATTCCTCACAGTGTCTTTTTCTGTCTTCAACTGGGCTTCTGAAACAAGGCATCATAATACCCAGTTCTTTTAAATTCCTAATGCCACAAACTATACTTGGTGGTTTGTCATTATTGAAGTATTTGACGTGCTTCTGTAAATTATCTTAATGACAACCCTCTGGAACAGTATACCATGGAAGCCTTGATGGTTTGAGCTATCTGTAACGCTAAATTCGCTGAATGCTAAATGGTCTATCTGTCTGGCTCAACAGGTATCTAGATCTCTATCTGTCTATATGTATATATCTTAATCATGCTGGCATGAGAATGGACAAGGAGGATATTTTCTCTCTGTATGAGGCTGGCACTGAATCTTGCCTCTTTGCTGCCCAAGAGTTCACCTTTGAAGATAACGTGTCAATAGAAATTGGCTCATTACCATGCTGGCTGCCAAAACTTTTCAAAGCTTGTTTTTCTTCGGGAAACAGGGTCCTCCAGGCAATGTCCTCCTCTCTGCCTGCAGGAAAAGGTTAGCTGCTTAAAAAATGTACCCCAGCAACCTCCACCGCCCTCCCCCCTCTTTAAATATTCCTACCTACCAACTGTATTAGTGCCAATGGGGATTTAATTGGGCTGCTGCAAAAATTGTCATAAGAGTGCCAGAGCCTGTAGTATCTTGACATAAGAAAAGAACATTTTGTAACAGTGGAAGCAGTGGCATGACATTCTGACACTTTGGCATTCCCTGTTGTACTGGCAACCATTACAAAAATTAGCCCTAGATGTGGCAATAAATTACAGCTTGTGCAATTACAATGACAGTTCCAGAGATTTTTTTTTACATACAGTAATTTGTTCTTGTAAATACTGATATCTAGGGTTTTCTTTGACTCATTTATTTTATGACAAGCAAAGCAGTTAGAAAGAAGTAGGAGAGCAAATCTAAATATGAGACCAAACTGTACCTAGGATATCATCC